>NC_136731.1:41632520-41947520 GCF_936440315.1 Barbus barbus
ATTTAAATATCATTCATTAGTATAAACGAGTATAATTATATGTATAAAAGTATATAACATAAATTGTAATTATAGATATGCATATGTATAATTATAGTTTACATGGTATATTACATCAATTGTATAATTGTTTTAAATATATAAGTAATTTAAATATATCAAATATAAAAATGGTATAAAAATGAATATAAATATATACAAATATATAATATTACAACGTAAAATTGTAGTTATATCATTTTTATAAATATATATTTATATAATCAATATATAATCTATTACATATTGTTATAAATATAAAAAAAATTAAATTGTATAGCTTTTAAAAGTCACACACACACTGAACACACACTTTTAAGCTCCTAAAAGCAAATAAAAAGCCCCTAAAGCAGTCAATGATAACATAATGTTGATTTTTTGCAGATCTCTCTCTTTAAGCTCTCGTATAGTCCGGTCTGATCCGGTCTGAAGTGTTTTAATGAGTGTAGATGAGCTCTCTCATTGTTTCTCGGCATGTTAAGGAGATAATGAAGCACTTGCTGTTGATTTGATGAATCTGTGTCTATTCCCCCATGTGTGCATTACTCAATCCAATTCCTCACAGTAACTAGCATTAAACATCTGAGCGGCTGCTTACCAGTCCTTCAGAGCCGGACTAACATCCTGTCACTGACTCTCTGTGTTTTTACGTCTTTCTCACTGTTTCGGCTATTCTGAGATTTTTTTCTGGTGTTTTGTGCCACAGCATGTCGGCTGGTTTGATGAATGTGTTTTTATTGAGGCGGTGTAGCCTATCGCCTGCTCATTATCAGCTTCATTTACATATATCACACGACACGGACGCTGGTGCAGCATAAACAGAGAGAGACTTATGAGTCGTCGAACAGTATTTAATTTCAATGACTGATTATTACCTTGTATCAGAAAATGTTATATAAAATTATATAATAAGTATTTGTTATAGGTTATTTTTATGCTCTTGTTGGACAAAAGAGCCCATGATAGGGTCCAAATTCTGTTTTCTCCTTTTGTTGTGTGATTCATTGATACATCTCGATAAACTCGAACAGATTTATGAAGAATGAAACCATCTTGACGTCAACTTAGTAAGCTTACCAATAGTGCTGCAAACTAACAGAGAGATCAAACGCCTATATATAGTCAGTTATGCAGAAAACCAAATCAATCAAAAGAAAACCAAATCAATCAATCAAAAAAACAAAAAAAAATTTAGTGAGAATTAATTTGGGTAAAAATAAGGAAAAAACAAGGGGAAAATACTTTTGTTGCTCAATAAAATAGGAACAAATAAGAAAATAATGGTAAACAAAATACTGAAAGACTAAAAATGTAAATAAAATAAAAAATACTTTTGGTGTCCAATAAGATGGGTAAAATAAGGGCCGGAAAAACATTATTTTGTTGGTCAATATAATGAGTAAAAATAAGAAAAACATGGGGGGAAATTACTTTTGTTGGCCAATAAAATGGGTAAATAAGACAGGAAAGGATAACAAAATACATATGCTAGCAAATTGATGAAAATTATAAAAATAAATAATGTTTAAAAATCATTTTAAATCATTTTGAATAATTTTGTGACCAGTAAAATTTACTAATTAGTGGAAAAATACTTTTAATGGCCAATAACATTAGTAAAAATTAAGAACAAAACTAAACTGGAAAATGACTTAAAAAGAAAAAATAATGGATAAAGTAAACTATTATGGGTAATGAAATGTTCATATTTACGTTTTGGGAGTCCCCAACAACAGGTTGACATGAATGCACACTTTCATTGTCTTATGCATATAATGTACAATATGCATAATTAGGGCCCAAGCCAGTAAGGCGCAGGGCCCTATTGTTCTTCTAAGGATTATTAGGGCCCAAGCCAGTAAGGCGCAGGGCCCTATTGTTCTTCTAAGGATTATTATTATTATTTTTTTTTTTTATTTTATTTCAATCATCCGGGCACTTTTGGGGGCCTTAACGTGCCCGAAAACTCTCGAAAATTGGCACGCACGTTGGAACCTGCGGCCATTAGGACGCCGCTGAGGCTGGGACCCGGGCGTGGCACAGGGGCTCTACGGCGCCCCCTGGAAAATTGTCAGAAAGCTTGATGTATAGCTCACACATACTTGCACGTATTCATATGAAACTCGGTACACATATAGAACTCATTGAGCCGAACAACTTCCGCGCAGCATGTCATAGGCTCCGCCCAACAGGAAGTCGGCTATTCAGGGCTGTTTAAAAAGCGCATGCTCTGGAATTTGATATACTCCTCTGAGGATTTCCATACGATTGCCACCAAACTAGGTGAACATGATCTCAAGACATTGGGGACGCTAAATTGCGAAGATATTTTTGATATGTCGAACGGTTTGCCCGTGGCGAGGCGATGAAGTTATGGCGAAAAATGAGACCCAGGAAATGCCTAATAACGTCCACATACATTGTATGATGTATATCAAACTTCAGTGATTTGTTCGTTGTATGATGCCGATCGGATAGATGTGACTATTATGACTGAAAGTTATAGCGCCACCAACTGGCTGCAGGAAGTGTGTCGTTTTCAAAATGCTTTGAATTCAGCATCTTATTTTACCTCGATTTGCTTCAAACTTCACCAGAATAATGTCAAAACACGGCCGATGTAAAACTGTGAAGGGAATATTGATATCTAAAATTATGTTGCCATGGCAACGTGTCAAAGTTGAAAATTCGTTTCTGGTGATTTTGAGGCAGATAACATGTTTAGAATGTCATGAAACTCAACACACATATCAGTATTAATGATAGTTAGACACTGGAAAAAGCTCATAAACGGGCGTGGAAGAGACACTCTATAGCGCCACCTTTTGTCAAAAATGAGGGGGTTAGTTTTAGCTACAGACACCAAACTCGGTACATAAATTGTTCTTATTAATCCGGACAATTTTCTAATTTACAGTCATTAGCTACGACCAACAGGAAGTCGGCTATATTTATTTTAATGTGGGTTTTTTTTAAAAACGGGCTGTAAACAAATTAATACTCCTCCAAGCAGAAACACGGAAATCACACCAAACATTTTTTATCATGATGCCAAAATACTGAAGATGCTAAATTGCGGACGGATTTAGGATATCTTGAACGATGATTTAATGGCAATTTATTAAAGTTACAGTAAAAAAGATAATTTTTTTTTTTTTTTATCTTTTAAGAGCAGCTTCCAAACACTTCATAAAAAATTACATACACAGAACAATACAGTCTGAGGATATGTGATTAATTTCATGAATTTACAATACACTATGCTTAGGAGAAAATTTAAAAACTATCAGAGAGCTCTTAGACTGCTTCTGAGTGAGGGGTGGGGTGGGGTGGGGTGTGAGTGACTGTGTGAGTGACTGTGTGGATTGAGGAGCTGGGTGAGAGAGAGAAAGAGAGAGAGGGTCTGTTTTTTAAAATCTTTAAAAAATGCTTATAAATCATTAAATAAGGTCTCAATTCTTAACATTAGGAAATGCATTAATTAACGTGAACTAACAATGAAAAATATATTTTTACATCATGTTAATTCTTCCATGATAGTATGAACTAACAAAGAACAATTTTTTTAAAGCATTTATTAATCTTTTTAATGTTAGAAAAATAGTCATGTTCAAAAGATAAACTTTCAAATGTAATAATATATTAACACATTTTGGAATTAATATTGATCAACATTAAATGGTATATAATTATTAATGTTTATATATATATAATGATAGCTACAGACACCAAACTCGGTACATAAATTGTTCTTATTAATCCGGACAACTTTCTAATTTACAGTCATTAGCTACGACCAACAGGAAGTCGGCTATATTTATTTTAATGTGGGTTTTGTTTTTAAACAGGCTGTAAACAAATTCATGCTCCTCCAAACAGAAACACGGAAATCACACCAAACATTTTTTCTTATGATGCCAAAATACTGAAGATGCTAAATTGCGGACGGATTTAGGATATCTTGAACGATGATTTAATGGCAATTTATTAAAGTTACAGTAAAAAAGAGAAAACTTTTCTTTTCTTTTTTTCTTTTAAGAGCAGCTTCCAAACACTTCATAAAAAATTACATACACAGAACAATACAGTCTGAGGATATGTGATTAATTTCATGAATTTACAATACACTATGCGGAGGAGAAAATTTAAAAACTATCAGAGTTCTCCTGTCTCTGTGCTTCTAATGTTTGCGGTAGGTGACTGGGTGGGTGACTGACTGTGTGAGTTCAGTGAGTGTGGAGGGGGAGAGAGAGAGGGAGAGAGAGAGAGGGTCTGTTTAAACATCTCAATAAAATCCTTAAAAAATGCTTATAAAGCATTAAAGGTTTTGATAACACTTTATAATTAAGTCTCATTTGTTAACAGTAGGGAATGCATTAATTAACATGAACTAACAATGAAATATATTTTTTACAGCATGTTAATTCTTCATTGATAGTATGAACTTACAATGAACTAACAATGAACAAAATATTTTTTATATTAGAAAAATAGTCATGTTCAAAAGATAAAACTTTAAAATTTAATAATATATTAACACATTTTGGAATTGATTTTGATCAACATTAAATGGTATATATTTATTAATGATGTAAATTAACAACAGTTAAATAATGTTGTTTTTTAACATTGGTTAATTCACAAATAACATTAAATATTAACAATATATTTTTTACTTTATTAATTTGTGTTAGAAAAAATTATTCATGTTAGTTAATGGAAAAATAAATCATTAAAAAATGCTTATAAATCATTAAAAGCTTTGGTAACTATAATAATTTCTCATTTGTTAGCATTAGTAAATGCATTAACTAACATCAACTACCAATGAAAAATATATTTTCACAGAACTTAAAGTTTTATATGTTCTGTGTGTGTGTGTTTCACAGAGTTGATGGTTTGGATTAACCCTTTAATTGCCGTATCCCTTAAAACCAAACTGCCAGAGGGTTACTGTGATGCTTGTGCTCGCTGGGCACCGTTTTATCGATGCCACCGGGGTGGCATATGCTGACGGCTTGGGCCCGTCATCGCTGCTCGCAGCTATATTTATTTTTTTATTTTTTTTATTTCAATCATCCGGGCACTTTTGGGGGCCTTAACGTGCCCGAAAACTCTCGAAAATTGGCACGCACATTGGAACCTGCGGCCATTAGGACGCCGCTGAGGCTGGGACCCGGGCGTGGCACAGGGGCTCTACGGCGCCCCCTGGAAAATTGTCAGAAAACACGATGTATAGCTCACACATACTTGCACGTATTCATATGAAACTCGGTACACATATAGAACTCATTGAGCCGAACAACTTCCGCGCAGCATGTCTTAGGCTCCGCCCAACAGGAAGTCGGCTATTCAGGGCTGTTTAAAAAGCGCATGCTCTGGAATTTGATATACTCCTCTGAGGATTTCCATACGATTGCCACCAAACTCGGTGAACATGATCTCAAGACATTGGGGACGCTAAATTGCGAAGATATTTTTGATATGTCGAACGGTTTGCCCGTGGCGAGGCGATGAAGTTATGGCGAAAAATGAGACCCAGGAAATGCCTAATAACGTCCACATACATTGTATGATGTAGATCAAACTTCAGTGATTTGTTCGTTGTATGATGCCGATCGGATAGATGTGACTATTATGACTGAAAGTTATAGCGCCACCAACTGGCTGCAGGAAGTGTGTCGTTTTCAAAATGCTTTGAATTCAGCATCTTCTTTTTACTCGATTTGCTTCAAACTTCACCAGAATAATGTCAAAACACGGCCGATGTAAAACTGTGAAAGGAATATTGATATCTAAAATTATGTTGCCATGGCAACGTGTCAAAGTTGAAAATTCGTTTCTGGTGATTTTGAGGCAGATAACATGTTTAGAATGTCATGAAACTCAACACACATATCCATTTTAATGATAGTTAGACACTGGAAAAAGCTCATAAACGGGCGTGGAAGAGGCACTCTATAGCGCCACCTTTTGTCAAAAATGGGGGGGTTAGTTTTAGCTACAGACACCAAACTCGGTACATAAATTGTTCTTATTAATCCGGACAACTTTCTAATTTACAGTCATTAGCTACGACCAACAGGAAGTCGGCTATATTTATTTTAATGTGGGTTTTTTTAAAAAACAGGCTGTAAACAAATTCATACTCCTCCAAACAGAAACACGGAAATCACACCAAACATTTTTTCTCATGATGCCAAAATACTGAAGATGCTAAATTGCGGACGGATTTAGGATATCTTGAACGATGATTTAATGGCAATTTATTAAAGTTACAGTAAAAAAGAGAATTCTTTTTTTTTTTTTTTTTTTAAGAGCAGCTTTCAAACACTTCATAAAAAATTACATACACAGAACAATACAGTCTGAGGATATGTGATTAATTTCATGAATTTACAATACACTATGCAGAGGAGAAAATTTTAAAACTATCAGAGCTGCTTCTGAGTGAGAGCTCCCTGTCACTGCAGCTGAGTGAGGGGTGGGGGTGGGGTGGGCTGTGAGTGACTGTGTGAGTGACTGTGTGGATTGAGGCAGTGGGTGAGAGAGAGAAAGAGAGAGAGAGGGTCTGTTTTTTAAAATCTTAAAAAAATGCTTATAAATCATTAAAGATTTTGATAACACTTTATAATAAGGTCTCATTTCTTAACATTAGGAAATGCATTATTTAACATGAACTAACAATGAAAAATATATTTTTACAGCATGTTAATTCTTCCATGATAGTATGAACTAACAAAGAACATTTTTTTTAAAAGCATTTATTAATCTTTTTAATGTTAGAAAAATAATCATGTTCAAAAGATAAACTTTAAAATTTAATAATATATTAACACATTTTGGAATTAATATTGATCAACATTAAATGGTATATAATTATTAATGATTATATATATATATATATATATATATATATATATATATAATGATAGCTACAGACACCAAACTCGGTACATAAATTGTTCTTATTAATCCAGACAACTTTCTAATTTACAGTCATTAGCTACGACCAACAGGAAGTCGGCTATATTTATTTTAATGTGGTTTTTTTAAAAAAACGAGCTGTAAACAAATTCATACTCCTCCAAACAGAAACACGGAAACATTTTTTCTCATGATGCCAAAATACTGAAGATGCTAAATTGCGGACGGATTTAGGATATCTTTAACGGTGTTTTAATGGCAATTTATTAAAGTTACAGAAAAAAGAGAAAACTTTTTTTTTATATCTTTTAAGAGCAGCTTCCAAACACTTCATAAAAAATTACATACACAGAACAATACAGTGTAAGGATATGTGCTTAATTTCATGAATTTACAATACACTATGCTTAGGAGAAAAATTTAAAACTTAGAGATCTCCTGTCACTGTACTTCTAATGTGTGCGGTAGGTGACTGGGTGGGTGACTGACTGTGTGAGTTCAGTGAGTGTGGAGGGGGAGAGAGAGAGAGAGAGAGAGAGAGAGATAGAGAGAGAGAGAGAGAGTGAGTCTGTTTAAACTTCTCAATAAAATCCTTAAAAAATGCTTATAAAGCATTACAGGTTTTGATAACACTTTATAATGAAGTCTCATTTGTTAACAGTAGGGAATGCATTAATTAACATGAACTAACAATGAAAAATATATTTTTTACAGCATGTTAATTCTTCATTGATAGTATGAACTTACAATGAACTAACAATGAACAAAATATTTTTAATATTAGAAAAATAGTCATGCTCAAAAGATAAAACTTTAATTTTTTTTAATATTGATCATTAAATGGTATATAATTATTAATGATGTAAATTAACAACAGTTAAATAATGTTGTTTTTTAACATTGGTTAATTCACAAATAACATTAAATATTAACAATATATTTTTTACTTTATTTATTTGTGTTAGTAAAAATTATTCATGTTTGTTAATGGAAAAATAAATCATTAAAAAATGCTTATAAATCATTAAAAGCTTTGGTAACTAATAATTTCTCATTTGTTAACATTAGTAAATGCATTAACTAACATCAACTACCAATGAAAAATATATTTTGACAGAATTTAAAGTTTTATATGTTGTTCTGTGTGTCTGTGTTTCACAGAGTTGATGGTTTGGATTAACCCTTTAATTGCCGTATCCCTTAAAACCAAACTGCCAGAGGGTTACTGTATTGTGTGTGCTCGCTGGGCACCGTTTTTCGATGCCACCGGGGTGGCGTATGCACTGGCGGCTTGGGCCCGTCATCGCTGCTCGCAGCTATATTATTCATTTATTTTTTACCTTACTTGCTCAACGACTCCCATATGATTCGCTCAACGATTCATTTTTCCAAATACCTCCTTTGCATGACGCTAATCTGCAGTGATTGGTCCGATTGGTCTCATTTTCATTTAATCATGCCTGTAATACTTGATAAAGCAGCGTTTGTGAGCGCAGTGCTGCTTTGTGTACAGCGTTACCGGGTAAACCACTATTTTTCTGCTCCAAAAGCGGCACCTAATGGCAAATAATTCATTTGCTTTTTCATTCAGACCAATGCGAAAAGACCAACAAGTGGGCGGGCAATATGCTAATGTTTCGTGTTGATGTCAACATGAAACGGCTTGGGATTCATTTTCAAAACAGCTTGTTTCAATGATTCAGAATCAACTCTTTCTTTTTAGAGACTATAACTTTATACACGGTGCACTTTCAGATTTAAAACTTTGTAGGATGTTTTCATTCACTTAGAGCTGTGTTACACACTGCATGAAAGAATTGAAATTTCAAAAATCCATAATAGGGGCACATTAAAAAAGTTACATCTGCTAGCCAATAAAATGGGTACAAATGAAATAAAAAATGAAGTTTAAAAAATACTTTGGATGGCTAATAAAATTGGTAAAACTAGGTAAATAATATGTGACTATTAAATAAGCTTGGAAGATAAAACAGGAGAGGCACAAGCAATATCTAGAGACCAGATCATAGAGACCTGAGGGTGCAAGACAGTAAAAAACAACTAGAAACCAGCAAGAATACCCTAGCATATGCAAACAGCACTCCAGTTGTCTTTATAGGCCCACCTAGAAAATAAAGACTCCTATGTTAGAATGCTGTTCATTGACTTCAGCTCGGCATTCAACACAATAATCCCACAACAGCTCATAAATAAACTAAACCTGCTGGGCCTTAACAATTCCCTTTGTAACTGGATCCTGGACTTTCTAACCGGAAGACCTCAGTCAGTCCATGTCGGCCACAACACCTCGAGCACTACCACATTGAGCACAGGTGCCCCACAAGGCTGTGTGCTCAGCCCGCTGCTCTTCACACTGCTGACCCACGACTGCACTGCCAAGTTCAGCTTCAACCACATCATCAAGTTTGCTGATGACACAACAGTTGTAGGTCTCATCAGCAACAACAATGAAACGCACTACAGAGAGGAAGTGGAACAGCTGGCTGAATGGTGTGGCACTAACAAATCTGTCCCTCAATGTGGAGAAGACAAAGGAGGTTGTGATGGACTTCAGGAGAAACTCCGTTGACCACCCCCCACTGACCATCGACAGCTCGACTGTGGAGAGAGTCAGCAGCACTAAATTCCTGGGGTTGCACATCACAGAGGATCTCACCTGGACCACCAACACCATGTCACTCTCCAAAAAGGCACAACAGTGCCTACACTTTCTCCGCCGGCTGAAAAGAGCAAGTCTCCCTCCACCCATCCTAACCACATTCTACAGAGGCACCATTGAGAGTGTGCTGACCAGCTGCATCACTGTCTGGTACAGGAACTGCAGTGCTGCTGACCGCAAGACCCTCCAGCGGACAGTGAACACAGCTGCAAAGATCATCAGTGCCCCTCTCCCCTCCATCCTGGACATTTTCCTTAAACGATGCTCCAGCAAAACCAACAGCATCGCGAAGGACTCCACCCATCCCTCCCACAGTCTCTTCCAGCTCCTACCATCAGGAAGACGGTACCGGAGCATCAGAGCCCGCTCTGCCAGACTGCTCAACAGCTTTTTCCCGCAGGCTGTGAGATCCCTGAACTCACACTACCCCGCGCCCCTCTGAAACCCCATGCAAACTCCTACCTCCTGAAACATGGTCCACCCCCCAACCCCAAACCTTACCACACCAAAGAAAAAACTGTATGGAATTTTTTTGTGCAATTCGAAGTGTGCTACACACAGCTGAGTGGGCCTGTACAAACCACCTGTAGTAACTCACTCTCCTCTATGTGCACTAGACACTTACACACACTGCTGCGTGTACACAATCCCACAAAAGACTCAGCAATATATGTATGTTTACATGCTCATGCACTACAAATCATCCTGCACTGTTCCCCAACCAGCTGCTTGACTCAAAATGTTTCTCTTTGCACATGTACAGTATTTATGTGAAGCATTCGTATAGTTTGTATTTTTTATCTTTTATTTTTAGTTTGTATAGGGTAAATACTTATATATAGTATACTTATAGTTAAATCTGTCAGTAGGTTAGTTGTATATAGGTTTATAGTGTTTTTTTACTTCATTGTTGTATGTCTGTATTTATGTAGCACCGTGGTCCTGCGAGGCACGACATTTCGTTCCACTGTATGTCCCCACAAGTAGCGGAATGACAAAAAAGCTCAACTCGACTTGACTTGAACTTGACTTGATAAGTCTCGTTGTGTGGTAGAGATACATGCACCTACTACCTGTGCGTCCTCATAAATGTCCCCTGTGTGTGTGTGTGCAGTGACAGGTTTCCCGTATCCCGCGGCAGGAGCGACGGTGGCGTACAGAGGCGCTCATCTGCGAGGCAGAGGCCGAGCCATTTACAACACCTTCCGTACAGCTCCTCCTCCTCCACCCATCCCAGCATACGGCGCGTGAGTCTTTCTCAGCAAATACTGATATGTGTCACCGTAATTGCATTAACTGATACATAATTAATGCAATAAAAAAAAATCGATTGACTGCTGTATTTGGACGTGACATTTTTCAGTCTGCAAACTCGTTTATTTGTCACAGGCATGTGAGTTTATTCCTGATGCAGCAGTTTTGATGCTCATGTCTGTGATAATCAAACGCTCTCGTCGTCTTTTCTCTCTCTCACAGGGTGATGTATCAGGACGGATTCTACGGCGCAGAGATCTACGTGAGTAACTTTGTTTCTTGAGGGACTAGAGCGGAGTGTAATTTCAGTCCAGGATCTCTGGCGTCGATTAAGCGATGCCTCGCTTTTGCCAAGAAACCTGACAACCCAATTCTAGATTCCCTTCAGTCACCACAAACTCAGAGTTTGGCAAAGGAGCAAAGCGCTCTCCATGTCCTCCAACTTCAGCGCACACACTCAAAATCATGTTTTCAAACCACTCCTGCATATGGCAGAAGCTTTATCCAAAGTGACTTGCGTTGCATTCAAGGTGTAAGTTTATATCAGTGTGTGCATTCACTGGGAATCAAACCCGTGAACTAAGTTCAGTGCTACAGGCCTGGCATTTTGTTTAACAGTTAAAAAGGAATCGAAATAGACAACTTGACTTGTTTAAACAGCAGTATGTTGGTAAAATACTGAGGCGAGAGTTCACAGAGAACAAATTGGATTCTGGTTTAGTGTTTATTTGCATGTGCTGCTTGTGCTGTTAGTGTTTGTGAAAAAAAGAGGTTAGGAGGTGAACTGAGAGCAGAGAATAAAAAAAAACTTTTAATAGCCAATGAAATGGTTGAAAATAAGCAAAAAAAATGGTTGCCAGTAAAATTGGTAAAAATAAGAAAAAGGTGAAAAATGCATTTGTTGGCCAGAAAAGAGGGGAAAATAAGAAGGAAAAAGGTGAAAAAAATATCTTGGTGGTCAACAAAATGGGTAAAAATAAGATTTTAAAACATGTTATTTAGTAAAATACATTTAGTGACCAATAAATTTGGTATAAATATATAAGAAACAACTGTGAAAAAGGGACATTTGGTGGGCAATAAAATGGGTAAAATTAAGAAGCGAATTATTAGCCAATAAAATTGGTAAAAAAAAAAACTGTGAAAATGTTTGGAGTCACTAAAGTGGATAAAAATAAGGGAAACATTGGGAAGCTATTTGTGGCCAATAAATGGGTAGAATCAAGCTTCAACTGAACAATAAAAGATGAGCTTTCATTGAAGAAGGGTAAGGGGATAGAAAATACAGTTTGTACAGTATAAAAACCATTACGCCTATGGAATGAACCCACAAAAAATGAAAGCCCTGTGTGCGTGTGCGCGTCCGTGTGTGTGCGTGTGTGTTGTAGGGTTTTGTTGATTATTGGCTGCGGACCCCCAGTAGCAAGCGTTTTGTGCTTGGTCTGCAGTGAGTCACTGATAAGGTGAAGCAGCTTCAGATAAATGGATTCATCTTCCCGCCAGCACTGCTGTTCTCTCTCTCACACACACATACACACACACACATCTGTAAGATGTCTCACATCTGTGTCGCCCTGACAGTGACACACTGACCCGCAGGAGAACAAACACATTCACACATCTCTCTTTCGCTCTCATTCTCTGCTCTGTTCATCTCCTTACCTTTTTTAAAAATTGTTTTCAGTTTGAAATGCTGCATATTTTCATCTTATTTCATTTTATTTTGTGAATTGATTTTATTCAAATGAGAGTCTGTGTGGAATATACTGACATTTTTTGGATGCTAGTGTCTTAGAAATGGTGATTCTGATTTCTTTTTTCACTTCTTTTTTGTTCCTTTTCTATCTTTTCTTTAATTTTCTTTGTTTTTCTCATCTTCTCTCCTCTTTTCTGTAAGTTTTTTCTTTTCACTTTTCTGTTTTGTCTCAAGTTTCACTTCTATAACTTTCATCTTTTGTTTTCTGTCTTTTGTCATTTTTCTTTCCATCTTTTCTCCTCTCTTCTTCTCTTCTCTTTTGATCCTTTCTCCTCGTGGCTCTTCTCCTTGTTCCCTCATATTCTCTCTCTCTCTCTCTTCTCTCATTGTCTGTTCTCTCATCTTCAGCGGTGTGGTCTGTTATATTTAGCGTCGGGGCTCTCGGTGTCCTGATAAAGGCATGTTCTGTGTATTGGGCCGGAGGTGCTGACAGTCTGATTTATTACCCCGTGTGTTCACAGGCGGGGGCTCCAATCAGTGCGGTCCCGCAGGAAGTTCGCCACGCCTGCTCCTCCTCACTTCCTGTCCCCAGAGGAGGGGTCACATGACCTCGCAATCCCCCGCTCAACCTCTAACCTGATTTCATTTCACTTTCACTCCCAAACTTCTTCTGATTCAAATTGTTTTCCGAGTGATGGGGAACCCAGCTCTTCCCGTAGCGCTGGAGAGTCTCTGTGTGCTCGTTTCAGTAACGCACAAGCCGTTCTGTGCTGACTGTCTCAAATTCTCCACTCAATAAACTTTCCGTGCCCGATTTAACTGCAGCACGTATTACCAATGTAAGCCTTCCACACTCAGCATCTCAAATATAAATCAGCGGCATTATTGCGTGTTGCAGCGCCCCCCCAGTGGTGCGTCGCAGTCGCTCATGGGCGGTCTGTGTTTGTCGGGCCGAGAATGTAAAACAGTGGCTGTTCTCGTTCTGACGGTCTGATTAATGTGTGTTATTAGCCATCTGCCTACAGACAAATGAGCTCAACTCCACCTCAGAGTCTCTGTTGATTATGATACAAGCGGCAAATCAACAGAATCTGCTCCGTTTTCAGGAGAAACCAGCAAGAACCAAGACAGATGTGTTTCAAAACCTATAAAGATGGTATCTGAAGGCATCACATGCACACTTCTAAGGATGCTATACAGATCCTAGGCTGCAGAATTAACCCTGTACAGTCTGACGTATGAAATAATAGAAAAGTATCATTTTTAAAAATGGAACAGTTTATTGAACCTTTAGACAAAGCATTATAGAAAAAAGTGTGCATCTGTGTTTATTGTTGAGTATTATAATATGAGATATTGAGAATATGGAGGAAAAAGCAGCTCAGTTTTATCCAGATCTCTGTAGTTTCAAAACATGTAATGCAATACAATACAATCATAATCGAGAGATATGCTCCTCAAATGATGAGATTTGAGATGTTCTGGAGGCTTGTGGAGATCATTCCTCCACAGTGAAAGTTTGATTTTTTTGTCGTTTTTGTGTTTTCAGGGTGGATATGCGGCGTACAGATATACTCAGCCTGCAACGGCTACAGCGTACAGCGACAGGTACGAGTTCATTCGCTCATGCAGTGTTGCATAACATAATATTAACAAAACATTTATTTGGACATGCATTTTAAGTTTTTCAGATCTCTTTATAATTTCAGTTAGGCTTTTTTCTATTTAGCTTCAGTTTGTATTTATTTGCATTTTTGTTTGTTTTAGTATATAACAATTTATTACAAAAATGTATTGCTTTTTAATGGATTACCTTTTTATAATTAACAGCATAAACTGTTAAATTTAATATATTGTTTTTAATTTATTACAGGTATCTTTTTTTCTTTCTTTTTTAATGTCACTGCTCATTCTCCATAGCAGTGGTACATTTTACTATTTCAAGGTTGTTTTTTTTTTTTTTTTTTTTTTCTATTTAAACTGACCTGAAAACAGTATTATGTTAATATAGTTATATATTAATATTTTGAGAATTTATTAGTGTTTATTAATATAATTAGCTTTCAGTTTGTTTTTTAATGTGCTTTTGTCATTTCTATTGTTCTGATGCTTTTTAAATATTTCTTAGTTTTAGTTTACATTTATTTCAGTTTTAGTCATTTTAGGGCTTAAACTTATTTCTCTACAACATGAACTTTCCAATTTTCATTTAAGCTTCCCATCTAATTTATTTCACATGAGGAGAAAATAAAATACAGTCTGTATAGCAAGACTGAGTGAGGCAGCAATTTGCTAATGAGGAAGAGAAATCAACTTAATTCAAGACCCGTCACTGAAACCAAGTCACAATTTTAATACGCAGTTTTGCTTTGCAAAGAAATTTATGTTGTTTTAAAGGATGTTTATATATTAAGCATGACTATATATTTTTACTGGAAAACAAAACAATAATACTGATTACACAGATTAGTGAAATGATGTTTTGCGCTGTGCCGAAGTCAGTGTTGTGCTTTCAAAGCAGGTTTCTTGCCAATCCAGACTGAGTCAGCACACTTAACGTCCAGTTTCACACGCACAGACATTAAAGCGTATATATCTCTTACGGTAAAGCTGGCCTTTTCTCTCTCGCTCGGCGTTCGTCTGCTGGAGCTGTTGCCCGCGGCCGAGGGCTTGTGTTTTCTTATCTGCTCTCTGCAGACCTTCATTTGCAAGCTGTATGTGGAGAAGAAGCAGAAGAGAGTGGAATATGTGCAATATATAAAAGAAAGGAAATGACATGTGTTGTCCTTCCTGTGGAGGATTAGTTCCAAACCAGCGACGTGAAGCCTGCGGCACCTCGTTTGCCTCTTTCACCTTTCTTTCCCTCGCTCATTATCTCTTTTCAGTCATTCTTTTGCACTCATGCTTAATTTTTCTTCAGTCTTCTTCTCTTTTCTTGTCATTAACCTGAAATAGTTTCTTAGAAAAATAAAAACACATAAATTTGACTCCCTATGAACCCGTTCTGAAGTCTGAATGTTTTGATGTCGTTTATTTCTGTAGAAAGCCCCCAGCCATAAACTCACTGAAAAAAAGTCCAAAAATGCATCTATATATACAATTCACTGCGGTTTCCAGCTGAAATAGTGGCAGTAAAGAACCAACAACCTTTATTCTTTTAAACACAAATTACAGGGGGAGATTATTGATTAATAGACTTATTTTCATGCACAAAACAATGTTTTGACCTCAATACATTTTAAAATAGCACCTGGTTTAAAAAACTATGACATTTTGATGTTTGCATCACATAACAAGCTCCATATGTATGGCTTTTCTGACAAGGCAAGCTTGCTCGATAGCGCACCCGGTACATTGCATTTGTGATGCGGGTCACGATAATTTAGTATTTATATTTTAGTGTAGTATTCACACCAAGTCTCAAAATTGTGGTGAAGTTACTAAGTTGGTGAGAATAGTTTTGGTGCGTATAGTGTATTTTAATTTCGATATTTGACTCACATTAGATATTTGAGTCACATTACAGAAGTAAAATAGGTTGTAAATGCTGTTTCATGTTGTGAGTGAGTGTATGCACGTGTTAAAACATCTCTTAATTGATGTTTATGCAGTTATGGGAGAGTCTATGCAACTACTGACCCATATCACCACACCATCGGCCCGGCAGCCACCTACAGCGTGGGGACCATGGTAAGATAAACCACTGTTATAAACCCAGAAGCGTCAGAAACAGCACGCAGATGTATTTTGCACTTTGTCAGAATTATATTAAGAACTGTTTCCCACCTTTTTTGTCCACCCCATATGTGCCAGGTGTCGTTTTTCCATGACACACTCCCTGACGAGAGAAAGTCAGTCGGTTAATGTCTGTTTTTAGCTAGCGTTTGCAGCTAACATCAAAGATGAAGGCACTAATGGGCCGTCAGAATTAGGAGAGCTCATCTCTTCTCCCCTGCGTCGTTTGCTCTCTATTTCCCCTAAATTAACGAGCATGTAACGCATGCAGCAGTGTGCCGTGGGACAGACTCGACTAAATGAAGGAGACGACAGAGGATGGTCTATTTCCAACCACCTCTCTCTATCAGAAAGAGAAAAAAAAGACACTTGTTTGGCACTCCAGCATGCATGCAATTTCTCAACGACAAGGACGTCAGCAAAACACATTAAAACGAAATAAGAAAGAATAAAGAAGCAGTAATAAACAGTTCCCCGGTGCAGCTGCTAGCTAAAAGCTTTCATTAATTAAGACACTTTGTTTGAGACTCTCTTCATTTACTTAATTAAGACTGTGCCTGTACGCTTTTCTTTAATTCCTGCTTCCCTGCAAATTTCCTTCCTTGTTTCTTCATCAACGGTGAGAAAAATGACCCCATCACTGAGCCGAAAAGCCCGTCAGTGGCTCCGTTCCAAAACATAGTGAACCGCCTGTTTACTGCTAACAAAGAGACTGTTCTTGCATTGACAACTGCTAGAGAGAGCACAATTTTTTCAACGTTGAACTAAAATGATATTCCCTTTTAAAAAGTTTTAATGATCCATTTTTAATTAGACTTTACCTTTTTCATTCATTTATTTATTGTAAAATTCAATTATATTACAATTGTAATATAATTTTCTCACACAATTTTGGATGTAGATTTTGGATTTTGTTGCAATGCATTCTGGGATTGCATACAATGGATGCATTGCAAAAACCCAATTTTCTTCCTTAGTATTTTGTCTTGTTTTGCCACAATTAAATCAAATAGAAATAAATAAATAAAAACAAAATCATGTTTTATGAGAAATAAATTGAAATAAAGTAAAAACTTTGCCAACTAAAACAATTTTTTTTTTACTAATAAAATTACAACAAAAATTACAAAAACTTAAAAATATAAAAATAAATTCCAATTCAATAAACACTGTATTAAATATATATATATATATATATTTAAAAATGCTAAAATACCACTGATCACTATTTAAGAATGTTTAGATATTTATACTAGAAAATAATAATAATAAAAAAATACTGAGGAAGAATATAACTTTTTGCAGTATACATCTGATGCTTGCATTTCAGTTTGGCCAAAAAAAGGTCTCTTAGAAGGCTTTGAGTTCCTTTTGAAGTGCCTCTATGATGACTTACAATGCTGTCTAGTAAGGGAGCTCACTAGATTTTGGAACAGACCCAACTTGCCCATTTATTTATGTGTGTGTGTGTGTGTGTGTGTGTGTGAGTGAGTACTGATGCAGAAGAACCTGAGAACTCTGATTTACAGAGCAATCAAATGATCCCTCATCTGTCAGAGAAAGAGCATTTTGGTTTTCGGCTCTTTCATCATAACTGATTAACACGACGGTGCAAGATGGGAAAGCTTTTCGTTTTAAAATTCCTTTAATAATTAGTTCCTCTGAGGTTGCATTACATTCTCTTTGCTGGTTTTCCCAGCGTCATGAAATTGCAGAAGGCTTCCACCCAGACCAGCGAGCGGGTTCCCCCTTAAATTAGGGAGAATTATCCTTTGAAGGTCTCGGCTTTCTGCAGTAAATTACGCGTATGGTCCAGTATCATGGGGCGTGTTCGAAGACCATCACTTGCTCCCACGCCTGCAAGCTTTCTGCACACTAAACTTTAAAGAGAATAATTGTACATGCCTTTGAACACCATTGGAATTAATTTGATGCATCGTAGTTTGAGGTCTATAATGCTTTCAAAGTCGACGATGCCATTTCTGCACAATGCGTGCAGATGGAACGCTAGTGAAATTGCTAGTTAGTGACTCTGTAATGAGATACCAAAAAAAGAACGCAGATCCCATCATGGGCAACATGACCCCTTGATCTCATCGTTATTAAACTCAAGTTTTGAGAAGTTTTCAAAATCAGTTCTAAGAGTTCATCAGCATTAATGAACACACACACCGGTAACGCAATAGTTCACACAAAAATGAAAATTTGCTGAACATTTTCTCACCCTCGGGCCATGTGAGATGTAAGATGACTTTGTTACTTTAAGAAAACAAATTTGGAGAAATGTAGCATCATATCACTTGCTCAGCAATGGAGCCTCTGCAGTGAATGGGTGCCGTCAGAATGAAAGTCCAAACAGCTGATAAAAACATCACAATAATCCACACCACTCCAAAAAAACCTGCATGTTTGTAACAAATTCTATCATTAAGATGTTTTAATTTCAAACTGGCTAAAATAGTCCTCTATCCACAATATAGCTTTCCCAGTGAAAAGGTTGCCTTGTCTGAATCAGGATAGAAATATGCACATATCAAGCTCTGTTTACAAACCAAAACAGGCCAAAACAGATATTAAACAAATATGTGGGTGGATTTCCATGTGAGAGACAACAGGAGATAGACTTTTGTGGATTAGTGTGATGTTTTTTCATCAGTGTCATTCTTGGCGGCACCCATTCACTAAAGAGGATCTATTTGCGAGTAATGTAATGATATATTTCTCCAAAATAAAAACTTTTCTACAAACTTTTTTGAGTGAACTATTCCTTTATATCAATGTCAGAATTCTAAAGGAAGGAAATTTGAGAAGCAGGAATTCCGTCGTTGCCGTGACCACCAGCTTGACTCTGATTGGTGCTCTGTCATCTTTGATGTTGCAGGCGAGCCTATACAGAGGAGGCTACAGCCGCTTCACGCCCTACTAGAGAGACTAAACCACTGATTACTCAAACTAACATACAAAACCACTAGACTCGTTCTGCTACACGGAGTGTGATTTCAAACTAAAATGCTTCCAGGTCACCCAATGACCTCATCTCGACAACATTCTCTCAAGTGGACATTGTGGAAATCAGTGGGAAAATCAGAAGAGCAGCTCACAAATGTGGAGTTGATTTCAGATTTTTTTTACTTTTTTGATTTTAGACATTTTTTAACGTCAACAATTTTTTTTGCATTTGTGTTTTGTCTGCAAAAGCAAGGACAGTGTGTCAAAAAGCATTTTAAAATGGCAAGAACGTGAGCTATTATGTGGTCCTTTAAATTATTGTTTTTCATTATTGATAATTTTGTTGTGTATATAAGCGTCTAGTGTGAATTCAGACATGAGACAAAAATATCTCAGGACTCTCTTCAACCTTTTTCTGAATCCAAAACCACCCCAGCAGACGTTCATATATATATATATATATATACTTCACCAGATATTGCCAGCATACTCTAGTCTCTGTAGTCTGAAACTGTGTGTTTGCTGTATGAATAAGCTGTTCTTGTTTAGTTGCTTGCGTTGAAGGGTTTCTATGCATGTTGTTTCAGAGATGAGAGGACACGTCATGTGTTCGGCCCTCTCACGTTTGCACTAACAGATTTACCTCTGTACACAGTGGACAGGTTTAAATCATGCTAACTAATGCTGAATAGATGTGTGAGTGCTTGTACATTAACATATAAAGGATTAAACCATCATTCTTATATGAAAATATTGCATAAAATAATTTTAGAAGTTAACTTAGAGACTTTGGGAGCAATTTTATTTTCAAAAGAAGGACAAATAATTTGATTCATGAAAATATTAGGAAACTTATTAAGACGTGGTGTGATTTAAAGAGATGTGCAAATAAATTTTAAAATAATAATAAATAGTTAGACTTAAGAAAATATATAAGGTGACATGGGGAGATTTAAGGAGATTCACAGAGAAACTGAATATATATATATATATATAAATTATTACGCTTAAGAAAATATGTAAGGAGACATGGAGAGTTTAAGTGGACATACAGAGATGTAGGGAAACACAAGAAACAGTTACATTTAAGGCAAGGCACTATGAGAAAAACACTGTTTTTCACTACTGTTCAGTTTTGAGATTTGGGGCTATTTTGTTTCCAGATTAGTGGAAAGAAAACATCCAAAATACATATCTAAATGTTAATTTTATTACATGATTTTATTTGCACCTGTAGATTTCAATTACTATATATATATATATATATATATATATATATATATATATATATATATATATATATACTGTATATAAATCTGTTTTCTCAATTTTTTTTCTTTCTCCAGTTTTACTTACACCAAAATGAGAAGTTTTATTCCTCTCTATTTTCTGAAGGTTTGTTCATACGTCATTCGCTTCATTTCGTTATTGAACTATAACTATTTATGTCTGTAGATTTAAATTATGTTACATATATTTAAAGGCCATTTTCTCAAAATGAGTTTGTTTCTCCACTTCAGTAGTACTGAAATATACCAAATTTTACAGTTTTATTCTTATCTATATTCTGAAGATTTTTACTGAGGGATTTGTTCATATATCATTCACAATGATTTATATTACATTTTATTTCAAAAACATGCTAAAAGTATATTTTTTTCTGTCCGTTGACAATATTTCTTCATCAATAGCACTTACATATACCAAACTTTACAGTTTTATTCCTATATATATTCTGAAGGTTTTTCAGAGGTGTTTGTTCATACATCATTCGCTTTTTTATTATTGCACTTTACCTATTTGCGTCTGTTGAGTTCAGTTATAATACATAAAGGCCATTTTCAAAATGAGTTTGTTTCTCCACGTTAGCAGCACTCGCTAACACCAAATTTTACAGTTTTATTCCTATCTATATTCTGAAGATTTTTATAGAGGGCTTTGTTCATATATCATTTGCACTGATATATATTACATTTTATTCCTAAAACATGATGAAAATATATTTTCTTCTGCCTGTTGGAAGTATTTTCTGATTTATAGAGTGATAAAAAGAGATAACAAAAATCCCTTCTGTAAAAACCTTTACCTCTAATATGTTAACAAAATCAAACAAAAAATTTCAATCTGACTTTATCCAGTGTTCATATTTATTCTTTGCAATTTTTGCAAATTAGTGCATATTTAATTAGAAAATGCCTAATTTGCGTATTTAAACCTAACATTTCTGAAAACTTATAATACAACAAGTTTTCTTAATGTACTGCATGTATGGGTGATATATTAGCTAAAATGTTTACTTTGTTCACCTGTAGTGTCTTGCCTTAATAAAACATACTGAGACACAGTGATGCATAAAGAATTATAGCGAAGTATACTGTAAAGAAACCTAAAGAGACAGGAAAGGAGAGAAGCTGTCTGCTGAGAGTTTCTTGTCCTCATCAGATGTCATGAGAAGGTCCTGCACTTCCTTTTCCACTCCATACCTTCAATCTGAATGCATTAAATGTGAATTAGTTCAGTCTCTACCTCACTGATTCAAATGCAAAATATAGAGACCTTAAGTAGTGTGACATTTGTTAATAATTAAGATAGAAACTCTCAAGATCACATCCCTGAGCTCATGTTATGATGCTTTGGACTGAATTCAGCTCCCATGCGCTGCAAAATGTAATTTGATTCACATAATTAGGGCTATATCCTTAAGGTGTACGTTGAAACTTAACTTGATGTGACTCATGCAAAAGGGCCTTTATGCTTAAAATAAGTGTAGTAAAAGTTAACAATGTTTACACCCAAACATATCAGCAGAATCTTTAAGGACATTTGGTTCCTCTTCTCCTTTTCTTCCCAGATCTGCTGCAGATTTTTGCATCTCTTAAAGTCACTGTCACATTGACTTTGTTTTAATGACCTTTAGGGACTTTTTTGAGCTCTTGTCTTTTTTCGTTGTGTAAAAATAGCATATTCTCTGAGGGGAAATTGCATCAAAGTCTAAGAGAATAGTTTACACTCCAGTATAAAACATGTTTTTGCATTGAACTGCAGTATATGTAAGTCTCCAGCAGACAGCTGCTCTGTGTTTTCCTCTCTGTATCTCCTGCACTTTTATTCTGCTTTGACCTGTTAAGGCTGCTGCTGCTGATGTTCAACCAGAGAGAGCCTCTGTGAATGTGAAAGATGTGATTTGTTGTTTTATTTCCACTGTTTTGACTCAACGTTAATGTACAAAGAACCAGCAGATGGAAAACTATACATATGACATGTATTTGCTTATTGTTTTAATATATTATTAAGTACATGAGGGGTCACATAATTATTCTGCAGCTCATGAAATCGACATATCAGCACACAAATTGATATGATTATTACTCACGTCTATGAAGTCTTCAGGTCTCGAATCATTCAGACCAGCATGTTTACCTGCTGTTTAAGCAAAAAAAAAAAAAAAAAAAAAAAATTAAAGACACTTAGAGTTGGGAAAAAAAGAAAAAGACAAAAAGCAAAAAAGTTTGTAAATACATGTGTATATAGACTTCATAAATATCATATTATTCTCTAAGCGTTTCAATACACTTATATAATGGATTTTATGTGTCTGAAATGTTTTATTCTTTAAACTCTATGTAATTTATTTTACATTAGTTTTTGTCTGAGAGTTTTGTCAAAAGTACTTCAACATATGACGTGGTCTTTTTGCATATGAAAATATTTGATGTTTATATATACAAGTTCATTATAATTCATGAATATGTCTACATAAAATAAAGCGCTTACATGAGCTGAGGTCTCTTCCTTTATATGTATATAAAGCACAGCAGCTCCAAAACGTATTTAGACACATTGCAATGATGTTTAAGAAATGTTGTGCTTACAAAATGTGCCTCTGCTGTCATTCTTGAAAATCAATTACAGTCGCTTTAATATTTTGTTATATGATTTAAGGAATAGTTGATTTGCCTTTCTGTTATTCTTGTATTTTGTATTTTTTTGTTGTTTTTGAACACAATTTTTTAAGAATCTTTTTATTCTGTTTCCTGTTTTCTAGTTAAAATGTTTAAATGTCCTTAAAATGAGTTAAATGTACATGAAAAGCAGTGTTTCTTGTTCATAAACCTCACTAAATTGAATGAAAAACAAGGCAAAACACAAACAATTTTTGTTTATTTTGAACTTTTTTTGCATTTTTAAATGTATCTATTTTTTAATCTTATTTTAAAATTTTTTTTAATTTGTATCTTATTTCATCCATTTATTTATTTTGCAATGTATGATATCTTTATGTGATGAACAGACAAATAAACTTCTCAGTGAAAACATGTCAATCAGGCTCACTCTAATATTTAAAAACTGATATTTTGCCATGCATGATCTAACGTATTTGTTACAAAGAGTAACTTTAATTTGGCTCTGGTCCTCACATAAAGCATCATACAACTTATAAGACGTATAATATAGTGTACAAGTCATATGGGTTGACATGAGAGATTTTGGGGCTGCTGTAGATTTCATCCTGAAACTGAAATGATACCATCTGAAGCCAACAAGCGTCATTGAATAAATTATTATCTGCTTTTGCTTTTTCAGTAAATACAGCAGAAGGAAAAGCAATGAGAGAGAGCGAGATCTGTTCTGAGCACTTCAAGAAAGCAAGGACCATCATTAGAAAAGGAAATCTAGAGTAACCAGAGGAGAACGAAGAAAAGTGCCAGCGGAGAACATAAAGGACAAGAATACAAACAGATGGAAGAGAAAGAAAGAAAACACATTCAGAAACATTTTATTTTTCTATATGTTAGCGTTCATGGATGGAGCAGAGACGTGTGTGCATCTCAGAGACGGACAGCAAACTGACGCTGATATGACTTTGCAGGGATCCTCACGCTACGGCCCCACCCACAACATCATCCACCAATCAGAGGCGATATATGATGGGGGATGAGTCAAAACAAGCCGAAGGCTGCATGACTAATGTGTTTCCTGTGGGTGGAGTCATTGTGTGTGCTGTGATTGGGTGCTTCGCAACACTTCCCAGAAAGGATATCACTCTCGCCACACTTCCTGCATCATGTGCTTCAGCTCACATCCTCATTGGTAATCCATTCACCCGCTTCCTGTGGAGAGACATCGCCAGACTGCTTACAGGATACAGTTCATCCTGTGTGGGCGGAGCCGCTGATTCACTTCCTGTGGCTGATGTCATAACTCAGCTGACTGGCCACGCTGCTGACCAACTTCCTGTGGTGTTCCTGGTTAGAACTCTTAAACTAAAGATGTCAACTACTGATCAATGTTGACCAGCTGTAGAGTACAAGGTGAGGGTGTTGGTTCAGAAGGGGCGGAGCAAAATTTCTAATTAAGATTTATAATTTATATAAGAATGATTTTATGGACAGTTTACATTGATATTCATTCTGTTGCTCGTTTCATTAAAACTAAGGGCTGTTCACACAGAACTTGGCTTTGCGTCTAAAAAACACGAGATGCAGCGCAGAATGCCTCCCCCGCCAAGTTGCCATTGAATAAAACAGTTGCCATGCCAACTTGCTTCTCTAACCAAAAGCTCACAATGCTTGCCCCACCTCTGGGGTTTTCTGATTGGTCCACTGTTCTGGAACTGACATTGAAGAGCGACGCTGCATATAAAAGTTGAAACTTGTCTCAAAAAATGCGACGGCCATGCAAGATACTGCAAATGACGCCAGTGCAGCGGCCATACATGTCCGTCTAGTGCATGTTTACATAGAAAAACAATAGAAAAGTAGCGCATTGAATTGGGAAAAACACTGTGTGTGAACAGCCCCTAAGACTATTTACCATGTGAACTACCATTCAGAAGATGTCAACTATTCAGGAATAATTACGATTTGTTGATGTTTATTAAATTAGTCTCATCTGCTTACCAAATCTGCATTTATCTGATCAAAACTACAGATAATATTGAAAACTGAAAACAATAATACTGTGAAAAGTTATTACAATTTAGAAGAACTTTTTTGTTTTGTTTTGCTTTTGCTTTTTTTTAATAATTAATACCTTTACTCACCAAGGATGCATTAAATTGAACAAAAGTGATAGTAAAAATATTTATAATGTTACAAAAGATTTCAATTTCAAACAAATGCTCTTCTTTTCAACTTTTGTTCATCAAAGTATCCTGAGAAGTAAACTGCATCTCAGTTTCCACAAAAATATGAAGCAGCACAATTGTTTTCAACATTGATAATAATCAGAAATGATTATTGAGCAGCAGATGATTTCTGAAGGATCCTGTGACACTGAAGACTGGAGTAAAGTTGCTGAAAATTCAGCTTTGCATCACAGGAATAAACTACAGAATGCATTATATTAAAATAGAAAAGAGTTATTAAAGTGTAATCATATTTAAAAAAATTTACTGTTTTTACTGTATTCTTAATCAAAGAAATGCAGCCTTTGTGAGCAGAAGAGACTTCTTTCAAAAGCATCTTGGATTCCAAACTTTTCGACAGTAATGTAGTAAATTTAACTCAATGAATGAAGCCTTTAAGTTCATTTTATGGCGTTTTTGCAGTTATTTTAATGCCTCTCAGTGAATTAAGAGACTTGTGCACACGTTTCCGTTTTTACCAATACAGCACCATATTTATGAAACACAGGCAGAATGATCATCTATGTGAATTATTCATAATATTTATGCAACAATTTATGCAAAAAAATGGCTTGACATTTACAAATAAATAGAAACTAACGCTTCACCCGAACAAACACTCCCACTGTTCAGATCAAGTGCCGAGAGAAAAACTGATCAGTGACTTCTGGTCTATGAAGCTCACTTGACTGAAGTGTGAGATTACGATGTTTACTTTTAATCCAGGGGACAAACTTTCAGCCAAAATGAACCGAACCGCGGATGCATCTAGTATTTAACTTAGGAAAAAAAAACAAAAAAAAAGAGATAGAAAAAGTAAAGTATTATTCATTGAATTATCATAGTGCTATATGACAAATATATCCACATGTTTATCTACACCTACATTAAATGCTTCCTTTAACTGATGTTTTACACAAACAGTGACTGTTAACCTGTTCTTTGGTAAATTTTGTCAGCTGTATGAAGTATTTCTGGGGTTTGATACGCCTCCAGGAGGGAGGGAGGGATGGGAAGTAACAAACAGAACATTTGATTTGGGGGAACAGCTTGAATTTTTAAAGCACATTTTCCCTATCCACATGTTTTCAAGACTGTATTGATATATGTTCAGAGTGTAACAGTAGTTGTATTTGTACATACGTAACATATTTATTATCGGGTTGATGGGGTTGAGAGCAGGGGATATATGTATGTTTGTGTGTGTCTGAATGTGTGAGATGTGTATTTTGTTCTTTTTTAATCCAATCGTAATCAAATCATGCTTTATTATTCAGCTTCTACTCTAATCCATTAATATTCTTTCAGACTACTATTGTTTTAGTATTAAGCTTCTTATATTTGCAGCCCTAAATGCCCTACAAAAACCCTTGGTGTGAAGACGTGATTTAGTGTTTTATTCTGCAGTTTTATTTGTCTAACCAAATCTTTAGAGAAATTTCTTTAGAAGTGCATCTACATTTCTGCAAAACTTGAATTAGCAAGCAGAACATTAGTAAAGGCGCTTTATGTGCAAACTGAAATCACATTATTGGATTTATCTAAGTGTGAAAATACATAAAAGAACACCTTAAGGTTTACATTTACTGATTATTAAACAAACTTTTTTTTTTTTTTTTTGTCAGCCAAACCCCTTGATGTCTTTTTATAAGTTAATATTTCAATAATTTTAACAACACATTCACGTTCATACTTCTCTAATGTTGGTTAATGGTCACATGACATGCAGGTAAACAAATAAAAAAAATTATATTTTAATCAATATTTTGGATTAGTTTTATTTTTCTACATTCTGTTTTCTTTTAAAGTTTTTGTAATTAAATAGTTTTTTTGTCAATTTTATATTGACAGTTTTAGTCACTTATTTTAATGTTTTACATTTAGTTAACGTATGAACGTACTGAAAATAACCCTAATCTGAATCACTCATTCATAAAGTTCTATACATCTCCATCCCATTTATGTTTGTTTGTTAAAAGGTTTGCACATTATACCATATTTCAATTCGTTCTGCAGAATTTCACAGATTCCCCTTCAAAGTCAACATAAAAAATAGAGATTCATCCGGTTGTTTTCACCCAGGGTGAAGGAGAAAAGTGAATAACTGTGTGTGTGAGAAGTGAACGAGAGAGCATCTGTCTGGTTTTACCGTGGTTGTTTTTCTATCTCTGCTGTGCTGTAAATATCAGCCCCGTCTCCTCTACCCCTCAACCCAGCAAAATCTTGTATTTTGTTCTAAAACGATAAGGTTTATTTGTAAGGATTATTAAAAATCTATCTCTTTCTCATTTTTGTAAGCATTCAAATGATAAAATATCTAAAAAAAAAAAAAAAAAAGGTTTAAAGGAATATTGAAAGATAAATGTGTCTCTCTGAAGCCCTCCAGATCTGTGACAGTATCAGTTTGTGTTTTCTTTCTCTTCTACTATCGCTATAAGCCTCAGATGAAAACTCTATTTGTTATTCTAACAAGTTATTATCACCGTTATTATGACATCATATTTATTACTACCCATTGATATGAACACCATCATTATTATTACATAAATAAACTTGTCTACTTCAGCAACTTGTTTCTATATTATTTACAAATATAACGAATAATTCCTCTTTAAATATCTCCAGATAAATGTTTTAATATTTAATTTTCTACTTGAATGTAGTAATTCTGGAAACATGTCTTTGTAACTTAATACATGAACATTTATAGATACAATGTTATATTTTAGGAAGGGGGTTACATGTACATCTAAAATAATTCCCCTTAAGAAAACATGATTAGATTGTTTTGAAAATAAGTAGTTATGTACATCCAGTCAAGTCTTATGATATAGTATCTATACTTTCCCCATCACCAGTAAAGTACTTCTAGTGTGCAGTAGGTTACACAGAACTGGGATTACATGTAATCTAGATCATGTAAAGATTCCACAAATTAGGTACTTGTAATTAGATTGTATTACATTTTAAAATACTTGTAATCCAACTACAGATATACATATACAGATACATATATATATATATATATTATTCCTAATTCTTCTATTTCATCTTTTACATGTTCTTTTTTAAAATCATCAACTACTGATGAACACGTTATTTATCATTCAATGGATTATTTAATCACATTATGGTGTATTTTGGAAGATTTCTTTTTTTTTTTTTTTTTTTCAAACATTAAAATGCGTTGGGTCAAAAGTAATCAAAATTTAGAATCAGTAACGGACTACAATTTCTAATAATCTACCCAGCACTGGTTACACATGTATGAATTGAATCTTCACAGATAGAATTCAAGTGTGCTGAGCTGGACGTCCGGTCGAGTGTGTTCCGTTGATTCCAGGGTGATGTGAGAACAGAAGAGAGCATTTGTCACCCTGCTTCCCCCTCAGGACTGTAAGATGGAAAGCACCTGTCCATCTCCTAGGCAACCATTTACCTAAGAGCAGCATAGAACTCAATGAATCAGGCCCTGCGGAAACACACATGCCATTATACTGAGATTTATAGAGAATGGACAATGGACAAGAGTTTGCAGGAACTTTAAATCATCTCCACAAACACATGCTAGAGGTGCTGGATAACAGAGAACGCATAAATGTATGTAAATAAATTAGACCATGGCTATCTGTGTCACTTTTTCCAGTGAATTACAGTAAAAGCCAGATACAAGCCAAGTGCTAAAAAAAAAAAGCTAATTGACCACGTAATTTACAGAATAAAGAGACCACTGAACACCTGTCGACGGATTTGTGACTTTTTAAAGAAAATACTAATACTAACCAGAAAAGGCTACAGCACATAAAGGCATTGATGTTCATGTGTTGTGAACTTCAGTGTGGCTTTATTGACATCTAATGGTGAAATTGTGCAACTGACTCAAAACTTGAGGTAGATGTTTCTTCGGTCCTAGGTAAAATATGGATGAACCCAGCGACTGGTTTGTTTTGACCCAGCTGTTTACTGCCCAGAAGGTTGGGTTAAACATTGAACCCAACTGTTGGTTGTAAACAACCCAGTTGCTGGGTTTGTCCATATTTTACTCAGCTATGAGGCGCCACGTAGGATTTAAATCAAACTTCGCTTATCAATACATACATAAAACGCATGCATATACACCTATAAATTACTCACATATACAATGGATGTTCAATATATGCTTCACATGGATGTTCATTATATGAAATACACGTGCACACGCGTTACCTTCTTATTCTGGACTCATCTGCTTGTCTATACATCGTATGCTTTATTAATAATGTGTTTATTGAGTTTGGTCTTTTAAAAACACTGTTTTAATGCATTAAGCCATGTTAAGCATTTCCAAATGTCCCGCCGGAAGTGCCGCTGCTTCCTTTTACACTGAAATGCCTTCCGTTTACACTGAAAAGTTCAGGCACATCCACATATGAAATCACTTGCATATACATACGTATATACACAACTAAAGCATGCGTCTGTCTTATAATTGTATACATTTGTGAATTTTATTTTGTATGATTGCACGAGTGTTTTATGGGTGTGTGTGCACGCATTGAGTTTATATGTATGTGTGAGTGTTTATAGGTGTATATGCATGGATCAAGTTTATATGTATATGCGAGTATGTATAGGTGTGTCTGCATGCAGCGAGTTTATATGTATGTTGCTGAGAGGTGTGTCTCTATTAATCTAAATTAATACATAATCGATATTTGTGATCAGTTCATAATTACAAATACAGCCTAAATTTAATGATCACTTGAAATTGGTGTCAGATTAAACATGGAGCTAGACTAAAATGGAAACGAAATCCTGATTAATTAACTGAGCTTTGCAGGAGTGCATGTAAAAGTGAAATACCTATCATTCTCCTAGAACTTAGGCTAATATTCTGGCACAATTGTTCCAAGTTTATAAATAAACGTTCTTCCAGTGTGTTAATAGAATGTTTGTCTAAAGTTGTCTTATATTTAATAGTGTTCTCAAGAGGTTAGCAAGTTAAAAGAATGTTTCAGGAACATAATACTAACCTTTAAAAGATGGATATTTTTAAGTTCTTGGAACATAAAATCAAAATGAAATTACAAATCAATATTCCTAAAATGTTAGATTGTTAATAAAAAAATAAGTTGAAATAATGTTGCATCATACTAACCTTAAAAACATTCCACTAACATTAAGAAACATAAGAAAAATTTGAAGAAAAAAAAAATTGAACAAAAACTGGGCTTTTTAGCTGGGTCATTCCATTTGTGTTATTTGATGGTTTCACCCTTTCTAAAAATTTAGATAGTCATAAAAAAAAAAAATAGACATGTTTAACCCCGTTTCTGTTTCCTTACCTTGTTGTGTTGAACTGTGTCCTCAGTCTCGCCTTTGATTTTTCCTCTGCATTTATGTTTCCACTGTAAGGACTTTAGCGCTGCATTGAGCTCCTCCTAGAATGTCTCACACACACACACACACACACACACATATATATATATATATATATATATACACTCACCTAAAGGATTATTAGAACACCTGTTCAATTTCTCATTAATGCAATTATCTAATCAACCAATCACATGGCAGTTGCTTCAATGCATTTAGGGGTGTGGTCCTGGTCAAGACAATCTCCTGAACTCCAAACTGAATGTCAGAATGGGAAAGAAAGGTGATTTAAGCAATTTTGAGCGTGGCATGGTTGTTGGTGCCAGACGGGCCGGTCTGAGTATTTCACAATCTGCTCAGTTACTGGGATTTTCACGCACAACCATTTCTAGGGTTTACAAAGAATGGTGTGAAAAGGGAAAAACATCCAGTATGCGGCAGTTCTGTGGGCGAAAATGCCTTGTTGATGCTAGAGGTCAGAGGAGAATGGGCCGACTGATTCAAGCTGATAGAAGAGCAACTTTGACTGAAATAACCACTCGTTACAACCGAGGTATGCAGCAAAGCATTTGTGAAGCCACAACACGCACAACCTTGAGGTGGATGGGCTACAACAGCAGAAGACCCCACCGGGTACCACTCATCTCCACTACAAATAGGAAAAAGAGGCTACAATTTGCACGAGCTCACCAAAATTGGACGGTTGAAGACTGGAAAAATGTTGCCTGGTCTGATGAGTCTCGATTTCTGTTGAGACATTCAGATGGTAGTCAGAATTTGGCGTAAACAGAATGAGAACCTGGATCCATCATGCCTTGTCACCACTGTGCAGGCTGGTGGTGGTGGTGTAATGGTATGGGGGATGTTTTCTTGGCACACTTTAGGCCCCTTAGTGCCAATTGGGCATAGTTTAAATGCCACGGCCTACCTGAGCATTGTTTCTGACCATGTCCATCCCTTTATGACCACCATGTACCCATCCTCTGATGGCTACTTCCAGCAGGATAATGCACCATGTCACAAAGTTTGAATCATTTCAAATTGGTTTCTTGAACGTGACAATCAGTTCACTGTACTAAAATGGCCCCCACAGTCACCAGATCTCAACCCAATAGAGCATCTTTGGGATGTGGTGGAACGGGAGCTTCGTGCCCTGGATGTGCATCCCACAAATCTCCATCAACTGCAAGATGCTATCCTATCAATATGGGCCAACATTTCTAAAGAATGCTTTCAGCACCTTGTTGAATCAATGCCACGTAGAATTAAGGCAGTTCTGAAGGCGAAAGGGGGTCAAACACAGTATTAGCATGGTGTTCCTAATAATCCTTTAGGTGAGTGTATATATACACACTTTATATCATATATATCAGCTGATATATATATATAAGTAACAAAGTCTCTCTCTCTATATATGTATGTGTATGTATGTGTATGTATAGATATATATATATATACCAGCTGATATATATATGATATAAAGTTGAGCAAAATAGCAAACAGGAATACTGGGCATATGAATGTAATGATATCTGTTTTTGACTATTGCTCTTTACATTTGAAACAAAGGATATATATGTCCTACCTTATATGATGAAACCGCTTCACTGGTGGGTCTGAATGTGTGATTGTCATGTTGTTGTGAATCTCTGCACACTAAACACACAGGCTGTTTGTCCTCCAGAAGAGTCAAAAAGACAACCAAAACAGTGCCATAACCCATGATATATGGACCTTTTATGGCATTCTTATATGGCTGAGTCCTGTAAAGGGCTGATGGCCCTTATGTGGCCCACATGTGGGCTGATACACCAAAAGTCATTATTCAACCATATATACACCACACCTATTTAATTTAAAATACCCATTACACAGTAAATCTTAAACACAAAAATGGATTCACACTCATTTTTTAAAAATGTTTATAGTATTTTAATAACAGAATTACAATACATACAATACAATAACATAACAGAAGTGTGCTATTTTGTAAATGTCAGATGAGTGAATAAATGTGCAAAAATTGATATTTTTTGTAAGTCTCGCCAGTCTTTCTCACTTTCGTCTGTCAGGAAAAAGAAGAGAAAAAAGAACAATAGTATATCATAAATAGTATCATACATTAGATATTATTTATTTATTATTATCAATTTATTCCAAACGCGCCATCTACTTTTCTCTGGGCAATGAGCGATGCCCATTCGCGAATGATTCATTCTTTTGAGTTAATTCTGTTCCAAGGCTTGATCAAACCAGTGAATCGGTTCGCGAATCAGTTCGAATGATTCGTTCAGTTCCCTGCCGCACGCGCTCCGTCGTCTGAAGAGGTTCTCACTCAGAGTTGTATCAGAGAGTTTAAGAACATCAAAGCGCAGCGGCGCGCGACCTGTTCCAGGAGGAATGCCTTTGCCTAGACACAATTAATATTGATATTTTCAACAATATTTACGCTTTCAGAAATATAGGCTACATTTGTACATTTTGCAGAACAGACGCAAGAAGGTCCGTCAATGTGCATGTGTTTCGTTATGTTCAGATGTTCGGTAGCCGGTCATGTGAGGAGTCTGCACTCTTCAAAGTGTCTCCAGGTATACATACATAGCCTACATATATAATACATAATTAATATACTTTAAAATATAATTGAATTCAGTGATGCAAATCAGAATTTTCATCAGCTGTTACTCCAATTTTCAGAGTCATATGATCCTTCAGAAATCATTCTAATATGTTGATTTATTACCAGTGTTGGAAACAGTTTTGCTGCTTAATATTTTTTGGAACCTGTGACATTTTGTTCAGGATTCTTTGATGAATGGAAAGCTAAAAAAGCTAACAAATCGACATATTGGAATGATTTCTGAAGGATTATGTGACACTGAAGACTGGCGTAAAGGCTGATGAAAATTCTGATTTGCATCACTGAAATAAATTACATTAAAAGAAAAACATTACAAATCTTTTGAACGGCAGTGTATACACACACACACTACATAAATTGTATCTATATATCTAAATAAAAATATAATATATATATATATATATAGAGTATATGATCCAAAGTAACTACATTTACATTTATGCATTTAGCATATGCTTTTATCCAAAGTTTTTACATTTTATCAGCTCTTGCTTTCCCTGGGAATCGAACCCATGACCTTGGCGTTGCTAGCGCCATGCTCTACTATGTAACTAACTGCTTGAGTAGTTTATCCAATACTTTTTTACTCTTACTCAAGTAACTATTCAGACTATTACTTTTACTTTTACTTGAGTACAGTTTGAGTACTCTACCCATCTCTGGCTGAATGGAGAGAAACACCAGATGCTGTGTAGTGGAATAATGAAAAAAAGACGCATTTTAAAAATGTCAAGCCCTTTGAACTTGACAAGGTGTCCCTCATGATACATTAGTCAAAGACCATCTAGAGCATTTTTATAAAGGTAGGCTATGTTGATCAGTACCTGTTTAGGCCTTAAGGTTTCAACAAACCATAAAAGAGCTGGTGAGGTAATAATAAAAATTGAGAAGTTATCTAAATAACTGTGCACACTTTACAGTGCAGCTGACAGAGTTTTAGTTTAGATACTAAATCTGAATAAATAGCAGCGGTGGCCTTTTTTTAATCACACCATGAGAATTCTGGGAGCATTTCCTAGCAATTCTAGGAAAAATAATGATGCTACTCTGAACCATTCAAAGGGCTGAATGTGCTTGTTTCTACATAACATTCTGTCCCTGAGTTGTTAACACTTAGGGCCAGTTTTCACCTGGTCACTTAATGCGTTTTCTCTGATTGGATATATATGTGTTAAAACAGTTTCATGTACACTTTGTCACATAAATGTGTCTCGGCAAAATGGATAGGCCTATAAATCTGATCTTCCCAGGCTATGCGCAAATTTAACGACTTCACGTCAACGAAAATGCATTTTATTCATCATTAGCTAATTACAAGATCAAATTCTGCGACAGGAGAGAGCACTCAGAGCCTCAGCACTGGAAGGATACGTTAGTTTTACTACTTTTAATGAAGATTATTATGTTTTGAGAGTCTGCAAATTACTTTCAGTTTCATTTGCGACAGTTTGCTAAAGAGATACCCATACTCCCCTGCGGCGATGTGTTATCGTGTCTGACTATAACGTCATATTTTGGAAAGAGTAAAATTTGCATATGCAGTTTCAACAACTGGATCCATTTACACTGGTCCAGTTTCATCCGGAATGCGTCCCAGACCACCTTTGGATGTGGTTTGAGCAATTGTATTTAAATTTGTCTTGAAAGCCTTTCAAAGGGAATTTACACCTGGTTTTTCATTATAGGATAGCTATCCGATCAGATAAAATGCATGAAGTGAACAGATGCAAGCAAGCCCTTATTAGACTGCACTCTTTTTTCTGTATTAAAGCCTCTCTACAGTCACTGCTACATTGTCAGTTTTTGTGACTTTATAGTAGCATCTTGAATAGGCTACTGTTTGTATGAACGTATAATGGGAGTCAAGCCCATATTGACTGTGTGTGTGTGTGTGTGTGTGTGTGTGTGTGTGTGTGTGTGTAACAGCCAAGTCGACGAATTTGGGCTTTGTTTTCCCTCCTATTTATATTTCTGTGAAACGGGAAGCCATGGCTGGATAACTTTTCACTACAGAGAGTTGTGCGCTTAGCTGAGCGCATCTCAGGGTCTGCTCTCCCCTCTCTGCAGGACATCTACCTCAAACGCTGCAAAAATAGAGCTGTCAAAATAATCAAGGACTCAAATCACCCTGGTAACCGACTATTCACTTTGCTTCCATCTGGTAAGCGCTTCCGTAGCCTGATGGCAACAACTGAGAGACTTAGGAGGAGCTTCTTCCCCCAGGCCATCAGGCTCCTAAACTCTAACTCTGTGTCATAACGTCACTTGACTCCATGTTAATATCACTATATCAATAAGCTATTCATAATTATTTCTACCTCATATTGCTGCTATTTAAATACCCTGTACAACTTTTTGCACATTCCTCTTATTACTATTTAAGTCAACAACATACTGACCTGCACATTTATATTTTTTTATCTTTTATTTTATTTTATTCCTCTTATTTTTTCTACTTTTCTTTTTCTTAATATTTGTATCTATATAATTGCACTGTCCTTGGAGCGGACCTGACCTACATTTCACTGCTGGTTATACTCTGTATAATTGTGTATGTGACAAATAAAAATCTTGAATAATTTCATGTTCATAATCACCCTGGAGTGCTCAAGATTGTAAATATCAATGGGAATATACTTCAGAAATATTTTACTCATAAGAATTTCTAGGGGTACCAATAATTGTGTCCAACATGTATTTGAGAAAACATTTATTTCATAATGAGATTTTTCCCCATTTTCAATTGTTTTAGTTCAATGAAAGGTTAGATTTTTGTGATTTTTTTTTAAATAGAAGATCAAAAGGATTAATAATGCAAGTTTATTTTCAGAGCCTTCTTTGATCATATTAACCAAGGGTGCCAACAATTCTGACCACATCTGTATATATATATATATATATATATATATATATACACACACACACACACATACACACACACACACAGACAGAGATCAGGTGCATGATCTAAGATGGCGGCTCCCCGCTGCTAGACTACAACCTTAAACAACTTCCTTCATTTATTATTATTTTTTTTTCTCTATCTCTTTTTCTTCTCTCTTGTTTTGCATTTTTTTCTTCCGTTTCAAAACTGGACTTTGCATTTCTAGTTTTGCAACCTGGATTACCTTGAGGAATACACTACAGCACCATGAACAAGGACAAACCAGACGACAACAAAAAAAGTAAAGGCAATCTCACTCCAAACTCCAACAGACCCCGTCCAGACTCACTATCCAGCACAGGTACAACACCATCCACATCAGCTAAACCGCCATGCTGCACAGAGGTAAGCGACATTCTACTCTCCATTGAAAACAATCTTCCCGGACTGGATGCAAGGATCGCGCTAATAGAAGTAATACACGAGGACATTCAAGAACTACGGCACAGAATTCAGTCAAGAACAGATAGACACTCTCACCAAAGAAAATCATGTTTTAAAGGACTCCGTTCACTCTCTTACCGCTCAACTCACCTCCGTTGTCACACAAAACAAAACCATGAAAGAGAGCATTCTGGACTTACAATCGCGAAGCATGAGGGACAATCTGGTCTTCACAGGCACTCCGGAACAAACCCCAGACGACCCCAAAAAATCAGTTAAGGACTTCATGATAAAACAGCTGAAATTACCATCTGAAACTGTACAAGATATCACTTTCCACCGCGTGCATCGGATCAGATCCCAAAACAACAGCAATCCACGTCCAATCATCGCAAAATTCAAACATTATAAACTAAAAAGAACAGGTTCAGAGGCAAGGCACACAACTCAAAGCACAAACTACAGACTCAGCGATCAATATCCAAAGGACATTCTCGAGCGTCGAAAACATCTCTTCCCAATCCGAAAAAAAAAAAAGATGAATGAAGGAAAAAAGGCAACTATCTCTGTGGACAAACTTTACATAAATGGACAGTTATACCGTGATAAAGACATTACCCCCTGGCTCTTCTGAACTCTTCACTCTCAATACCGAATAAATAAGCGTTGTTCATGAATTTAAAAATAGATCACCTTTACCTTGCTCCCCAGCTCCTCTCTCTCTCTCTCTCTTTACCACATTTTAAGTCATGAAATTAGCTCTCATGTTGCATCTTGGTCTCAACATAATATCATTGTTTAACACTATGTCAGTATCTAATGTTCCTTGTATTGCTGTTGTTGCTGGTTTTGCTTCATACACACTGTCATTTGTGTTTCTTCAGTTTTGTTCGTCTGCCAACAACATTACTAACATGTTATGCACACACATGTACATACAGTCATAACTCCATAAATATATACACTCACACCTATACATGCAGTATACAGTAATATTCATTTCCTTTCCATAACATGTCTTCTATCAGTTTTCTAACCTGGAATGTTGTGGAATTGGTTCTCATGTAAAGAAGGTCAAAGTCTTGAACCATTTAAACAAACTACAAGCGGACATATGCCTTTTGCAAGAAACACATCTATCAGACGCAGATCAAGATAAAATTAAATCATCAAAGTACAGTCATTTATTCTCAGCTCAATATAATTCAAAACAAAGAGGAGTTTGCATTTTAATAAGTAAAAAAAAATCTCATTTATTCATAATACCACTGTTATAGACCCCCGGGACGTTTTATTATTATAAGTAATCTATACGGCCCAAACACAGACAACCCGTCTTTTTTTCAAAACTTCTTTTCCTCTATTTCAAATCTTTCTAATTGTCCAGTCATAATAGCAGATGATTTTAATACAGTTCTCAACCCAGCAATAGATAGATCTAGTTTAAGAAATAAACGCATTTGGCAATCTGCAGAAACCATAAAACAGTTCATGAGTGATTTTGGTCTTGGCGATGGCTGGCGATTACAACACCCAAATGCTAAAGAATACTCGTTTTTCTCAGCAGTCCATCACTCATATTCCCGCATTGATTTCTTTCTCACCAGTAATTCTATCATATCAAACATTTCCGAATCAAAGATTCATCCAATTGTCATTAGCGACCCTGCTCCAGTAACATTGAAATGGAACAGAAGTGAACCTCATAAACCTGCTACCAGATGGTGTTTTAACATCTCTCTCTTGAAAGACCCAGATTTTGACAACTATTTTAAAAGAGAGTGGGCAGTCTTTCTAGAAATGAATGACACCCCTGGATCGTCTCCCTCTCTTCTGTGGGAAACAGGAAAAGCAGTACTACGAGGGAAAATAATCTCATACTCCGTTTACAAAAAAAAGAAGGAAAAAGAAGAAACAGAATTGGAGCAGACAATTAAACAACTTCAAGACATCAATATAAATAACCCAACAGAAGAAACACAAAATAAATTAAGAGAATATAAATTTAAATTAAATGCAATAATCATTAAACATACTCAATTCCTGATTCATAGGCTCAGACAAGAAGAATTTCATCATAGTAATAAATCTGGTAGATACTTGGCAAATCAAATCAAACGAAACACGGAAAAAGCAACAATTTCAGTTATTACAGACCTAGAAGGAAAATCTACCAACTCACCAGAAGTTTTCACAATTTCTATAGCAAATTATACTCATCAGAAAAAGACCCAAATCAAAATCACATCAACTCATTTCTTAACGTATCAATCCACCACAACTGAATGAAAAGCAAAGAAATAGCCTAGAATCACCCGTCACACAACCCAAACTTCTTACAGCACTACAACATTTACATTACATTTACATTTACATTTAGTCATTTGGCAGACGCTTTTATCCAAAGCGACTTACAATTGGGGAATACAAAAAGCGATTCATCTTGAAGAGGCAGTCAGACAGAGGAAGTGCTCGTAACACCAAGTCTCAGTCATTGTTCAAATAAGTACAAACTAGTAGGTGGAGAGAAAGATAGAGGGAAATTTTTTTTTTTTTTTTTAAGTTTAGGATGAAGTCAAGTACTGCCGAAAGAGATGAGTTTTCAGTTGTTGCTTGAAGGTTGCCAGAGATCCGGCGTTCCGAATAGGAGTGGGGAGATTATTCCACCAACCAGGAATGGTGAACGAGAATGTTCTGGAGAGTGATTTTGAGCCTCTCTGTGATGGTACCACAAGGCGTCGCTCACTAGCAGATCTCAAACTTCTGGAGGGGATGTAGGTTCGTAATAGTGAGTGGAAGTAGGAGGGTGCAGAGCCTGTGGTAGATCTGTACGCAAGCATCAGTGACTTGAACTGGATGCGAGCTGCCACTGGTAGCCAGTGCAAAGAGATGAAGAGAGGTGTAACATGCGCTCTTTTGGGCTCGTTGAAGATCAGTCGTGCTGCTGCATTCTGAATCATTTGTAGAGGTTTGATTGCGTTTGATGGCAGACCAGCCAGAAGAGCATTGCAGTAGTCCAGTCTAGAAACAACCAGGGCCTGGACAAGAAGTTGCGCAGCATGCTCTGTCAGAAAGGGCCTGATCTTTCTGATGTTGTGTAGTGCAAACCTGCAGGAACGAGCAGTCTTTGCAATGTGCTCTTTGAAGGTCAGCTGGTCATCAAAGATTACACCAAGATTTCTGACCGAAGTTGATGGGGTAATCATTGATGAGCCGAACTGAATCGTGAAGTCATGCCGTAGAGTCGGAGTGGCAGGGAAGACCAGAAGTTCCGTCTTTGCCAGGTTGAGCTGTAGGTGATGTTCTTTCATCCATGCCGAGATGTCCGCCAGGCAGCCTGAGATCCGTGCAGCTACCGTTGGGTCATCTGGTTGAAAAGAGAGATAGAGCTGCGTGTCATCGGCATAGCAGTGATAGGAGAAGCCATGTGCATGTATGATGGGACCCAGCGATGTAGTGTACGTGGAGAAGAGGAGGGGTCCAAGAACCGATCCCTGAGGAACTCCAGTGATCAGATGATGTGGTTTGGATACCTCCCCTCCCCAGGTCACCCTGAAGGATCTACCGGTGAGATAGGATTCAAACCAGCGAAGTGGAATTCCAGTGATGCCCAGTGAAGAGAGTGTAGACAGGAGAATCTGATGATTGACAGTGTCAAAAACAGCAGAGAGATCCAGCAGAATGAGGACTGACGATTTGGAATCAGCCTTTGCAGTTCGCAGGGCTTCAGTGACTGAGAGTAGCGCAGTCTCTGTTGAATGGCCACTCCTGAAACCTGACTGTTTAGCATCCAGCTTGTTGTACTGTGAAAGAAACCGCGAGAGCTGGTTGAAGACAGCTCGTTCGAGTGTTTTCCCTATGAATGGAAGGAGAGAGACAGGTCTGTAGTTATCTAAAAGAGAAGCATTTAATGTAGGTTTTTTGATCAGTGGGGTTACCCGAGCCTGCTTGAATGCTGTGGGGAAGACGCCTGTGAGGAGAGATGTGTTGATAATGTGTGTGAGTGCCGGTAAGAGTGTGGGAGAGATTGTTTGAAGAAGATGTGAGGGGATCGGGTCGAGAGGACATGTTGTAGGATGGCTGGAGAGGAGAAGTTTGGATACTTCTGCCTCGGTGAGGGGACAGAAGGAGAAGATGGGAGCTGGAGCGGTGGATGTGGTTGATCGGAGGTCCTGCGGAGTTGAGAACTGGTTGCTGATTGTTCTAGTTTTGTCTGTGAAAAAAGAGGCAAAGTCATCAGCGGTTATCAAAGTGGTGGGAGGTGGAGGAGGGGGACAGAGGAGAGAATTAAATGTTCTGAAGAGATTACGCATGTCTGGAGCGCTGGTGATCTTGTTGTGGAAATGTGAGGATTTGGCAGTGTGGACTTCAGTAGAGAAAGATGAAAGCAAAGACTGATACCTACTCAGGTCCGACGGATTGTTTGATTTGCGCCATTTTCTCTCTGCCGCTCTGAGTTTGGTCCGATTCTCACGAAGAACATCGGATAACCAGGGGTTAGAAGGAGCAGCCCGTGCTGGCCTAGAGGAGAGAGGACAGATGTCGTCTAGACAAGAGGTTAAGGTAGAGCATAAAGTGTCAGTGGCTGCATTTACATCCAGAGAAGAGAAATGGGTAGGCGAGGGAAGAGAGGAGGATACTACAGAGGAAAGAAGGGAGGGGGAAAGGGAGCGTAGGTTGCGTCTGAAAGTAACCGGTAAGGGAGATGGTGGCACCTGAGTTGCAAAATGTAACGTAAATGTAATGAAGAAATGGTCAGATATATGGAGTGGTTGTACCAGAATGTTATCTGTAGAACAATTGCGTGTATAAATTAAGTCGAGTTGGTTACCAGATTTGTGCGTGCTAGTAGTGGTGAGGCGTTTGAGATCAAATGAAGCTAGGAGTGACTGGAAGTCTGTAGCATAAGGCCTGTCTAGGTGAATGTTGAAATCGCCGAAGACTAAGAGTGGATTGCCATCCTCCATGAAAGACGACAGCAGTCCGTCCAGCTCGTCTAGGAAGGTTGATGGTATTTGGCCCGGCGGACGATAGATACATGCCTAATAATAAAGCACCAGGCCCGGCGGACGATAGATACATGCCTAATAATAAAGCACCAGGTCCTGATGGATTCCCCGCTGAGTTCTACAAACACTTTTGGTCCACTCTATCACCACTCTTCATCAGAATGTTAAGTGAGTCACAACAAAAATTAAAACTCCCAGCTAATATGAATACTGCCACAATTTCACTTCTTCTCAAACCCAATAAAGATCCAAAATTACCATCAAGCTACCGTCCCATTTCTCTGATCAATGCTAACATTAAAATCATCGCCAACATATTATCCCATAGAATAGAAAAGGTCACACCATCTATAATACACCCAGATCAAACCGGTTTCTTTAAAGCTAGACTAGCATCCACCAATACACGCAGACTATTCAACTTAATGTACTATTTTTCAATTCAAAAAGCAAAAGCCATCAGAAAAAGCTTTTGACAGGGTCAACTGGAAATTCCTGTTTTCCACATTAGAGAGGTTTGGTTTTGGGGAGTCATTCATTAATTGGATTCAAATTCTATATACATCACCTTCAGCCACTGTCATCACTAATGGACTAACATCACGTAGCTTCACACTGCACCGTGGGACTAGACAAGGGTGCCCACTCTCTCCCTCATTATTCACCATTTTTATCGAACCGTTAGCAGCAGCCATCCGCCAAAACAGCTACATTAAAGGAGTTCAAACATTAAACATACAGCACAAAATCAGTCTTTACGCAGATGACATATTACTATATTTACAACATCATTACAAGAAACAATTACACTTATTGATTCATTTTCGAACATTTCTGAATACTCAGTCATCTGGAGTAAATCTTCCATTCTTTCATTAAATCACAATAGCTTGGATGTGACATCCCAGACATCGCCTATCCCTCTATGCACCAATCACATCACATATTTAGGCATTAATATTTCCCCCAGGCTGTCAGAGCTGGTTAGTCTTAATTTCACCCCATTACTCAAAACAATAAAAGATGATCTCCAAGGCTGGATGAATTTACTATTATCCATTATGGGCAGAATATCAGTAATCAAAATGACTATACTCCCTAAACTAAACTATTTATTCTCAATGATCCCAACACAACCCACCCTCACCTGGTTTAAATCTTTAGACTCAATTATTATCAAATTTTACTGGAAAAATAAGACCCCAATAATTAAACTAGCTACTTTACAGAAACCAAAAACACAAGGAGGATTGGAAGCACCACATTTCTACCACTACTCTCTGGCTAATCAGCTTCAACAGATATACAAATGGATTCACCCAAACTCATCAGGAAACATATGGCTAGATATTGAGCAAACGATTTGTAAGGATATTCTAATTTAAGATTTACCATTCTATAGTCAGACAATCAAAAAACACTCCTGTTTTAAAGCACCAACTATAGCAGCAGCTCTGACAGCCTGGTGGAAATTTCACCAAATCACAAACACTCCTCTTGTACCATCTAAATACACGTCCATTTGGAATAATCCAGATTATACAGTTAATAAAAAACACTTCATTTACACACATGGGCAGAAAAGGGCATAACACAACTCCAACACATCTTTCATAGAAATAATCTGGCCTCATTTTCATATTTGGTCCAGGAATACGGCATCGGGAGTAATGGTGTTTTGGAATATCTACAAATCAAATCATCTATCCAATCAAAAATCAACATTCAAACCGTTAATCTAGAACTTTCACCTTTAATCTCAGAGTTAATTAATATATCGTCCTCAAAAAAACTACTCACCAAAATATACAGAATAATATTAAAATCAGACAACACATTAAGTTTACCACATGCTAAATGGGAATCAGACCTATCTATTGCTCCGGATGCCGTTTTCTGGCCACAAATCTGCACAAATACCTACTTTATGACAAAAAATGCCAACTTGCAATTTATACAGTATAAGGTGCTTCACAGAATTCACTTAACCGGAAAGAAATTGTTTAAAATGGGATTCACTTCAGAAACATGTTCACATTGCACCCAAAATGAAACAGATACTTATGTTCACTCCCTTTGGTATTGTACCCCAATTATACATTTTTGGGAAAAAGTCACTGAATAATTATCCGTCACTATGGGATGTCACATCCCAAATTCTCCATCAGTTTGTTTACTAGGCGATATATCTATAATCAATTTAGACAATACAAACAGTCAGTTACTCCTGGTAGCGCTAGCTATCGCCAAGAAAACTATCCTCATGAACTGGAAATCAAGAAAATCCATACATATTGCATCCTGGAAAAACCTGCTAATTGATTATAGCTCAATAAAAAAATATATCCAGTTCATCTCATAGTACAGTAGAATTACACCCCTTCTGGTCAGCTCTCATTACCCTCCAGCAGACATAAATCTGTTGACCTTCTTTGTCTGAGACCAATCACAACAACACATCCCCACCTAAACTACTATTTGAACTTAATTTGAATATTAATCTTTGAGTTTTGGGAAGGGGTGGAGGACAACATCGATAAGAAAACCCTTTTTTTTTTCCTCTTCTTCTTCTTCATCATCTTTTTTGTTTGGCCTCCGGTCACCAGTAGGCTATGACATCCAGGTCTGTATCTGGTGTGGTGGAGTTGCAATACGGGTGTGTGGCTGTTTTGGTGGGGCTTGTGTCTCCCCACCGTCTCCCTGAGCTAACGCTTCCACTGCCACTTGCCCTGGCTAGTTCTGATTTGCATGCCTCACTTTTTTTTAATGCATCACATATCAGCTGAAATATACAGGGTAAGTATGCCGTGTGGGTGGGCTGGGTCTCTGGCCTAGGCTGCACCATACATCTCACTTTTTTAACGCATCACAAACTAGCTGAGACATATACACATCTACACATTAAAAACATAATTAATTAGAAAATAAATAAATAAATAAATATATAAGTGTGGCATGTAGGTAGTGGCCGGGAATGGCTGATGTTTGGGGGGATGGGGGGGGGGGGGGGTTGCTTTGGGCCCTGTTAAGTTCTGATATGTCGTAGCCACGGGGGGGGATCACAGGCACCCCCCCCCCCCCCCCTCCATTATTAATCATCAATTTATAATTCACAACTAATATTATTAATATTATTGTTTGTATTTGCCCTCTTCATTGTCCTCCACCCTCTCCCAGTTTTGATGAAATCATTATTATTATTATTATTATTAAAATTATTATTATTATTGTCATTATGATTCATATTATTATGGTTATTATTGTTGCTAATAACATTTGTTGTCTTTATTATTACTATTATTATTATTTCTCTTCTTTATTTATTTTTATTTTATTTATTTTTTACACTACTTATATCTGTTATCAATCTATTATGATGCTAATTCAGTTGTATGCTTCCTTCCCCAACCCTAGACACAATGACAGACACATGCGCACACGCACACACACACACACACACACACGTATGCTCACAGACATATGAATGCAAATACAGGAGTTAATCAGAATGGACTTGTCATGTTGGCCAACAGATTATGTTTATTTGTCTGTGTTTCTGCATTTTGGCACATGTAAATATTGTCACCTTCTTTACTTAGTGTTTTGTTTAGTTTTTTCTTCTCTTATATGTTTGATCTATGGGGTTCTGTATTTGGTACATGTAAACCTTGTCACATTTTTTACTTGTATAATAAAAAATAATAAAAAAACAGTATGAAAAGAATGAAAGGAGCTAAAAAATGAAGATTTCTATTGGCACTTGGGTTGAAGCTTTTCATAGAAACATCTAACAGGATAGAAGGTTAATCGCTCTTGAGTGCAAAAAAAGAGACTTTTATTCATCATAATGAAAACATATCATGTGTCATGTATAATTGTGAAGTGGATGTGCAACCAAAGTGCATGACAAACAATTATTCATATTTTAAATCATCAAGTCAAATAAGGCAGCCAAATAGTTAAGCAACACAAGACTCTTACAGGCAAGATGAACAGGATGTGGAAACCGCACTCACTTACAGCTCTTACCAGGAAGAGACTGACTTGGTGTTTCTCATTTCCTGTTTGACTCTTTTCTCAGTGTCAATAATCAATGGAGAACAAATGGGAACATTTTTGAGAAGGGTTTTTTTAGAAAAGTTTTCTTTGATTGTTTTTTGAACAGACAGCAGCTCTTTGTTGTCCAGAACGTGAAAGTAAAGTTTAGATAGCTGAAGCTCAAAGAGTGAAAATGGATTCCCTATCTGCAGATGATTTTTCTTGTCCCGTGTGTTATGAAGTCTTCAAGGATCCTGTTGTTTTATCATGTAGTCACAGTTTCTGTATAGAGTGTCTTCAACAGTTCTGGAGAACCAAGGAAACTCAGGAGTGTCCTGTCTGCAGGAGAAGATCCTCAAGAGATGATCCTCCATGCAATCGCGTGTTAAAAAACTTGTGTGATCTGCTCCTGAAGGAGAGAAATGAGAGACAGTCATCAGGATCTGACGAGGTCTGCAGTTTACACAGAGAGAAACTCAAACTCTTCTGTCTGGAGGACAAACAGCCTGTGTGTTTAGTGTGCAGAGATTCACAGAAACATGTCAATCACACATTCAGACCCATCAGTGAAGCTGTTCCATTGCATAAGGTAGGCCTAATTTATCTTGATTTATATACGAAAATAAAAACTTGACCTAAACATATAACATTACTCACTTTCATTTTGATCATACCATGTATTGCATACATTAACATATTAAAGAAATATCTGGTTTCTTATATAATTTCACTTTGAATTCTAGGAGGAGCTCAAAACAGCACTTAAGTCCTTACAAGAGAAACTTAAAGACAGTAAACACCTTAAAGGAGAAGTTGAGAAAACAGTTCAATACATCAAGGTGAAGATTTTTTATTTGTACATATTTCTATGGCCGAATTTGGGTGACTGACATAATTGTATTGCAATACACACACTTCTAAATGTGTGATGTTTAATGCCAAGTTCTGTCATGAAAGTCTAGATGGTGCAGGCTGATGGGTTGTTAATGCAAACTGATGATATTCAAAGCATTAAACTACTAGGCAGAAGCTGATTGGTTCATGTTGCGTACGCAGCCAATGAGCTTGCTTTGCTGCTTTACATTTAAATAGCTGGTTAGAATTCACTAGAGCATTTCCCTGCATGCTTTTAGAGTTAAGGTCATTGCACACTGAGTCCGAACTTTTCGCACATTAAAAAAAAAAGATACGACCTCAGGTTGTGTCAATCACGTTTACACACTACCTCCTAAACTTTCATCAGTCTTACAAAAATTCGGATCAGGTTCGATTTTCTGCGTTTTTGCATCCATAGCATGCATTTTGATGATGAGAAATATGAAAAAAATGGAAAAACACACAAGAAAATGTCGGACTCGGTGTGCAATGGCCTTTACTCTGAAACCCTCCACCTGTATAGATCTGCTATGGGTTATTATATATGCTATTTGTGCAGCAGCAGTATGTCTTAAATACTCACAGCACTGTATCTGCATATTCATTGGCAGTAGCAAGTTCCTGTACTTGCTTTGCAGCAGCAGCAATAATCTACAACAACAGCAATAACCAACAGCAGCAGCAATTCAACAGTGTAGATCTATTCCGCCAAGACCAAAATACAGTAACATTGTCATATCCATTACCATGCTAAAATCTTCAGAGAGTTGTCATGATATAAATATTTTTAGGTAGTAATTCTTATATAATGCAATTTTATGTTACTTATTTTTTAAAAATCTATTAAATAACTTTCATATACATTTCCAATCATTTTCAGATACATCCCACTTTCTATTCTGGGAAAACAGATGAAAAATGTTGACTCTTGCACATACAAGTGTTTAAAATATTTTGACCAATCAAATATCTTCTGCAATCAGAATGCATTTCTCTTAAATCAGACTGTAAATACCTCTTAAATAACTCTTTCTGCTTCATATTGACTAACAATAAGCTAGAGAGCTGTCAGAAAGTGAAATACAGTGGATGAATTAATGCAGACACTACTTGCATGTTTGTGGTTTAATTTCAGTCTCAAGCTGAGCATACAGAGCGTCAGGTTAAACAGCAGTTTGAGAAGCTTCATCAGTTTCTCAGAGATGAAGAAAAAGCTACAATCACTGCACTGAGGGAGGAAGAGGAGAAGAAGAAGAAGATGGTGGAGGAGAAGCTGGAGGAGATCAACAGACACATCTCAGCTCTTTCACAAACAATCATAGACACGGAGGAGATGATGAAAGACAATGACATCTGCTTTCTAAAGGTCTGATTTCAGATCATGATTGATTTATTTATTGATTGATTGATGATTGAGTTGTTGATGATAAATTGTGTTTGTTCTGCAGAAGCTTCCAGTCTCAATGGAAAGGTGAGTGATCTGCTGGTGTCTCTGGTCTCTCTGCTTCTGATCCAAATCCACTGCAGTTCTCATCCTGAATGTTCTTCCAGAGTCCAGATCTCATCACAGCCGGATCCACAGATGCCTTCTGGAGCTTTGATTGATGTGCCACAATACTTGGGCAACCTGCCATTCAGAGTCTGGAAGAAGATGCAGGACATCGTCCACAACAGTGAGTCTGTACTGTTACAAATCCTCTGGAAATGATGCAAGGGGAAAGATTCCCAGATTTGAGCAGAACATGAAATTAACAGTTACAGTGATACAGCAGATCTATTCAGTTTCAGTAATCAGATAGTTTTGTCAATAGGTTGAGTGTCATAATTCATAATAATCTTTTCTGGGTTTAGTCTTGATCATTATATTGAATAACAAAATAAAAGCATCTGTTGATTGTGTCTCATCAGCTCCTGTGATTCTGGATCCAAACACGGCTCATCCACGTCTCGTCCTCTCTGATGATCTGACCTGTCTGAGATGGAGCGAGAACAAACAATCAGTTCCTGATAATCCAGAGAGATTTGATGATTATTACTGTGTTCTGGGTTCAGAGGGTTTTAACTCAGGAACACACTGCTGGGATGTGGAGGTTAAAGAGAGTTTATGCTGGAGTCTTGGAGTAACTACAGCATCAAACCAGAGGAAGGGGTGTGATTTTTATAACACCGATGTCTGGAGTGTGCAGTATGATCAGTATGGGCTGTTTGAACGCTCTGGCTTTCATGTTAAACAGTATGTTGAGCGTGTGAGAGTTGATCTGGACTATGACAGAGGAACGGTGTCATTCTCTGATCCTGTAACTAACACACATCTACACACATTCACAACCACCTTCACTGACACTCTATTTCCATCCTTTGATAGTTTTTCCCCTCTCAGGATCTTACCGTTTAGTAGTCAGTAAACATTATACTTGTAGGTCTGGATCTTCTCATGCTGAACATGGCCAAAGTTTAATAATATATATTATTACATTATATTAAACTATATAATAACATGGCAAAAGTTTAATATATATATATATATATATTAGTGCTGTCAAAGTTAACAAATTAATTTTAATGGCACTAATATTAACACGCGATTAACGCAGCGCGCATGTTCTGTTTGACCCGTGGCCATTAAAGCCCGTAGTTGAAGAAATGGAGATGCTATAGTGTTGCCAACTTAGCGACTTTGTAGACCCCTTTAGCGACTTTTTTTTGCCCCCTCTTCAAAAAAATGTCTAGCGACAAATCTTTAGTTTTTGCCCAAATCTTATTTCGTTTCTGAGACTCACTGGTACTGCCGCGCGAGCGAGAGTTCTTGCCTTCCCAACGCGCGCACACACCTCTCAGCAATTCAAAATTAATGACAAAACTGCTCATATATGAGATTTTGCAAGGCTTTTACTTTGTAATGCAACATCAGATCGTCTTGAGAATGGTTGAGTGACACCCTGGGGTAGTGGACTATTAATCTGAATTGAAACTGCTCTGTGGAAACAGGGAGTGTCCTTTTTTAGAAATATCGCAATTTAAAGACAAAAATGTCATATATGAGGTTTATTATGTAATGTGTGACACCCTGGTTTTTATTTTTTTTTATAAGTAATCTACTTGAGTGATATCTCAGGAGAAAATGGTAAAGGTGCTTACTATTGCTCATAGTATTAAGCTACTATTAACATTTCTCAGGTTTCTTTGCAAATTTGTACATGCTTTAATAAACAATACTGAGACTTGTGCATTCGTAAATGATTATGAGTGAGTCTTGGTTCACTACAGATTATTTCAAAAACATAATGTTCAGTCACTGGTCGCCATCTACTGGTGGAATTTTTAGAATTTGCTCTTATGTTGGACAATAATGGTTTGATTCAGACATACTGTAGACACACGACAGCTAAATGAAGCTCACTTTCAGCTCCACATGAACAATGAATGAGTCTCTGAAGAGATTTGATTTGAATCTTTCCTTTCATCTGAAGATGTTCTGTTGTTTCTACTGCACTGGAAATACAATCTTTTTAAAGAGGTAAAACATGCACCTTAAACTTCACTAAAATGATCATAAAATTAACCTAAAATGTAACAATATTTACTCACACTTATGTCACTCCAAACATGTTTGGCTTTCTTTCTGAAGTAAATCACAAGAGAAAATGTTTGTGCTACAGCACAGCTGGGTCTTTGTTGTCTTCTCTTGGTCCTCATGAGAGCTGAGATGCCTCAGATATATATATATATATATATATATATATATATATATATATATATATATTGACAAGGATTTGTGCATGACTTAGCATGGAGAAACTCTGTGAGCTTCAAAAACCAACAAATAAAGTGCAATAAATAAGTCACACAAAAAAAGGTATCTTGAGTTGCTTTTATTATTAATAATAATAATCAGTATTTGTGTTCATTTTGAATGCATTTTGTTCATATTAACTTGGAAGTAATCCTGATGTTCCTGTCTGACCTGCTCCACAACATATCTACAGATTGTCATAAACTGATCCACCCTCTCAAAACACTTACCAATAAGAGACTGTTTCATTATTTCACTCTTTTTGGTCATACTGGTGCTTTTGTGTTATTTCTGGATCAGTGTCCAGAAAGGATTCAGCAATCGGTGAAGAACAAAGACAAAAACACTTCCAGGAAGATTTTCAAGAAGTTTGCTTCTGAACAGATAGCATATCTTTGTGTTTTATTTGGTTATTTGTTTTTAAACCATCAGAAAGTGAAAGTAAAGTTTAGATTGCTGGACTCAGAACGGTCAAAACAGGGAAAATGGAGTCATTATTTGAAGAAGATTGTTCTTGTCCTGTGTGTCATGATATTTTCAAGGATCCTGTTGTTTTATCATGTAGTCACAGTGTCTGTAAAGAGTGTCTTCAACAGTTCTGGAGAACCAAGGAAACTCAGGAGTGTCCTGTCTGTAGGAGAAGATCCTCAAGAGATGGCCCTCCAGTTAATCTTGCATTTAAAAACATGTGTGCATCATTTCTGAAGCAGACAAATGAGAGACGTTCATCAGGATCTGAGGAGGTCTGCAGTTTACACAGTGAGAAACTCAAACTCTTCTGTCTGGAGGACAAACAGCCTGTGTGTTTAGTGTGCAGAGATTCACAGAAACATGTCAATCACACATTCAAACCCATCAGTGAAGTTGTTTCATCAAATAAGGTAAGACAAATGTCTAGTTTCCTACAGTATGGAATAAAAATGAGTCATAAACAAATAGATCATCACATTTTGTCTGCCATTTTAATCAACTTCATATAACATACAATGTTTAAAAAAAAATAAATAAAAAACCTGCAATTGCCCATACAGATTTCTTCGATTTTTCTGTATACATTATATCATAATAAATAGTGCTACATGATCAAACAGAATACAACAGACAACAAAGGCAACCCGTGTAAACACAGTCCTACCCATGTGAAATACTAATTTAGCAGCAATAACTGTAACGATATGCTTAAGATATCTGGAGATCAGATTTTAGCCCACTCTTCTTTGCAGAACTGCATTATTTCAGGGACACTGGAGGGTTTTTGAGCATAAACAGCCTGTGTAAGGTCCTGCCGCAGCATTTTAATTGGGTTCAACTCAGGTGTCAGGGGTGGTAAAGGAAGAGGAATCAGTTGCAGGGATAACAGATTTATTGAGACTCAAACACAAAACAGGAACTAGCTGCTGCACGAGAGGGTAACCAGGAGAGATTCCAGCCAGGTCCGTGGCAGAGATGAACAACTCAGCAGGAAGCGTCTAGGAAAGGGGTTTCTGAGAGATAGGCAGAGGGCAACAGTCCAAGAGCTACGAGGTAGACCAACTCCGTAATGAAACTCCAGGATGCAGGAAATGGCAACAGTGAGAGAGAGCGGGAGACTGGTTCCAAGAAGACGAAGGCAGAAGCTAGGCTGGCTTAACTGGGGTCTCCTGAGGCTGGTGAACAAGGCTGACAATGGTTGAGCAGCTAGATGGACAGAACCAGAAGGGCAAGGAAGCAGGCGATGATGAGCAGCCAGGGATGGGATGGAGGAGGCAGGCAGGAGGGAGTCCAGCAGCCAGAGCCGATGGGGGAACTGGAGAGCAAAAGGGAAAAAGGAAAAACAAAACTAAAAAGGCAGGAGCTCAAAACAAGGAACTAGATAGCACTAAACCAAATCAAAAGAAAAATCCCTAATCTCAAAAGGTAAAAAATAAATTTGAGGAAAAAACAGAACTAGACTTAGGCTTGACAACAACAGGAGCAAGATAACCGTCAGAGACAAGAGCCAGGTTAACTCAGCAAAGCAGAGATTCGATCTGGCACAGGACAGAAAACAAGAGAATAAAAAAGGTGACTAATTATCTCAAACAGGTGTCAACCCTAACAAGATAATAAGGTAACAAGAGGGGCGGGGTAACAATAGACCACATGACACACACAATTACCAACTGACAGCCATGTGCTTCAGACAGACCAGGACACAACATAAACAAACCCAGATCAGACCGGCGCCTTAACAGTACCCCCACCTCCAGGAGCGACCCCGGGCGCTCCAGGAACAGAGGAGGCCTGTCGACGGTGGAAATCCTCGATCAAGGAGTGGTCCAAGATATCCCGAGACAGCACCCAACACCTATCCTCAGGACCGTACCCTTCCCAGTCCACAAGGTACTGGTATCCCCTGCCACGCCTTCTGGCGTCCAACAGCCTCCTAACAGAAAACGCTGGGGAACCGTCAATGAGACGGGGGGGAGGGGGGGGGGAAGGAGCAGACACACCAGGGTTCAAAGGGGAAGAAATAACAGGCTTGACACGAGACACGTGAAAGACAGGATGGACACGAGCAAAGACAGATGGGAGCCTGAGCCGCACCGCCGCCGGACTTAAGACCTTGGTAATGCGGTATGGCCCTAAGAACCTGGGTGCCAGCTTGCGTGCTGGCACCTTAAGGGGCAGGTCCTTAGTGGAAAGCCATACCCTCTGCCCACAGACATACTTGGGTGCAGGTGTCCGACGACGATCAGCTGCCACCTTGGCACGTCTCCCAGCCTGAATGAGCGCCTTCCTGGCTCTTTCCCATGTGCGTCTGCATCTCTGGACAAAGGCCTGGGCGGAGGGAACTGCGGCATCAGGTTCCTGTGAAGCAAATAGAGGAGGCTGATAACCAATAGAACTTTGAAAAGGGGACATACCAGTGGCCGCCACAGGAAGAGTATTGTGGGCATACTCTGCCCAGGTGAGCTGCTGGCTCCAGGAGGCGGGATTGTGTGATGCCAGACAGCGGAGCATCCGCTCCAAATCCTGGTTGGCTCGCTCAGACTGCCCATTGGTCTGCGGATGAAATCCTGACGTCAGACTCGAAGAAGCACCGATCAGACGACAGAATTCCTTCCAAAAATGGGAAATGAACTGGGGCCCCCTGTCAGAGACCACGTCTTTGGGAAGACCATGAATCCTGAAGACGTGATCGACTACCACCAGAGCAGTTTCCTTAGCAGAGGGCAATTTAGGTAGGGGAATAAAATGAGCCGCCTTCGAAAAGCGGTCCACCACCGTCAAAATCACGGTATTGCCCCTGGAGGAGGGGAGGCCAGTGACAAAATCCAGGGCAATATGGGACCAAGGGCGGGGGGGAATCGGCAAAGGCCGCAGCAGACCAATGGGAGGCTTGTTAGAAGTCTTGTTCTGGGCGCAAACCGAGCAAGCAGCCACGAACTGTCTGACATCATGGTGCAGAGACGGCTACCAAAAGCGCTGACGGGCAGAAGCCAACGTCCTCCGCACACCTGGATGGCAGACCAGCCTAGAAGAATGACTCCACTCCAGAACTGAAGGGCGCAACGGACCTGGAACAAACAACAGACCAGTCGGGCAGCCTCTCGAAACCCCAGGAAACAGCCGCCACCACGACACCCCGGGGCAAAATAGTGTCGGGCGGCAACCCGCTCCCCGGACTGGCAAAGAGACGAGACAGGGCATCCGGCTTGATATTCTTGGACCCAGGCCTGTACGAGAGGGTGAAACGGAACCGGTCAAAGAAGAGAGCCCACCTGGCCTGCCGAGAGTTCAACCTCCTGGCCGAACGGACATATTCAAGGTTCTTATGATCCGTCCAAACCAAGAAGGGCTCCGCCGCCCCCTCCAGCCAGTGTCGCCACTCACCCAGTGCCAGCCTCACCGCAAGCAGCTCACGGTTACCGACATCATAGTTCCGTTCTGCCGGGCTCAGGCGGTGCGAGAAGTATGCACAAGGGTGCACCTTCCCATCAAGGGGGGATCTTTGAGAAAGAACCGCCCCGACCCCGACCTCAGAAGCGTCAACCTCCACAATAAACTGCAGATCAGGGTCTGGAACAGACAAAACAGGTGCAGATGTGAAACATAATTTAAGTTTCGTAAAAGCCCCCTGTGCCTGCTCCGTCCACCTGAAAGGAACACAAGTGGAGGTTAGAGCAGTTAAAGGAGCAGCAGTTTGACTATAGTTCCGGATGAAATGCCGATAAAAATTGGCGAATCCCAGAAACCGCTGCAATGCTCTACGAGAGTCGGGGACTGGCCACTCAGAGACGGCCCTTACCTTGGCAGGATCTACCTTAACCCCCTCCGCCGAGATTATCTGTCCCAGGAACGGAACTGAGTCTGCGTGGAATGTGCACTTCTCCGCCTTGACATACAGCTGGTTCTCAAGTAACCTCTGCAGCACCTGACGGACATGCTGAGTGTGTACCTGCAATGACGAAGAAAAAATTAAAATGTCATCAAGGTACACAAAGACAAATCTATTGATCATGTCTCTAAGCACATCGTTAATCAGGGCTTGGAAGACAGCTGGGGCATTAGTAAGCCCGAAGGGCATAACCCGATATTCAAAGTGCCCAGTATGGGTGTTAAAAGCTGTCTTCCACTCATCCCCTTCCCTTATCCGAACCAAGTGGTAGGCATTGCGGAGGTCCAACTTAGTGAAGATTCTCGCTCCCTGCAGCAGCTCGGGAGCTGAGGACATCAGCGGCAGGGGGTACCGATTCTTTACGGTGATGTCATTCAGCCCACGATAATCGATGCAGGGGCGCAAGGAACCGTCCTTCTTTTCCACAAAGAAGAACCCCGCACCTGCAGGAGAAGAGGAAGAACGGATGAGGCCAGCTGCCAAAGACTCCTGGATATACTTATCCATAGCCTCCCTCTCGGGCGCTGAGAGAGAATAAAGGCGACCACGAGGCGGAGAAGTGCCTGGGAGAAGGTCGATGGCACAGTCATAGGGTCTGTGAGGAGGGAGAGATGCCGCCCGTGACTTGCTAAAAACCCTCCGAAGATCGAGGTACTCAGCAGGAACACCGGTCAGATCCGCAGTCTGCTCCTCCTGAAACACAGAACAAGAAAAACCAGCAGACGAGGCAACCCCAAGGCAAAACTTATGACAAAATGAGCTCCATGCCAACACAGAATTCTCAGCCCAACCAATGTGAAGGCTGTGTTTCACCAACCACGGGTGCCCCAGCACAATAGGTGTGCTGGGAGACTCGAGGAGGTAAAACGTAATCTCCTCACAATGGTTGCCGGAAACGGTTAAACTTACAGGGGGAGTGACGTGAGTAACTTGGGTGAGGATGGCGCCATTGAGAGCCCTGGCAATGAGTTTCTTCTTGAGAGGGGTAATGGGAATGCCCCACCGGGCCACCAGGGTGGCATCAATGAAATTACCCTCAGCCCCAGAATCCACCAGGGCTGAGCATGGTCTTGAAAAAGGCCCCCACTTGACAATGGCAGGCAGCTGGGTACGAAATATGGGGGAATCGGATACAGGGGTAACGCTCACCAATACTTCCCCATCTACTGGCGAGCTCTGACTTTTAAAGGACATGTTGCAGCAAAATGTCCAGACTTCCCACAGTAGAAGCAAAGTCGTTGATTGAGGCGTCGTTGCTTCTCCTCCGCTGCCAGACGGGTACGCCCAACCTGCATGGGCTCCACTTCAGGAAGTGGCTCAGGGTGAACAATAGCGGCTTCCGAAACAGAACTAGGAGAAATGGGCCAAGAAGGATGAGCCAGGATCCGTCGACAGCGTAGATTGATGCGCGTCTCGACACGAAGTGCCAGATCCACCAGGTCATCAAATGAAGCCGGCAGATCATGGATAGCAATCTCGTCCTGAATCTCAGGATTGAGGCCCTCTCTGAAAACATCCCACAAAGCTGCTTGATTCCAACCACAAAGCACAGCCAGAGTCCAGAACTGAATGGAAAAATCCGTAACTGATGACTTGCCCTGCCTCAGTCTCACTAGCTGACTGGCTGCCTCCTTGCCAGCGACTGATCGGTCAAACACCTTGATCATCTCCTGACGAAACAGCTCAAATGTGGCACAGTAAGGCTCTTGCTTCTCCCAGACAGTAGTTCCCCACTCCCGGGCCCTCCCAGTGAGTAGGGTAATAACAAATGCCACCTTTGCTGCTTCGGAAGCAAATGTTGTGGGCTGCAGGGTAAACGTGATCGCACACTGGGACAGGAATGGGCGACAAGCCCTAGGATCCCCATCATAAAGTGGCGGAGTGGGCACTCTAGGTTCTGGAGCTACCCGGGCAAGAACAGGAGATGAAGCAGAGGCAGCGGCTGCAGTCCGAAGGCTGTCCTGGTCCCGCCTCAACTCCCTGACTTGATTAGTGAGTTCAGTAACTTGGGAGGACATGGCCTCTACGCCTCTGGTGGTTTCTGAGAGTCGCGTAGCATGTTGACCCAGCAGCACCCCCTGCTGGAGGACGGCTGTCCGGATCTGGTCAGGCCCCGCTGATTCCATACTGGCCAGATCGAACTGTCAGGGGTGGTAAAGGAAGAGGAATCAGTTGCAGGGATAACAGATTTATTGAGACTCAAACACAAAACAGGAACTAGCTGCTGCACGAGAGGGTAACCAGGAGAGATTCCAGCCAGGTCCGTGGCAGAGATGAACAACTCAGCAGGAAGCGTCTAGGAAAGGGGTTTCTGAGAGATAGGCAGAGGGCAACAGTCCAAGAGCTACGAGGTAGACCAACTCCGTAATGAAACTCCAGGATGCAGGAAATGGCAACAGTGAGAGAGAGCGGGAGACTGGTTCCAAGAAGACGAAGGCAGAAGCTAGGCTGGCTTAACTGGGGTCTCCTGAGGCTGGTGAACAAGGCTGACAATGGTTGAGCAGCTAGATGGACAGAACCAGAAGGGCAAGGAAGCAGGCGATGATGAGCAGCCAGGGATGGGATGGAGGAGGCAGGCAGGAGGGAGTCCAGCAGCCAGAGCCGATGGGGGAACTGGAGAGCAAAAGGGAAAAAGGAAAAACAAAACTAAAAAGGCAGGAGCTCAAAACAAGGAACTAGATAGCACTAAACTAAATCAAAAGAAAAATCCCTAATCTCAAAAGGTAAAAAATAAATTTGAGGAAAAAACAGAACTAGACTTAGGCTTGACAACAACAGGAGCAAGATAACCGTCAGAGACAAGAGCCAGATTAACTCAGCAAAGCAGAGATTCGATCTGGCACAGGACAGAAAACAAGAGGAGAATATAAAGGGTGACTAATTATCTCAAACAGGTGTCAACCCTAACAAGACAATAAGGTAACAAGAGGGGCGGGGTAACAATAGACCACATGACACACACAATTACCAACTGACAGCCATGTGCTTCAGACAGACCAGGACACAACATAAACAAACCCAGATCAGACCGGCGCCTTAACATCAGGACTTTGACTAGACCACAGCAAAACTTAAACTGTGCTCATTTGAGCCATTTCGAGGTGGATTTACTCTTGTTCTAAATCATTGATTTGCTGCATAATCCAGTTGCACGAGAGCTTCAGTTTACAAACAGATATTCTCCTTTAGGATTTTCTGGTAAAGCAGAAAAATGCACATCCTTTAATGTTGTTCTTAGCTTGCTACTGTGTCAAGTTGTTTACATTTGGAAATAGTGTAATAGCTCTCACTGTGGTTCGCCGAGTCCCAGTGCCTTTAAAATAGTGTGTAACCCTTTCAATCACTTTGTTCCTCATTATCATTTCACTGTATTCTCTTAGAATCTGGCATTTTATGTTTTTTACTTTCAATTCTAGGAGGAACTCGATACAGCACTGCAGTCCTTAAAAGAGAAACTTCAACATGATGAAAACATTAAAGAAGTGTTTGAGAAAATTGTTCAACACATCAAGGTGAGGAAACAGAACTTTTGGGAAAAAAAATGGCTTGCAAAGACATTAAAAGCCTTCAGATTAAAATATCATGAGAAAAATAAATTTAGCGTGCCCAGACATTTGACTGGTGTGTTGTAGATGATCTGATGTGATGGTCTACTGTATGTTGATTGATTGTGACGATTGAAGTGAATGTGATTGATTTCAGTCTCAAGCTGAGCATACAGAGCGTCAGGTTAAACAGCAGTTTGAGAAGCTTCATCAGTTTCTCAGAGATGAAGAAGAAGCTACAATCACTGCACTGAGGGAGGAAGAGGAGCAGAAGAAGCAGATGATGAAGGAGAAGCTGGAGGAGATGGACAGACACATCTCAGCTCTTTCAAACACAATCAAAGACACGGAGGAGATGATGAAAGCCAGTGATGTCTGCTTTCTAAAGGTCTGATTTCAGATCATGATTGATTTATTTATTGATTGATTGATGATTGAGTTGTTGATGATAAATTGTGTTTGTTCTGCAGGAGTTTCCAGTCTCAATGGAAAGGTGAGTGATCTGCTGGTGTCTCTGGTCTCTCTGCTTCTGATCCAAATCCACTTTAGTTCTGATCCTGAATGTTCTTCCAGAGTCCAGATCTCATCACAGCCGGATCCACAGATGCCTTCTGGAGCTTTGATTGATGCGCCACAATACTTGGGCAACCTGCCCTTCAGAGTCTGGAAGAAGATGCAGGACATTGTCCACAACAGTGAGTCTGGAGAACATCTGTGCTCTTACACAAACACTAGAAATGATGCATGAGCGAAGATTTACAGATTTTAGCATTATCTGTGAATAACCAGATGAGCTACTACACCAAAATTAGCCTTAAACAAGAGAAGAACATGATATTCACAGTTACAGTGGAACAGCAGATCCCTACAGTTTGACTGATTATGTAAATATCAGTTTCTGTTGGCATGCAATCTAAAACTAAATTCTTTATCAAATACTGTAACAACACTGACAGTGATCAGATGATAATTGTGTCTCATCAGCTCCTGTGATTCTGGATCCAAACACTGCAAATCAGTGGCTTGTCCTGTCTGATGATCTGACCAGTGTGAGAAACAGCAGGAACAAACAACTGCTTCCTGATAATCCAGAGAGATTTGACTATTATCCATGTGTTCTGGGTTCAGAGGGTTTTAACTCAGGAACACACTGCTGGGATGTGGAGGTTAAAGGGAGTATAAAGTGGAGTCTTGGTGTAACTACAGCATCAAACCAGAGGAAGGGAGGTGATTTCTATACCACAGAAGTCTGGGGTCTGCAGTACAGATTGAATACAGTGTTTGGTTTTCCTGTTAAACAGTATGTTGAGCGTGTGAGAGTGTATCTGGACTATGACAGAGGAACGGTGTCATTCTCTGATCCTTTAACTAACACACATCTACACACATTCACAACCACCTTCACTGACACTATATTTCCATTCTTCTGGCTTTCTCCATTTTCATCTCTGCAAATCTTACGGTCCAATTAGTAAACATTACACATGTAGGTCTAGATCGACCTGCCTTCATTTTATTAGGGACAACCCTGAACCAGCTAATTAGGCTCTTTCTTTCTTGAAAATCCAGGCAGAATACCACTGCTCTGTAGTGTTGACATATATGAACCCTGAGCAGTATATTTTTATTATTGAGGATTTTGCAATGGCTCTTGATGTTCTTGGTTTTGGTCTGGGTCTTGGAGAATTTGGTCATGACAACACCTCTGGTATCGAATGGATTTGGTATTTGGATTATACACCTCTGGATTATATGAACACACAATGATACCCAGTTAGGAAATCCAGGTGGGACCCTATTGGGTCACATGGCTGTACTGGCTGGGTAAACACACCCAAAAGTCATTTTAAACTTAACCCTCTTTCACCACTTGTCAAAAAGAAACTGACTTATTTATCCTTTCTTTGTCTCGAGAAAGGCAACAAAGAATCAGTGATCAGCAAAGAATGAAGAGAAACACTTTCAAGATGTATTCACTTTTTTCCTCATAGTCCAGGTGATATGTGCAAATTTGAGGTGATATGTTCACTTTTTCATAAAAGCATGAAATTTGGTACACTTGTATAGTTTGCAACCCTAAACATTTTCAGAAATGGAGCCATCGCAAAAACACCTCGTGGTTGCCTATTGCGACCATTTTACTTTCCGCCATAACCAAATTATGTATTTTGTGTCATATCTCCTGAACCAAATATGATAACACAGAAAAGGTGATGTCTACCCCTATGTTTTGACAGACAATGATACCATATACAACAACATAAACTGTTCAAGTGAAGAGTTCATGGTGAAATCAGCAATGTAAGAAGGAAATAACAGTATCTGAGCATCACAGCATTTACAAAAGTCCATATTATGGCTTTTGTTTTTTATTCTTTCTTTGATAATTAACTAATATTTTATTCAATAGTACAATAAAAGATTGTTTTAAAAGAATACAATAATTCAGAGCTATAAAAAAATATCTCAAGTAAGTGTATTTTTCCTTACCTCTCTGGTAGAGTAAGGTAGGCGGTAGTATGTTTCCAATACATTCTTGTTCTCTCTCAACAATGCTCTAACATAACACACATACTACCCCTTCTAACTTAAAAGGTTGCCCTGTGTATCATCATATTTTCTGTATTTTTGCTGAGCAGTCTTTTGGGTGGCTCACCAATGTAATAGATTTATTTACATATACTGAATTTATAAAAAATTAAACAATATATAAAAATGAAAATGCATAATGATATAAGATAACCTGGGTAATTGAATGGTATTCAAAATATATTTCTGTGTGCAAATTACCTGATTGATGACTGTTCTTTGAAGAGCAGTTTTCTGGAAGAATGGCAGCATAGGCTGTCTGACCTAAAACATAATATGTATATTATACATGAAATCACATCATAATAAAACAAAATACATTGTAGATTTCTACACTTAAACTATAACATTGGCATGAACAAAATGAGTGAAATTTATGCTGCACTTTGAAAATTATGATATATTAACAAATGATGTTGCTAAGACACCATTTCTCCTCAGAGGCTGTCTCAGGTGAATCCAGGGAAGTCAGCTGCAGTGTTTGGAGCCTCTGAAAACAGTTCAGGAGAATGTGTCTGCAGATTTGTCAATGGGGAATATGTTAACAACTAAAGCACGCTAGCTAAACTAACATTAATTAATAAACATGTACATTTTACTAATAGCTAACTTTTTAAAATTTACGTAGCAGTTGTTAAGTTACCAGTTAACGTAGACTAACCATGCTCTGTACACAACGATGTTCCATACAGATTACCTTTCACCGCCGATCGCTGAATAAATACGTCGTACATAAAATATATATCTGTGTCATCATTTCTCCCTCTTTCACCCCCGATCACGACAGAGAACCTCCCACCATTTGTTTCAGTGAGATTTCAGTAAGTTTGCTAGGTGTGCCCACTGCGCTTGAAAATGGATGGTGGGCAAAACATGAGACTGCCGCTTGGGAGCGGAGAACCCTAGAGCAGCGAAAATGTGCATTTCCATTTAATTTATTCATCTCACAGTATTACAGTCTTTATGAAATTAATATTATGTTATCACAAATTGTTAAATAAATTACCTTTTGTTGAATAAATGTTTTGAAATGGGAATATTTCAACGTTAATTGTGGGCGATGACCACTTGGCGCCATTCTCTGGCTGAAACGTGCAGCAGACACTGTTTGCCCATCATCCTGCGTGCAGTGATCATGTTTATATTCATAAAGGATCAATTAAGTTGAATATAATGTTTTAACATTTTAAGTTATCATGCTTTAAATTAAACATGAACTAAAACTCAGTTGATTGTAACGTTATTTCATTGCCAACTTTTCATAAAAACAGTAACTTAAAGTTAAATGATTGGATTTTCAGACATAAGTTATTAAATAAGATTTCATACAATTTACATACACATAATAAGATTATGGAATTTAATTTAAAATAAGAACAAAGAATAATAAGAACAACAATAGAACAACAAGAACAATTTCATCAAACTTTGTGAATATAAACATTTTAAAACAATTTAAGGAACACTAACATATCATAACATGTTTGTCTAAAGGAAAGTCAGTATGTTAACGTTAAAGAAAAAGGGAAAGAAAGATGTCAGGGAAAAAAAATACACAAAGGAGAAGTTAAAAGAGGCAGTTGAGGAAGTAAAGGCAGGAGCAAGTTTGAGGGCAACAACAAAAAAATATGGACTTCCCCACACCACTCTGCAAGATTATAAAACAAATAAATATGCCCACGATCCTCGTCCTAATTCAGCCCTGACATCTGCAGAGGAAGAGGCTCTCCTTTCTTTTATATTCTGGATGGCGGACCATGGCTTAATTCCCAGTGACAAGATGCCTTGTCAAAGTTTTGGCCACTGGGATCATCAAGGAGAGTGGCAGAACCGAGACCACCACTGTAAACCTGGAGAAGGGGCCAAGTGATGTGTGGTGGTTTAAGGCCCGCCATCCAGAATTGGCCTCTCGGATGGCAGATTCCCTGGAGAGAGCCAGAGTCCATGGTGCACCAGAGGCCATTGAAGGGTTCTTCAAGTTGTATAAGGAACTGTGAAGCACAGTTTTGAGGGCAAGCCACATCTCATATACAACTGTGATGAGACCGGCTTTGGAGACGAGCCTCGGTCCAGGGAGAAGGTGTTGTGCCAGACTGGGAGGAAACACAAATACCAGCAGCAGCAGACGACCAGGGAGCACATAACGGTCCACTTCTGTGTGAATACAGCTGGGGACAGCACTCCACCCTTCATTATTTACCCCGGCTGCCTCCCAAGTAACGCCTATAGGCTGGATGGGCCCCCCAACGCCCTCTATGGCAGAGGTTCCCAACCACCGGGTCGCGACCCACTACCGGGCCGTGGAAGAATTCCTACCGAGTCGCGAGAAAGTTCTGGGGAAAATGTGTAAAGATATGATTTTTTTAATTATTCTGTATTTTCGTTGTATGCGATTGATATCGAGTAGCAATTTGACGATTTCGTGTTAAATTAGTAAGTAAACGATTGCTCTGATCTGTCATATAGGCTATTAGGGCTTAAACGTATCGCAGTTGATCAAATCGGTATGCCGTGCTGTCTGAAACATGTCTCTATGCTTGTGCGCGCTTCGGGTGTGTGCCAGTGCAGCGTGCATAAGAGACGTGTTTCAGACAGCGCGGCATACCGATTTGATTCCTCTTTCATGTATGCCTGTGTTTAAGATACATATGCATGGGGGGTTGCAGTTACGTTGCAATACTGGAAATATTTGTGTTTTAAACCATGAAGGCGAGCCAATGGATATCACAAAAGCAAGGTGCAAACTTTGCGCAATAGTTATGCCGGTGAACATCTTAACTTCAGTCAAACAGAAAGTGAAAGTAAAAAAATCTGATGGAGTTTTCTAATGCTGCATTAACATAACCCATCTTTCTGATTCTTTCTCCTTTAGCTACTCCCTTTGATAAGGCCAGGTCCATCAGTTTTGGGGTACACTTGTCAAGTTTGGCCATAAAGGTGGCTTCAAGACTTACAGTGGTCATTCTCTTGAATTCTTCATTTATCTGTATAAAACAGGAATGGAAGAACATTTCATATGTAACATCAAATGTGTGTTTTGGTTTCAAATTTACACATTTTACACCCCAAACCCATTTTTAAATATGGGCCAACTTAACAAAATACTGATCAGCCTAGAATGTCATAGTACATTTTCATTAACTGTTTATGCAAATCTCAGCAACCAGTAGATATTCGTAATTCTGGGTGATGCCAGCAGATTCACTGAATGATCATTTAACAGTAATTTACTGTATGCCTTTAAGTGCAGGAAATATAAAATACTAATTTTAGGTTGCATAACAACAGTGATCAGAATCCAGAATATCTCTTACTGGAGGTTGTACTAACACAAAAACACACTGTATAAAACAAGCAATTAAAAAAAATAAACAGATTTTTACAGAGATCAAAAGTCTGTTAATGTTGGTCAAACAGCAAACTGCCTACAATAAAATTTGAATGTTATCTGTGTGAATGACGACAAATTTTTTAAAATGTGTCTGTGCATTAAATTATTTTCCTATTTACAGCACAAATGAAATTCCCTCTCTGGCTGAGCATATTTTTCAATGAAACCGTTTTTACATTCTTATCCACTGCTATCCTGGTCAAATTACACTGCTAAAATCAACTGTATTACCAGGTGTAGCCAAACCTCTAGTTAAATGAAGATAATTTATTTGTAAATGAAATAAAACTAATTTTACTCACCTTGAAATGTCCTTTGTGTCATACTTGTCAGCCTAACATATGTCTGAACTTGCTCCTTGCTCGTTAAGTGGGGGAGGAGCTTTGAAATCCTGAACTCAACTGGTGTGGAAAAATTAAGTTATCAAGACAATTTCATTGGGTTGCTACAACGTAAATATTGTTTTAAATTAATCAACACATATATTTATGTCTAAATTACATTATTAAGTTGATGTAATTATCGACATTATTCTGTCATGACAACTCATTAAAATAATGCTGGCAACTTAAAAGGTTTAATCAAATTAACCATTTAGAATTTTTAATTTACAACAATGTATTAAATTATGTAGTGGTAACAGATCCCTTGAATAATTTTTTAGAGTGTTGTCTGTCCACATAAAAACACGTTACACACACACAATCTAAATAGTGCACACAGAAATTGAACATGTTAGTTTCTAGTTATGGTATTTTTTAAATCAGTTCAGCGTTAAATGTAAATAGTTGTAAACACACAGTCTCATTGGTTAATCATTAAATATTTTGATATTAAATATTTTGTTTGCCCTTCTTTGTCTTCGGAAAGATATGGTAACAAACGTTTCACATGGTTCATGCTTAACTCGCGTGCCATTATCAATATAACGACACAATCAGGCCTAGCTGGCATGGTCCTCTAGCTTATTAAAGCAGCAAATAACTTACATTTTAAACAAATAAAAAGGTACTCACCTTTCTTATTCATTGAAATGCTGTTTTCTTCAGCTAAAATAAATAAATATCTCACAGTTGATCCGTTAAATGTCCATTTTCGTAGTTGAAATCAAAGTATGCACTCTGTACGGAACATCATTGTAGCCTGTAAGGAAAACCATTAACGCTTATCTTCCGTACACGGAAGGCTAAGACAATATCTAATTGGTCAACACACCATTTTGGGATGTGTCCAAAAGCCGAGTTTAAAAACTCAGGACACCATCAAACTCCCTCTCTTCTAGCTTTGTAGCCATGCTTTTTGTCATCACTTTCTGCGCTCTTTGAGCATGCTTCAGCCTGAACGCCAGCTGTTATGTAACCATGATGACAAGAAAAGCCACCAAGTCTTGTTACATCGTTTTATTCTTTTACTTTAGTTTCTTTTCTTTCCATTGAGTTTTGTGTTCTAAGTTTGCCGCAAAGTTCAGCTTCGACTGCACCCGCTTCAAAATTCAACCAGCAACTGACTCCGAAACCATTCGTCAGCCAACGCCCAACCATTGGCTTCCTTGCCTCATTGAAATCTCAACGCGAGGGTTGAATAAGTGATTGATGGTTGTTCAGGTCTATATGCAATAGCATATTATAATTATAATTGTATAATAGCAATTATAAATGTCTTAGGTTTATCCAATAAAGTCTTATTTATATTGAAAAGAGAACTATCTTGTGTTTTGTGCTTACAAGTTAATGTCTTAAACTGCCGATCTTGTTACTGTGCTATTGAAGTGTTTTCACTATATTTTGGATTTTAATATCCGGTGCAGAGTTGATGTTCAGTGAATCGCTGGCAGAGTCAGTGATCAGCCGTGAAACAGTGATTCTACATTTTTAAGATGTTGATAACTGATGGTTTTTACACAAGCTCTATAAAGTGTTTGTCTGCTCAAAACAGTTCCGGTATAGCCATAGAAATCATTTTTTTTATCATCTTCCTGCCAGTCTTCTTTCTTTATGGAAACATGCTATTCTGGAAAGCGCGTATTAATTCCAGCATAACAATTCTCCACAGGAGCAGCTTTCATAAAATGTCTTACTGGAGCAGGAAGGGCCTCCTCAAGATCATATAACAACTTATTGATAAAGCGTTCAGACCTGAATTCCATCTTTTGTGCCAATTCCTCCGTAGATATCCAACTCAGTCACCTGCATAGATGGCATATTTTGGAGACTCCTGCTTTCAACATTGCTGATCTCACCGTGTCAGAACACAACAACTCAACAGAGATAAGTGGGTTGAAAAACAGAGGTTCATCATATACCCACTGATTAGATCCATCCCATTCTCTTGAAAAGGATAGAGTCTGCCAAGCTTGCAATACACTCTGGTAAAACACAGTCAATCCATCCAAATTTACTCCTCCGAGAGCCATAACAAATAATTGCTTGTTCAAGCCCATTCTTCTGTATTTTCCCAGTAAAGCACATGCTACATCCATCCACTGTTGATGCTGATGATATAAAAGACGTTGTGCCGCTTGCAAACAGAAAACCGCAACTCAAGAAAAAAAATAATGAATCCTTGTCCTCGCTCATGAATTGGAAGATATTCCTCAACCCAGCAATTCCAAAACAATTTAAAATCCTCATACAAATTCACATCTTGAGTTAAATTAACATCAAAACGCCAGTAATAAAATAGTGGTTTTGTTTCTGAAACAATAACATTCACAGTAATAAGCTGATGATCAGAGATAATACAAGGTGTGATATATGCTCCTATCACCCTATTACATTGATTATTATGTAAATATAATCGATCTAAACGTGCCACACTAATTCTACCTACTGCCACTTTAATCCAACTGTATTGTCTCACATTTTTATATTTTTCTCTCCACACATCTACTAACCCTAGATGAGCGATTATTGCTTTTAAAACTTTCGCAGATGAAGGATGTGGTTCTTCTCCATTCCTATCAATACCAAAATCAAGGGTGCAATTAAAATCTCCACCAACAATTCAAAAATCTTCTTGTGAAGAGAACCAAGAGTATTATTAAGCACCTCAAAAAGTCTAATTCTGTCTCTACCAACATTTGGTGCATAAATATTAACAAAGACAAAACTCATATATTTCATCCTAGCTTTAATTAAAAGAAGCTGTCCTCTTTCCAATTCATTAATAGATAATGTTTACATTTAATTCCTTAGAAAATAATATTGCCACCCCTGCACTAAAATGTGTCCCATGACTAAGAACAAACTGACCATCAGACCACAAACCCCAATCTACCTCATTATTTACATCACTATGTGTTTCTTGTAGAAACATCACATTAATTTATTTCAGCTCTATACTTTCTTTTAACAAAAACCATTTAGTTCTATCCCTAATTCCATTTACATTAAGGGACCCCACTCTTAGGATATCCATAATAACATTGGATAGGAAAGTAGAGAAAAACAGTAATGTGAAAAAACAAAGAAAAGATTGATACCCATTTAGTTTACTTTGCCTAATTGCTGTTATATAATCGAAATCTTAAACCTAAATATTAAACATTTTCTGCTGAGACAATACTTCTAGGCTAGATTCTTGTCTTACTTTCTTAATGGATAACACAAATTTATCCAGATCACGAAAAAACTTGCCAATTTCAACCTTTTTACCTTTGTCTCATCCAAGAAAGCATTCATTTGCTCAACTGAATAAAAATCACTTCCACAATTAGTCACATCTAAGTCAGCACATGAATCACCATCTCTATAACTCTACAGTTGCTTCTGACAAATCATCCATTTCTTCACTTTGCCCATCAAGCATTTAATTTTCCTGTACTGGATCTCCACAAACATCTCCCTTACCAACAACATCACTACAACTTGGAACCTCAGCGTCATTCACAATATTTTCAGAAACATTTTGCCTTGCCTCAGTGTTAATGTCTGCCTTTTCAGGTTGTTGTGGATGTACTTTCCGTCACAATCTGCGGCTTATCGTATGGGCCTTCTCCTTCAGGTTTACGTGCTTTGTGCGGGCAGGAGAAATGTTTGTGTCCAATATCTCCACATTCAAAAGACCGCAAAGTCTCCGTGCTAGCATACATGTATGAGTTCTCTCCATGAGATACCCGAAACGACACCGAGCGTTTTAGTGTGAGCGCTCAAAAACATATCAACTTGTGTCCTAAAAGATAGCACATGTTTTAGTGCCGCATTTTTACAAACTAACGGAATCTCTTTTATAGCGCCAGCAATTTTACCAAATCTAGTTAACTCTTTAATGATACCCTCATTGCCAACAAATTGAGGCACATTAGAGATTATAACTTTCTTTGCCGGGGCCAACAACGGTGTGATCATTAATCCACCTGCCGCTTTCAATCAATTTTTTCACCTGATTTTCATTTCTCAAAAAGATAACAACTGCCTTATTCATTCTTGTCACCGTCACTATACTGTCAAAAAGCACCATCTTTCGGATGAGACGTTAAACCGAGGTCCTGACTCTCCGTGGTCTTTAAAAAATCCCATGGCACTTCTGGTAAAGAGCAGGGGTGTGGCCAAATTCCCTCTACTGGCCCTTTTCAATCATGGCCTCCTAATAATCCCCATCCACGTGATTGGCTCTATGACTCTCTCTCCTCTCCACCTGTAGCTGGTGTGTGGTGAGCGCGGTGGATGCTGCACACTGGTGGTGGATGAGGAGAGACCCCCACATGATTGTAAAAAACTTTGAGTTTACAACAATACACAAAGCGCTATATAGATGCATCATTCATTCATTCAATACCAGGAAGGATAAGGCATGCCAAAAGATTCTACCCAAGATGCCTTGCCAGAGAAGATATCAAGTGTGATGTGGCCAAACGCAGAAGATTAGATTATATTTATTTTAATTCTTCTGTGGGTTTTCTGTTTGCATATTCACATAAGTGACAGCCATATTGCATATTTTTTGTTTTCTTTCTTGTTTTTCTAATGTCATGTTGCAAATAAAGCCTTTAATGCAGCAATTCTGTCTCTTTTTTCCTCCATAAACCGTTCATTCTATAAAGCTACTCTGAGATGGGTCATTCAATTTTTGTATTGAATATCTGTGTAATGAAGGATCAGGAGCGTGTGGATCCATTTGCAGATTCACTTTAATAATCTTGATCAGGGTCAAACAGGCAGTGATCAAACAACAGGTAGGTATATCAGAGGCAAAGCAGAGACAGAAACGATACCGGGCAGGAGTCAGGGCAGGCAGCAAAACAATCAGAGTTCCAGAGAGCAAGATCACAAGGGCACGTGGCAGAAAATCAACAGTAATCAAACAGTCCAGGGTCATTCACAGAAATACAGGGGAACCGCTTAGAAATGTCAGCCAGGGCCAAACAACACAATGAGTGTGAATGTAAACGCTGCTTAAGTAGAGCAGTAGATGGGAAACACCTGTGCAGGTGATTAGTCTCAGTACGGGGAGCATGGGAAATGGAGTCCGAGAAAGTCAATACTCAGGTGAGGGTACCCTCCGGTGGCCATAGGAGAGAGCCACAGAGGTCTGATTCATGACAATCATGTGTTAGTGTTTTGGAATAATAATTTGATTTCAAGATTCAAGAGTTTTATTTGTCACATACACAATTATACAGAGTATAACCAGCAGTGAAATGTAGGTCAGGTCCGCTCCAAGGACAGTGCAATTATATAGATACAAATATTAAGAGAAGAAAAAGTAGAAAAAATTAAATAAAAGAATAAAATAAAATATAAGATAAAAAATATAAATATAAATGTGCAGGTCAGTATGTTGTGACTTAAATAGCAATAAGAGGAATGTGCAAAAATAATGTGCAAAAGAGTTGTACAGGGTATTTAAATAGCAGCAATATGAGGTAGAGAAAAATTATGAATAGCTTATTGATATAGTGATATTTACATGGAGTCAAGTGATGTTATGACACAGAGTTAAGAGTTTAGGAGCCTGAAGGCCTGGGGGAAGAAGCTCCTCCTAAGTCTCTCAGTTTTTGCCATCAGGCTACGGAAGCGCTTACCAGATGGAAGCGAAGTGAATAGTCGGTTACCAGGGTGATTTGAGTCCTTGATGATTTTAACAGCTCTACTTTTGCAGCGTTTGAGGTAGATGTCCTGCAGAGAGGGGAGAGCAGACCCTGAGATGCGCTCAGCTAAGCGCACAACTCTCTGTAGTGCTTTGCAGTCCTGATTGGAGCTGTTTCCATACCACACTGAGATGCACTGAGTCAATACACTTTCTATGGTCCCTGAATAGAAAGTTTTCAGGATTGCTGGTGAGACCCTGAATTTCCTCAGCTGTCGCAGATGGTACAGTCTTTGCCTGGCTTTCTTAACCTTTGTTTGGATGTGTGTAGTCCAAGTCAGGTTCTCGGAGATGTTTACACCGAGGTACTTGAAGTTGCTCACCCTCTCCACAGGGGTCCCACTGATCATAAGAGGAGTGTAGGGCTGCTGCTGTCTCTTCCTAAAGTCCATGATCAGCTCTTTAGTTTTGCTCACATTCAGAGAGAGACAGTTGTCCTGGCACCAAGATGTGAGTCTCTCTACCTCATCCAAGTATGCGGTCTCATCGTTGTTGGAGATGAGGCCCAGAACCACAGTATCATCAGCGAATTTGACAATAGATGTGGAGCTGTGAGAGGACACGCAGTCATGCGTGTAGAGAGAGTAGAGCAGGGGACTCAGGACACAGCCCTGCGGGGCTCCTATGTTCAGAGTGATGGAGTTTGAGGTGAACTGGCCAACTTTCACCACTTGAGGTCTGCCGGTGAGGAAGTCTTGAATCCAGTCACAGAGTGAGGAGTTTAGGCCGAGGTCTGTGAGTTTAGATGCCAGCTTGATGGGGACTATAGTATTGAAAGCTGAGCTATAGTCAATGAATAGCAGCCTTACATAATTCCCATTGTTGCTGTCCATGTGTGTGAGGGAAGAGTGGAGAACGTGAGAAATGGCATCGTCCGTGGATCTGTTTGGGCGATAGGCAAACTGAAGAGGGTCCAAAGTATCAGGTATGGAGGAGCAAATGTGGCTCTTTACAAGTCTCTCAAAAACCTTCATGACTATAGATGTGAGGGCAACTGGGCGATAGTCATTCAGGCAAGAGGGTTTATTGTTCTTTGGCACAGGGATAATAATGAATTTTTTTTGAATGAAGTGGGAACCACGGAGGTAGCAAGGGACTCATTAAAGATAGACGTGAACAAACCAGCGAGCTGATCGGCGCAGAACCTCAGAACACGGCCAGTTATCCCATCAGGTCCGGCTGCTTTCCTGACGTTCACTCTCTTTAGCGCCCTCCGAACCTCATCCTCCGACACGGTGATTACAGGATCATCGCTGCTCTGCCTGCTGCTCCCTGATGCGCTGGTCGGCAGAAACGCGCCGCCGCCATTGCCATCGAAGCGGCTGTAGAAGATGTTTAACTCGTCGGCCAGCAACGGATCTGCTCTCACCTCCGCGGAGGATTTGTTTCCGAAGTCACAGATGGTCCTCAGTCCCTGCCACATCCGTCGAGAGTCGTTGAGCTGGAAATGAGACTCAATTCTCTCTCTGTATCTTACTGCACGACGGAGAGCATAGCACGATGCTTTGTACTCGCTCGTAATCCCAGACAGAAGAGCCTCGTTGTAAGCGGCAGTGCGTGTGTTAACCGCGGCACGGATTGTTCTGTCCACCCACGGTTTCTGATTGGAGAATGTCCTTATCGTTAATGTTTCTGTAGCTTGCTCGTTAGCGTGTTTACGAAGCTTAATGCTACATCCGTGAACTCGCTATTGTCAGAAGAACTCGCCCGGAACATGTCCCAGTCGACGTCATCAAGCGCCGCCTGCAGCATAGTCTCTGAGTGGGAGGACCAGCGCGTCACTACTCTCTGCACCGGAGGTTCCTGACCGAGCCTTTGTTTGTATCCCGGTGTTAGAAAAATGGCGGCATGGTCCGATTTGCCAAAAGCCGGTAGTGAGCGGGCTTTGTAGGCATCCTTGAACTGAGTGTAGCAATGATCCAGTGTGTTTGGTCCTCTAGTTGGACAGGATACGTGTTGATGGAAGTCACACGTATCCTGATTTTAAGACATGTTTGCAGTGTTTTGGTAGATGTAGTTTATTGTGTTAGTGTATTATTGTAATTTGAAAATTAGTGTTATAGAGTTTAGTTTGCAATGTGGGATTTTGAGCATGAAATTAACTGTTTTGTCAGTTGTATGTTGTAGGTGTGTTGGTGCATTAAGAGTCTAGGAGAATTGTTAGAAGTACTGAAAATAATGTCATAGCGATCATAAAAAAATGTAAATAGCCTACTTCCTGGTTTTCAGTGTGTAAACAAAATGGGCATGTCTCAAAGATGAGTGTGATGATGAAACACAGAGAGAAAAGAGAAACAAAATCTTTATTTTTATTTATTTATTTATTTTCAAATGATCGATTGGAGAGCATTACTGAACTGCTATTATTATACTTAAAACATTTAAAATATATTATTTCTAGGCGTAAAAAATACTATTGAAAATCATAAAAGCAGATCATCTTGACCACAGTTGATCACAGCTGACATTTCGGCAAAATATGAAAATACATTTGAAATATTTTAGAATGGAAAATGCTGAATTACATATTCTATGTGAATCTATGTATTTTGAAAATGTAGTTAAATCACTTAGTAATCCTCAGTCAATGCAATACATGTAATTGCACATACATACATATTAACTACACAATGCTAAATTTTTACCTGAAGGAATGTCATAATAATAACAGACTATGAACTGAGATTAAAATGATAAAAAATGTATCATAAACAAATGTTCACATATCAATGATTACATATCAATCATAATACAAATCTAAAACATCCAAAATAAATGTATAAATCAAATATATATATATATATATATATATTACTAAATCATGATTAATGAGAGCATAACCATTTAATAAATCTTTTGAGAAGAGGTTTAATGTAGAAAAAGTGGTGGAAATTTACCCTGTGCTACACTCTACTGACCTTTTGCATTTTTTAATAGTTCAGTTCATTTATGGTATTAATTTATGTTTTTTAATCCACCTTATTTTTCACGAGATGTGAGCTGCCATTTGTAACTTACATGTGTTTGGCTTCGTGCATCATTCACATCCAGTTACTTTACTTGTAGACAAGCCAGTTATACTGCTTTATATTGCAAACTTTTAGTTGCTATCATGTTATTTTAATTTCACCAGGTTGTCTCTTCAAGAGGAAGCCTCACACGTCCATAAAGACAGCTTTCTTCTGCGTTGCTAAATAAGGTGGATACTTGGTCTTTTTTCAGCTCTATGATCCTGGCAGATGAACCGGCTCCAACCTTAAACGCAGGGTATACGGGTTCAGTGAAAGTGGTCTGGACTCTGTGAAGGAGAGTCATTGTGTCAGAAACGCTGTAGAAGGACAGCGTCCCTGCTCTGTGATCCAGATACACTCCTATTCTAGAGGCAACAGGGATTGGGACTTTTACTTGAGCATGAATAAAACCGAATTTCTGCAGATAATAACCCAGTCTCCATGACATTTTGTTGAAGCCAAGTGCACAGTCATCTGTGCTTCCTTTACGTCTAATTCCTATGTAACAAACTCCTACAGCCCATTCATCCCCACTGCACTCCACCTCCCAGTAAAAGCGACCATACAAACCGTCTCTAGACAAGATATAGGGACGCTCATTAAACCGCTCTGGTTGATCAGGATATTGCTGAGTTTTATCTGAAGATGATATTTTCCTGTTGTTTTCTGTCAGTTTGAGTTGTTCATGTGCAGTGTTTAGATCCAAGTGAAGCTCACAGAAATCTGAGGAGGAGAAATGGACAAAAAACAAATGTTGAACAAAGTGCATTTTGGTTCCAAAATGGTTACACTGTAACACATGTATTGATACTTATCAGTTAATAAACCGTTACCATTCAAGAAACCTTACACTTACATTGCAAGAAATCATTCAAGGTCTTTGGATCTGGAGGGTTTGTAACATAGACATTTGACACTGAAGAGACAAAACAAAACAAGCGTATTTGTTGGACTAACCCTACAGTTTATGAATGGTGATATAACATATCAAAATATTCAGACCTTCTCTGGATATTCTGGCTGTTTGTTGTTGACAGACGTCCTCCAAAACCTCCTTAAACATTGAGATTGAAATGTCTTTAAAAAACAGGTGAGTGTGTTGAGTGATGCCGCCTTCAAATGTGGGTAAAACACACACCGACTGGCAGCTCTGAAAGGAGAAAAATACAGTATTGTAATGTAAAAGACACTGAAAAATGTGAAACGGTGAGTAAGTATAGAAACATGGTAGTATACAGTGATGAAATACTGGGGCTGTGATGTTGGTGCAGTGTTTAGGGATATCGTGAAGTCGTGAACCTTTTGTTGTCAAGTATGGTGACCCATACTCGAAATTGGTGCTCTGCGTTTAACCCATCCAAGTGCACACACACACGCACACGCACACGCACACACATACACATACACCCGGAGCAGTGGGCAGCCATTTATGCTGCAGCGCCCGGGGAGCAGTTGGGGGTTCGGTGCCTTGCTCAAGGGCACCTCAGTCGTGGTATTGAGGGTGGAGAGAGCGCTGGACATTCACTCCCCCCACCTACAATTCCTGCCGGCCGGGGGCTCGAACTCGCAACCTTTCGATTACGAGTCCGACTCTCTAACCATTCCCCTATCCAGTTGTAATAAAAAATATTCAACCCCATTGCAAATCAGGTTTATTGGCAAAATTGCTTTCAGCTGTTTGCAATGAACAAATCAAACCAAAGTAATCAAAATTGCTCATCACAGTGAATGTTTCAAGTGGTTTCCCCAAATTTATTTATTTTATTCTCAAAATTCAACCCCTTCATGGCAAGCATCTTTAGCACTTAGTAGAGCACCCTTGTGCTGGTATGAAGTGCTGCAAAGCCCAACATCATCTGGCAACATTCCTAAGGAATCTTAGCCCATTCCTCACGAACAATCGCCTCCATAACATGTTGCAACCACTTTCTTCAAATCCCACCAGATATTTTCTATCGGGTTCAAGTCAGGTGACTGTGATGGTCACTAGAATCTTCCGACTTCTTCTACCAAGCCTTGGTGGAATTTGAAACATGCTTGGAATCTTTATTGTGTTGGAAGGTCCAGTGGCGCCTAAGCTTCAGCTTCCTCACAGACGGTATGATATTTTGTCCTTGGATTTCCTGATACTTAAATAAATCCATCTTGCCTCCTGCATATTGCAGGTTTCCAGTGCCAGAGGATGCAAAGCAGCCCCAGAGCATCACGCGTAACTGTAGGCCTGAGCGTTCTTTTCAGTGTGTGCTTCATTCTTCTTCCTCCAGATATACTGTTGATCCATAGAGCCGAAAATTCAAGTTTTGTCTCATTGCTCCACAGAACAGACTTCTTTGAGCAAACTGGAGCTAACTTTTCTTGTGCTTTTGGGTCAGTAGTGGTGTATGTCTTTGAGTTCTGGCATGGAAACCATGGACATGAGCATAGACAGAGAGGCCATCTCATTTCTAATATCTTCATGTCTTCTCCCGATGTTCAAGCAAGTGACATTTGTTGTGAAATGTCTGAAAACCAAATTTCATCATCTGCCGTTTCAAGGCATTTGCTAAGCTAAACTAAATACTGGCATGTGTGGAATGTGCTGTACAAATAAATTTGACATGCTTTAATAAATTTGTGGAAAAATGTCAAATGTTCCATGGTTGCAAAGTAACATTTAATTGCAAACCTATTATTTATTTTGTAAACAAAGCTTTGTGCTTCACTTGTATCATAATAATCAACAGCATTCACATACAAAAAAAAAGTGTTTTGGTGTACCACTCAGACACTGCTGTGGGACGGTTGTCAAGTTGACCAGCACAGCCCAAGAAATGACTTTCATTACCTTCAGACAAGGGATCGGGTCATCAGTACTCAGAAGCTTCTCTATCTTGGTTTGTCTGTTTCTGAGATCTGTCAGTTCTTGATCCAGATGTTTGTGAAGTTCCTCTGCTCGACCAATCTCAGTCTTCTCCTGAGCTCCAATCTGCTCTATAATCTCAGAGTGTTTCTTCTCAAGAGAGCAGATGAGCTCAGTGAAGACTTTCTCAACGTCCTCCATGGTCTCTAGTGCTGAACTCTGTTGGTGACGGAAAGATGTGAACATGCAGATCATTGTTGTGACTCATTTTGGCACAATAAATGCAATTATGTGAGCATTTTTTGACAAGCAGTCAAATTAAGCTGCTTCTCAGTGTAAGCAGACAATAAACAAGTGTTTTTCAGGCTCCATGTCCCAATAAGAACACTTTCTATTTTTGGAGCTTAAAACCCATTGGTCACTGTCTACCTATTTGTGTGTCAAACAAACTTTAAACCTCAAGAAGACATAAAGAAACCTACTGTAAGAAGCTTCACAGCGTCATTGAGTTCCTGCTGACCTCTCTCTCGCTCCTGGATCAGCTTTTGACATGACACCTCTGTCTCCTTTAACTCTTCCTGAGGATGTTCACATACAAAATTAATAAAACAGTTATGCACATAAATAAGCCCTTTCCATTCTGGTAAAGGGGTGTAACCAGGTGAATTGAAATGTCTAAATAAAAGCAAGATAATACAAAATAAGAGTAAGAACAATAACAATTATTATTAAAAATTTATGCTTTTTTTTTTTTTATTATTCTTGATATTACCTTTTTACTAGTCCATTCTGAATCCACAGACACCACACTGTGTCCTTTATGATTATCAGTACACAAAAAACAAATGCACTGATGGTCATCCTGACAGTACATCTCCAGAAGTTTCCCATGACTAATGCAGATGTTCTCCTGAATGTTTCTGGAGGCTTCGACTAGTTTGTGCTTCATAAACGCAGGAGATTGATAGTGAGGCTGCAGGTGAGTTTGACAGAAGGAGGCTAAGCACTGCAGACAGTACTTCACAGCTCTGTTCTTCTCTGTAGTGCAAACATCACAGTCCACAGCAGCCGTTGGTAGGGATGTCTTATGCAGCGTCTCCAATATCTCAGCTATCAGAGTGTTCTTCTTCAGTAGAGGTCTCTGACTGAAGCTTTCTCTGCACTGGGGACAGCGGTACGGCAGCCCCTGCTCCTTCTGGTCCCAGCAGACAGTAATACAGTTCATACAGTAACTGTGTCCACAGGGAATCGTCACCGGCTCCTTCAGTCCATCTAAACAGATTGGACAGCTGAACTGATCCACAAACCGACTCGCCATTTCTTTGAAGTGAAGCTTGACTTCTGTCTTGTAATAAGAGCTGTTTTGCCAAGAAAAGCAACAATATTTAATTAAATACTTAATCAAAAGTATGGATATTGCCAAGATTTTACCTCTTTTTAAAATTGTACAATTTTGTCATGGTTTGAAAGTTTAGAAAAAAAAATCTATTACATAAATACAATATAGCAAGATCTCAAGCAGTATTTTATCATGTTACTGTACAGCCCTAAACTCCCTTGCACAAATTAACCATGGTTTTACTATGAATAAAACCAAAAATCATGGTTATTGTAGTAACAAAATAACCATGGTTTTGCTACAACAAACATAGTTTAACTATGGTATGTGTGTGGTTGTACAAATGCTGTAATAAATAAATTAATCAAATAAAGTAAAAAACAAAACATGGTTTTACTATAATAAAACCATGGTTAATTTTCATAAGGGCTGCTCCAAACCATTAGGCCAAGTTGTACTGGTTTCACTTTCATCTGATTTCCATTGTTCCTGTTAAATAACTGAAAATCACATGTTTTCAGAGAATCGTGATCAGCGAAAAATGAATCCTCACGTTCTTTCCAGTCACGTGAATTCTTCCCTTTTAGCTGCATTTACATATGCCAGGGGTCTTGTTGTTGTTGTTGTTGTGGATGGTCTTTAAAACAGGGCTATCCATACTGTTATCAGCACATGTTGAAGTATATTTGTCTCTTGTCTCTCAGAGAATATGCGCAGCGTTAGAAAACTCCATCAGTTTTTTTTTACTTTCACTTTCTGTTTGACTGAAGTTAAGATGTTCACCGGCATAACTATTGCGCAAAGTTTGCACCTTGCTTTTGTGATATCCATTGGCTCGCCTGCATGGTTTAAAACATAAATATTTCCAGTATTGCGTTGTAACTGCAACCCCCCATGCATATGTATCTTAAACGCAGGGATGCATGAAAGAGGAATAACTCGGTATGCCGCGCTGTCTGAAACACGTGTCTGGCTTGTGCGCGCTTCGGGTCTGTGCCAGTACAGCGCGCAAGGGACGAATTGAGTTCTGTTTCTTCTTCTCGTGGTTTTAAATAGCTTGAACGTGTAAATTGGCTAATTGATCTGTGAATCACACGCAGCTGGTCCGTATATCACGGATCAACTGCGATCCGTTTAAAGCCCTAGCCATGACAGATCAGAGCAATCTTTTATTTACTAATTTAAAATGAAATCGTCAAATTTCTACTCGATATCAGTCGCATACAACACAAATACAGAATAATTAGTAAAATCATGTATGCACAATAAATAACAGAGCGTCATATCTATACACATTTCCCCCAAAACTTTCTCGCGACCCGGTGGTTGGGGACCTCTGACGTAGGCTATTGTACAGTTAATGAAAATTAAAATTGTATTGGGATGTCATAACAAATGTCAGTAGACCAGGAAGATTTTTATAGGAGCAGTTCCTTCAAGGGTTTCCTAACAGCCTCAACTCTATGATCAGCTTATGCTTAGAGAAACACAGTCCAGTACAAGTAACAGGAATATAAACGCTCAGTAGATGCATAATATATAATTACGATTTCTGATTAAAAGCAGACAGCGTAATAAAGTCATTATTAAGTTCCTACCTTGTCAGAAATACAACTCAAATATGATTTGCTTTGCCCCAAAAGAACAGCGGTGTTGCTCTATTACAGAGGTTGAATCACTAGTGGGAAATATGTTTCATTTCTCTTGAATTCAAGAGTGATATGAAACTGAGAGAGAAAGAGAAGTCTTTTTTTTTTCCCCCATATGTACAATTCAAAAAAGAAAGGAACAAAACAAAAAAGTTGGTGATTTACATTTTTTGTTGGTGTACAAGCAGCAGAGTCAGCAGACCCGAGGTGTCCAGATTTTTCAGCTGTGTGAACTGCTATTACAATCTATCAGACTGGCTGCTCCATTCAACGCTTATCAAAGACCAGATGGAGTGCAAGCATAGCTGCAGTTAAACATTGTTGCAAACCTCTGGACACCATCCTTGCTAAGTGCAGTTTAACCAATGAAGCAAGATCGGAGGCTAAAACAGTACTTCTTATCTTCAGTACTTCAAAGTCATACTTCTTCTCATTGTATGGGAAAAAAAATCCTGCAGTCCACCAAGGACAGAAATCAAAATTCTGCAATCAGGGAAAATTTCAGTGGAAGTTGACAGCATACAGGCACTGAAAGAAGAGATGGAAGTTTTGTGTAACTCATGGAATAATCTTTTTGCAGAAGCCTCCCTCATTGCAAAAGCTATGGATGTCCTCAAGGCAGGCAGGCAGACAGACAGACAGATAGAAATAAAGTTCTTACGTCAATAATACAAATGCAAATATTACTGAGATGACTTCTACATGTAACTAGAAAATAGAAAATATACGTTCAACAGTGCAGTGTAGTAATAATGATAAAATAATGTTAGTGTAGATGCACGAAGAAGAATATTTATGATGTATGGTGCATAATGTAGAAATAACTCTCCAGTAGGGGACGCCAGTTCACCAACAATGTGGAGAAAAACAAACTAGCCAAGTAGTCCACTCTTTTTAAAGACACATTAAAGGGTTACTCCACCCCAAAATGAAAATATTGTCATTAATCACTTACCCCCATGTCGTTCCAAACTCGTAAAAGCTTCGTTCGTCTTCGGAACACAGTTTGAGATGTTTTAGATGAAAACCGGGAGGTTTGTGACTGTCCGTCCCATTGACTGCCAAACAATTACCACTGTCAAGGCCCAGAAAAGTATGAAAATAGTCCATCTGCCATCAGTGGTTCAATCTGAATTTTATGAAGCGATGAGAATACTTTTTGTATGCAAAGAAAATAAAAAATAACAACTTTTTTTCAACAATTTGTCTGCTCTGTGTCTCCCGAAGACAAACTAAGCTTTTACGGGTTTGGAACGACATGGGGGTAAGTGATTAATGACAAAATTTTCATTTTGGGATGGAGTAAACCTTTAACCTTACTTATCACAAGATTTGACAGCAAACAGTCGTAGCTTACTTGATGATTATGAAACTTTTCGGCGAATATCATTTACACACACTGGCACTGTGACACAGCTTACACTAGTGTGTTCTTAAAATAACAACCTAATGCATTATTATGTTTTATAACATATTTTTTAATTAATTGATTAATTATTGTGATAGCTTCAATATAAATATAACGATAATTAGCAGGTTTTGCCTTTTCCTTTGCAATCATAACAGTCATTCTCACTCATGTACAGTGGAACCATAATCTTCTTGAAGATGCTCTGGATTTTTATCATCCTTAGTCCAGTTAGTTGTTATGGATAATGGTTTGTATGAGTTTTTGAGGAGAAAAGAATAAACTGAAGCAGAAATAACAAAATTATCAATGGGGAGAAAATACAATGTTGATTTTAATGAAAAACAAAAATCTGGTTTACCAGATTAGTGGCAATGAATCAGATGTTGTTTGGTCAAAGAATATTGTGTGAAGCAATCAAGAGCAAATGTATGAGCAGCATTTATTGTTGTTTTCAAAGTTCATTATACAGTATATATTTTGGTGGCTCCACAAGGGATACATAATTAATTTTATTAGACACAGAACAGGTGTTCGAGAATGATACATCAGAGATGTATATGTTTGATTTCATAGCCCGATGCTGGGCATTTAAAGAAAGAGGAAATCATTTGTTCAAATGCTACCCTTTGATCACTGACTTAAGCATTTTCAAGAAAAGCAAAATTGCTTATTTATTTTCAGGCAGACAGAAAGTATCCACACTGTTATTTTCCACACATTTCAGACATTCCATTCCATCACTTATTCTCTTACACCGATAAAGAGGCACTATCTCATTAATCTTTAGAAATTCTGCTAGCAGATCATTATTTCTGTCCTTCTGCCAAATCTCTTCGAAGACCAATGCATTAATTCCCTCTTTTCTTGTATTTATCCAGTTTGAAAGGCCATTCAAAATATTGTCTTTCCCTCTAATGCATGTTTTCACACAAGGTGAGTTGTAGGAATAGAACGCTACACAGCTATTCTGATCTGCCTGCTCTAGAAGTTTGTCCATGGGAGATTCACCTAAAGGATAGAGCAGAACATGCTCAGAATGTTCCTTTGTGGTAAGATCTGGCCTTGCAGCAATGACATTGCGTGAGTCTGTGCAGAGTAAACATTTCTGTCCTTTATTGAGCCCATCTTTTACATGTCTTGCATCTTCATTGCTGAACACTTTCTGGATATCAGCATGCTCATCTGTACAATGAGCACGTGGAACAGAGATTGCTATTGCATACTGAGCATCTCTTTTCTTCATGGTTTTTGGCTGGACTCTGGAGACATACAATTTTCTCAATTTAACATTATATCACAATTTAGAAAACTAAAATCAGTGCATTTACCTTCCTAATAATGCAACTTTCATATCAACTTTTCTATCATGCAACAATTTTTACATGAAATTTAGCGATTTAATATGTTGATTTTAGTTGTACAAATACAATACACTTACTTGTCACCAAAGTACTTGATGATTTTAGCAAGGGCAGTGGGGTTCACATCCCTCTCAGTGCTTTGAACACCCAGATTAAGCAGGACGATGAGTAGGCCTACACTCAATGGAACCAGGGATGCCTTCGGGTAAAAAAAAAATATATAAATAAAACTCTACACCAGTGCTTCTCAAAGTCCGGACTCCGGTCCGGATCCGGACCCGGACGGAATTCAATCCGGACCCGCTTCTATTTCATATTTCAAGAACACTAATTATATTTCCTACTTTGATAAACGCACGTTAAACTTGTAAATCATTTATTTATTCTTATTTTTTTATGTCTTTTGGAGAAGGTCCGAAATTGCAGGCGAGATATTGAAACTTTTCCTTCATGACATTTGTTGTCATCATGACATCCAGTGAGCGTATGACGTTTGACGTAATCGGGCGACATTTCACCGCTAATATTTAAATTTTTTTGTTTTGTTTTGTTGTCCGTTTTCTTCAGAAAAGCTTTGATGTCAATTTTCATTTGGTCTTTCCTGTAATGGCTGATAAAGTAGCGCTTATTTGATTACAGTCATTACCGGGGAAACGGCTATATATCACGCTCCAACAGCGCCTCCTGCTGGCAGAGAATCAACTTGCATTTGCTAGTCTGCGGGAAACACTGGTGTCTGTCAGCAAACATAAACAAAAAAGCATGCTTCAGAACTGTTTTGAGAAGGTGCTTAAGTTTTGAGCCATGTATTATTACTATGAATTAGGCTACTACTACTACTATTACTATCTTGTGCCCTGCAATAACCATTTTCGCAAACTCTCTTTTGATATAAAGGGAAAAAAAGAGAAAATCGGCCCAAAAAATCTGCATCATATATCGGCCATAGGCTGCCCTGATTTCTAAATATCGGCATTGGCCAGAGAAAAAACATTATAGGTCGACTTCTACTGCTGACACTTAAATTAATTGTTTTGCCACTTTTGCACTTGTTATTAAAGTATTTTGAATGCAAAGGGAACCTTTTTTTTTAAATGAGTGTTTATTTGTTATATGTTATGCATGTTTATTAAAAACACGTTTTGTAATAACCAATTGTTCCGGACCTTTGACACTGATGAAAATTCAGATTTGGACCTTTGAATGTAGACTTTGAGAACCCCTGTTCTACACAGTTTCACAGTATGTCTGGTTTTAGTACTCTTCTCATAAATCACAATTTCAAGCCCATAACTGGCTTTGACTATGGCTGTCACGGTTTATGAATCCATTGTGTTCTTCATGTCACGTGTACTTGTGTAGGTCTGTGTGTTACATGTCTCCTTGTGTTTCTGGTAATTGTCATTGTTCTGATTTGGTTTAGCCCTCATTATTTTGTATCCCCGTCACCTGTTCTCATTACCCTCTCCAGCTGCTGCTCATCTTCTCTTGGCTACTTTACCTCACTGCAATCTCTCCTGTTTGTCAGATCGTTGTTTGATGTCAGTGGATTGTTTCATCGTGTGTTCGTCCTTGGAAACTCTGGTTTGTCTTGTCTTGATTATCGTGTCTTTGGATGTTCTACGTTGGATCACTCTTCACCATTCATCACCACGCTGACCATCAAAGTCCCTGCTCCACCTACCCATCCGAGAGACTTCATTCATCTTTTCTGTTCATTTCTGCCATTGCACCGTCTGTCAATAAACTGGTTACTTGCATCTTTGTTTCCATCATCCTTGTGTTTCATAACAGAACGATCTGACCAACATGGAAGCAGCAAGTTCCAACCCTTCCATGTTGGAGGAGTTCATTCGGGCCAGCGTCTCTCGGATGGACGCTCAGGAGAAGAGCATGAGTGAGTCAGGACAGGCCATTCGTGCTCTTGTGGTGCAGGTGTCCGAGCTCACCCAACGAGTTCAACAGCTACAGGTTCCCGCTGCGCCGCCCACACCGCCCGCTCCCCTCGCACCATCCAGCGCCGCCTACCAGTCAGAGCCCCGATTACCAACTCCGGAGCTCTACAGTGGTGAGCCGAACTTTTGCCGAGCTTTCCTCACTCGTTGCTCCATGCACTTTTCATTACAGACGAGGACCTTTGCCACCGAGGAGAGCAAGGTGGCATTCATGCTCACCCTGTTGACTGGGAAGGCAGCATTATGGGGAACAGCGGTGTGGGAGAACCAGGATCCATGCTGCGCCTCGTTCCAAACACTCTCCGCCGAGAGGGTGTTTGACCGCGTGGTCGCCGGGAGAGAGGCCGCGCGGGTCCTGGCGGATCTCAGACAGGGGGAGAGATCCGTCTCCGATTTTTCCATTGAGTTCCGGACCTTGGCGGCAGAGTGTCAGTGGAACGAGGAGACGCAGTGGGACATGTTCCTGCATGGGCTGGCTGATCGCGTCCAGAACGAGATCTACGCCCTGGATCTACCCGCTACCCTCAACGGACTCATCGACCTGGCACTGCGGGCAGACGCTCGACTCTCCCGAGCCGAACGGCGGAGGTTACCCGTTCGGCTTCCCCCTGCGGAGACACCTACAGCTCGAGCCAGCGGCGGGGACGCGGTCAGCCCCGTCTACGATCCCGAGCCCATGCAGGTCGGGCGAGCTCGGCTTTCGCGGGAGGAGAAGGAGAGGCGGAGATCCCAGGGCCTGTGTCTGTACTGTGGGGCGGCGGGGCACTTCGCCTACAGCTGCCCGGTAAAAGGGCCAGCCCGGCAGTAAGTTTGAGGCTACTGTCGGGTGGGATCTCCGCTGATAAGACCTCACCCAGATCGACATCCACACTCCTCCCGGTGAGACTTAGATGGTCAGACTGCACTCACGACTGCTCTGCACTACTGGACTCAGGGGCTGAAGGTAATTTTATGGACCATTCCTTTGCACGCCGGACTCAAGTCACACTTCAGCCCCTCACTCACACCATCGCTGTCCATGCCCTCAATGGTCAAACTTTGCCCACCATCTCATTCATCACTGAACCCATCACACTCATTGTATCTGGCAACCACACCGAAACCATTTCATTTTACATTCTGGACTCCCCCCTGGCACCCATTGTCTTAGGACACCCCTGGCTCATTGAACACAACCCCCGGATTGACTGGCAGCTTAATACCATATCAGAATGGAGCAATAAATGTCATGAGTCTTGTCTTCTGTCTGCTTGTCCATCTGTCTCTGTTTCTGTGTTTCAGGAGAAGGCAGTGGATTTGTCTAACGTGCCCACGGAGTATCTAGACCTGAAGGAGGTGTTCAGTAAGTCTCGTGCTGCTTCTCTCCCTCCCCATCGTCCCTATGACTGTGCAATAGAGTTACTGCCAGGTACGTCTCCGCCCAAGGGCAAGTTATATTCACTTTCAGTTCCAGAAAGGGAGGCCATGGAGAAATATATTTCTGATTCTCTAGCAGCGGGGTTCATTCGACCCTCCTCTTCTCCAGCGGGGGCGGGGTTCTTTTTTGTGGGGAAGAAGGACGGATCTCTGCGACCTTGTATTGACTACCGAGGGCTGAATAATATCACGGTAAAGAATACTTATCCTTTGCCGTTGATATCTTCAGCTTTCGAGAGGTTGCAGGGAGCGTCGGTCTTCACTAAATTGGACTTAAGAAACGCTTATCATTTGGTCCGCATTAGGAGGGGAGATGAATGGAAGACTGCTTTTAACACCCCCAGGGGGCACTTTGAATACTTGGTCATGCCCTTCGGTTTGTCCAACTCCCCAGGGGTCTTCCAGGCACTCGTCAACGACGTGCTGCGAGATATGGTCGATCGATTCATATATGTCTACCTGGACGACATATTGATTTTTTCATTATCTCTCCAGGAGCATGTGCAGCATGTTCGACGAGTGCTTCAGAGGCTGCTAGAGAATGGGCTTTTTGTCAAGGCGGAGAAATGCGATTTTCATGCACAGTCTGTTCCTTTTCTAGGGTACATTGTGTCGGCTGAGGGAATGCGCATGGATCCTGACAAGGTTATGGCTGTGGTGGATTGGCCAACTCCAGATTCCCGTAAGGCCCTACAGAGGTTTCTGGGGTTTGCCAATTTCTACCGGCGTTTTATTCGCAACTTCAGCCAACTAGCCTCTCCTCTGACCGTCTTGACCTCCCCCAGAACGACGTTCAGGTGGTCAGACGCAGCCGAGGCTGCGTTTGCCAAACTTAAAAGCCGCTTTGTTTCGGCTCCCATCCTTGTTACCCCTGATCCATCACGTCAGTTCGTGGTGGAGGTTGACGCGTCAGAGGTGGGGGTAGGTGCAGTGTTATCGCAATGCTCTCCGACAGACGACAGAATGCATCCCTGCGCGTTTTTTTTCTCACCGTCTATTGCCTGCCGAAAGTAACTATGATATTGGTAACTGAGAGTTGTTGGCAGTCAAGTTAGCATTGGAGGAATGGCGCCACTGGTTAGAAGGGTCGGGGGTACCTTTTATCGTATGGACCGATCATAAGAACTTGGAATATATCAGAACTGCTAAAAGATTGAACTCCAGGCAGGCTCGGTGGGCACTTTTTTTCGGACGTTTTGACTTTACTCTTTCGTATCGCCCGGGTTCCAAAAACATCAAACCCGATTCTTTATCGCGCATTTTTGACCGTTCCGATCGCCCGTCCACTCCCGAGTGCATTTTTTCGGAGACACTTATTGTCTCCACACTCACATGGGAGGTCGAATCGAAGGTTAAAACAGCCTTACAAGGGGTAACGCCTCCGGTCGGTTGCCCACCGAACCGTTTATTTGTGCCAGAGGGATTACGGTCCGACGTCATTCAGTGGGGGCATTGTTCCAATGTGGCTTGTCATCCAGGAGTCAGTTGCACCACACATTTGGTCAAGCAACGATTTTGGTGGCCTCGTATGGCTCGCGACGTTCACAATTTTGTTTTGGCTTGCTCAGTTTGTGCCACTGGTAAGACTTCTAATAGACCCCCGGATGGGCTCCTTCAACCGCTGTCGATCCCTTCGAGACCCTGGTCCCATATCGCACTAGATTTTGTCACCACCCTCCCATCCTCCCAGGGTAACACGGTAGTTTTGACCGTGGTGGACCGGTTCTCGAAGGCGGTCCATTTTATTCCCTTGCCCAAATTACCCTCAGCCAAGGAGACAGCGGTTACAGTCGTTGACCATGTCTTTCGGTTACATGGCCTCCCGACGGATGTGGTTTCCGACAGGGGACCCCAATTCGTGTCCAAATTTTGGCTAGAATTTTGCAAATAATTGGGGGCGACTGTTAGTCTGTCATCTGGGTTTCACCCTCAGAGCAATGGTCAAACTGAGAGAGCCAACCAGGATTTGGAGAGAACGTTGCGATGTATGGTTGCCAAGAATCCTTCCTCGTGGAGCCAACAACTTTCTATGGTGGAGTACGCCCACAATTCGTTACCAGTATCATCCACGGGCCTATCCCCATTTGAATGTAGTATAGGTTACCAGCCACCAATTTTTCCTAGTCTGGAATCCGAGGTCGCGGTCCCCTCCGCTCACGCCTTTGTCCAGAGGTGTCATCGCACCTGGACTAGAGCCCGCGAGACTCTAGTCCAGGTGGGAGCGCGCACCAAGGCCAGGGCCGATCGCCACCGGTCTAGGCCTCCCGTATACGTCGTTGGTTCCAAAGTGTGGCTTTCTACTAAGAACATTCCTCTCCGATCCGTGTCTAATAAGCTTGCTCCGAAATTCATTGGCCCGTTCCCTGTCACCAAAATCATTAGTCCGGTGGCAGTCCGCCTCAGACTTCCTCCAGTGTACAGGAGAATCCATCCCGTGTTCCATGTATCCAAAATCAAACCCGTTTTTTTTGCACGCATTAATCCGCCAGCCCCGGTTCCTCCACCGCCGCTACTCGTAGATGGGGAAGCCACTTATTCGGTCAATCGTATTCTGGACTCAAGACGGAGGGGACGCGGATTCCAGTATTTGGTGGACTGGGAAGGTTACGGTCCGGAGGAGAGAAGTTGGGTACCTGCTAGAGACATACTGGATCACTCCCTTATTGATGATTACAATCGACAGGTAAGGGAGTCTGGGAACGCCAGGAGGCGTTCCTAGGAGAGGGGGTACTGTCACGGTTTATGAATCCATTGTGTTCTTCATGTCACGTGTACTTGTGTAGGTCTGTGTGTTACATGTCTCCTTGTGTTTCTGGTAATTGTCATTGTTCTGATTTGGTTTAGCCCTCATTATTTTGTATCCCCGTCACCTGTTCTCATTACCCTCTCCAGCTGCTGCTCATCTTCTCTTGGCTACTTTAACTCACTGCAATCTCTCCTGTTTGTCAGATCGTTGTTTGATGTCAGTGGATTGTTTCATCGTGTGTTCGTCCTTGGAAACTCTGGTTTGTCTTGTCTTGATTATCGTGTCTTTGGATGTTCTACGTTGGATCACTCTTCACCATTCATCACCACGCTGACCATCAAAGTCCCTTCACCACCTACCCATCCGAGAGACTTCATTCACCTTTTCTGTTCATTTCTGCCATTGCACCGTCTGTCAATAAACTGGTTACTTGCATCTTTGTTTCCATCATCCTTGTGTTTCATAACAATGGCAGACATATTGAAAACTGCTGCTGCTGTTGTTGTCTTCATGCAAATGGAAAAACTCCCAACATTCTCATTTAAACTCATTTAAAATAGGCATATGTAAATATGTAGCTTTATGGAGCTGTCTAATCAGTATGAATGTGTAAAAATGAAATACAGCAACTTATTAATTTGCATATAATGTTACCATTGGGACTGGCATGGAATGAGATATGTGAAGATGGTTTACTTGTCAGAGTGGTGGTGGTGGTGGTTGTGGTTAACACAGTAGATCTACAAGCCACCCCATTTACAGTAAATGTCATTTTAAGGGTTGTGTCTGGGATTCGAATAAACATGATTGATTTCCTTCATAATCATCATCATCATTGACACCAAGTCAGTATTGCACAAACACGTTGTTTCAGTAGTGTTTAACTGATGAGGTCTGTAGAGAGTAATTCAAGAATACCGCAGATCATTGAGAAAGCATCAACCACCACCACTCTGACAAGTAAACCATCTTCACATGTCTCATTCCATGCCAGTCCCAATGGTAACATTATATGCAAATTAATTAGTTGCTGTATTTCATTTCTAATTGTAAGTTATACAATATTTGCACTGATGTCAGACTGATTGATTCATTTGTTATGAATCATATCAGGACCATTATCGTAAATTGAACACGTCTTGCATTTAAAGACTGATATTATGCAAAAAGCTCATACAATCCTCATCAATAGTGACATTAAAACACATTTTAAGCTTAATATTAAGAAATGTGATTTGTGCACAAGTGGCATTTCAAAGTTTAATTATAATGAAATAATATATAAAATGAAATAAATGTATTTTAAATGTTACTTTTTTGCTAGGGATTGTGTATCTCAGTTCACTTCTCAGCACAACCGTGTCAGAGATAAAAAATACTGTAGAAAAAGAAAATAAAAAATCTTGGGAGAAACCAGGCTCGGTCAGAGGGCCACTTCTCCTGTTATTCACATGAAAATTAGCATGAAGTTACAGAACAATTTAACAATTAAATGTTTTTCTTGCTTAAAATAGATGCAAGTGTTAGTAATAGCTTTTAGTTGCGGTTTAATGTAGTTTTTCATATAAATTAATCATTTCATAGAAATTAAATTCCCCAAAATGCATGAAAAAAAAAACATACAAACCTTACATAGTTGTGATCGACTCACTGACTTCATGTTTCATCTGTAAAAAAGTTTTGAAAAGCAATGAAGCAATGCTGAGTTGTGAAGAACGAGCAAACATTAAATAAGGTGTTAAGCAAGGCCATTTATAGTAAACCTATAGGCAGTTGGTTAAGGTTTCTTCAGTTGAGGCGGGGCCAACAAGGGTGTCATTTTCTCTTTTTGTTTCATGAAAATTAAACTGAAACAAAAAGAGAATGTGAAACACTTAGTCATCCATGAGTTTTAAATTGTCTTGCTTAATACCTTATTTATTTAACACATACGTTGTTTCATCATTAATTCTCTCAGGAAATATATCCATCTCTTTAGTTTCTTCATTGTCTGGTGTGGTTTGGTTTGTGCATATCACACTGTTAAATTCACTCTTCGAGTTGGATTATTGTGATTTTGTTTTATTTAATAAAGTGTTTAGATCCACTGTGCTTCCTCAGCCCGGCTGTGACAGAGGGAAACACAAAAGGGCACAAAATACTGCTTTGTTACAAGAGACACTATAGAGTAAACCATCCATGAGCAGAATTTAATATTATCTACACACATTTATAAAATATTATGGAAGTTCGACAAAGAACACATGATTACGATTTGTTATAATGTTTAAGAATAACACTGTGTGCGCAGTGAATTACAATTCTGATTTTATAGCTCAGTGTGAGCTGGGAAAATTTAGTTTAATATAAAAAAATAATTACCATTGTTACTCATAAGTTTAGACTGAATATCATTAAACTGACCAATCAGTCCCCATAATTTAGTAACTCTTTAGCTTCCTTCTCTGTATTATTGTTATTTTCTCATTTTTAATTTTATATTTTATAATTATCATTTGGGTTGGACTAAACACAATGTATAACTGATACCACATATACCACAAATATGAATGATCTCAGTCTGAAGGAAGACTAACTTGACTGTTTCGTTGATGAAAGACTGAGGTACAACAGGTGATGAACATCTGAACAGCACATACAGTGTTTTGTGGTCTTACATTCACCTTCATCGTGATGTGGATCAGTTTATGCTGTATGGAAACATTGTGAAAACTGTAACTCAAAAGCTGCATCAAACACTATAACAGGATAATGGTCTTCAACTTATTTGATCTTATGTCTACATAATTATCTCAGTGTTAGTGACCACCAGCCTTATTTTCACAAATACACCTGTAGATGACAAGAAGCTGGTCACATGGACTGCTTTACCAGCTCCTCTATTGCCGCTCATATATGTGTATAAAGAAAACAGACTTCATCATTTGGGGTAAGTACCAGAAAACAGATTATTTACACAGATTCATGTGTTAAGACTGGTGGTGGACGAGGAGATACCCCCCCCCCCCCCCTCCTCCCTTACTATGTAAAGAGTGCCTAGAAAAGCTCTATATAAATGTAACAAATTATTATTATAATTAATTATTATTATACTGCAGTATGCGAACACTCCTTCCACAGTTTATTTTGTTTTTTGTTGTTGTAACTATTCCAGAGTGTTACTATTAAACTTGAGTTACTAATAAACTTGTTTTATTCCAACAATAATATGCATTTGTGACACTAACTCATATAATTTAAACTTGTAGTTTATTTGGGTAAATAGATTATTAGCGTCACCTAGTGAATATATATTACAAATGGCATTTCAGTGTACTTAAAAGATGCTGAAGGACACTGCTCAGAATCAGAATAAGGGTTATAAGCCAATTGTGCACAACCAACGTGATCTCATGAAAATACTTTTTCCGTGGACAAATTTTACGTACAAATAGATACGTATTTTCATGAGATCACGTTGGAATAATAGTGAGCCAGAGTCCAGTTTTTGTAACTGATAGAGTGCAGTGCATAAGAGGTTGGTGGGGTGTGTGTGGTGTTAATGATGCGAGTTCAGTTCAGTCTGATTGCCTGTGGAAAGTACATGTCTCGCAGTCTGCTGGTAAAGCTTCTGCCTGATGGTAACGGTCAGAGCAGTCCATGGATCGGGTGGCTGGAGTCTCTGACGGTCCTCCTCACACACCACCTGGTGTAGATGTCCTGGAGGGACAAAACATGTATTTAGGGTGTGGTAAATTAATAAACAATATATAATATTTGTATTTATTATTGTTGCACTGGACTTGCAATTGATTCTTGTTGGAGGTATGGGCTAAAAGAATCTTGCAGTTGTTCAGTTGTGAAGTTTCTTTTATGGGCCGTAACATCTGAGCTGTCGCAGTAGAGCTGTTCGTGAATGCAGTCTTCACAGCAGATATCTGATGGGTTCAGGCAGCAGTGCTTCATTTGGTGGCCATTGAATTGGTGTCTTCATCAACTGGCTTCATCCTCCTTCAAACAAACAGACAAAACAATAAGTCAACAATAACTCTAGAGAAATAGTGTTGGTGAATACAGGTGCAGGTGTCAGTACTCACCATATTCAGTCATTTCCTGCCCAAATAACAAAAATGATGGCACAGCTGATTTGCTCATTCTAGGAGCTATAAAAGATGTATGTGTGGAAAAACTATAACTGCAGACTTGAAGTAGCTATAACTGCTGTCTTTTGAGAGATCGACATCAATGCTGTACCACACATAACTGCATTGAATACAGACATACCAATGGAAATGTGCAACTTTCCAGCTGTCTTTTCTGTTTGGACACAAGAAGACCATGTTCATTCCTCATTCATCAGGACTGGTTTGACTGGCTTGCTGTGACTGATTTTCTTCTTTCTTGTTTTTGGTCTTCGGCTGTAAAACAAGAAAATATCTATTGACCCCTTGTATAATTATTGTTTTTTTATACATAAATTAAGCAGTTATAATAGTAAACTTCAAGCTCAATTTCCCTAGCAACTCTAGCAGGAGTTCATCTGTATACAACAGATTCAGAGTCTGAGAAAAGGCCATCATGCAAAATATCAGTTTCTACCTTATAATAGAGTATAAAAGAATGTAAGTGAGTGACAGAGTAAAGGAATTTAAAAGGCAACATTTTGAGTGTAAGTTTAACAGAATGAGAGGAAAGCAGCATTAGAAAAAAATGTATTCTTCAATAGCAAGTTATATTAATGTGAATTAATTTAAATATGATTACATGCTGCCGGTATTGTTGTAAGCAAGGTCTCTTCACACCAAGGATGAGTCCACACCGCAGCTATTTAACATTCAATGATACAGAGGAACAATATCATTGGAATCTCTTCCAGAACAACTTTTTCAAGCTGATGAACAATAAAAACATTGACAACAACATACTGTAACAGCAGCATGTATAACAGGAAACAGAACAGTTTCTTCTGTTGGTGTGGATGCTAAAATATTTACCATTATATTTCTGGTTCTTGCTGTGAACAGCTTTAAGTGATCTGATTTGGCCAAATTAATTGAAGATCTGATTTGTCACATGAGAAGTTAAACTAGCATTTCCAGACTCTTGCTTAGACAGATGTGTTCATAAAAATAAAAATCAACACGGAAAGAAAGGCAGACTATGAGGTATGGACAGATATCATGCACTGTTAGAACGGGAAGAGACAGCACCAATTTGTAAAGATTAATAAAGAATACAATGAACTTAATAAACGTTATGATATAAACACTCTGACTACTTACAATGGGCACAATCTGCATGAGAGTTAAGGCAAAGGCCAATGACAGCAGTAGGAGTAAAAGTTGTAGAATTTAGAGTACGCTTGTACAATATCATATGAATTTGCTGATTTGATCAATTGTATGAATTATTACTACTTCAACATGACACTTTGTTGAGGGTTCTTCGTGACGGGGCCGTTTGGTATGTAAACCAAAGTTAAAGTAACATCAAATGCTGTGCAAATAGTCAAGGTGCTCAGACCAACACAGACGTAGCATTGGAAGTGTTTTCCTTTGCAGCTTTTGGTCTTCTCCGTAAACGCACAGTATGGCCAAATTCAAATCCTTCCTTTGGTCTTCCCTTTCAACTGAAACGAAGAGAAATACATACATGTTGAGACAGTGTGTTAAAAAGATATGATCAACACATAATATAAGGACGTGTTCTAATGGTTAGAGAGTCGGACTTGTAATCCGAAAGTTGCGGGTTCGAGTCTCCGGCCGGCAGGGATTGTAGGTGGGGGGAGTGAATGTCCTGCGCTCTCTCCACCCTCAATACCACGACTGAGGTGCCCTTGAGCAAGGCACCGAATCCCCAACTGCTCCCCGGGCGCTGCAGCATAAATGGCTGCCCACTGCTCCGGGTGTGTGTTCACGGTGTGTGTGTGTTCACTGCTGTGTGTGTGTGTGTGTTCATGGTGTGTGTGTTCACTGCTGTGTGTGTGCACGTTGGATGGGTTAAATGCAGAGCACGAATTCCGAGTATGGGTCACCATACTTGGCTGAATGTCACTTCACTTCACAATTTCCTTTCCTTTCCTTTCCTTCATTAAAGCAAATCAGTTATTACTAAATAAACTAATTTTTCTAGTCATCACCCTCCCAGTTTTTTTGTGACACTAAGTCATCTCCAAGGTATACACCTAAATATTTAAAACCACTTTTCTTCCATTCAAGTCCAGCAGGTAAATTAGGAAGGCATTTATCTTTCCACTTTCCACATACAATAGCTTCACTCTTAGTCCAATTTACCTTAGCTGAAGACAACTTTCCAAAGTCATCAATTATTATTCTTAGATTATCTACCTCTTCTTGCTTATTCACAATAACAATAACGTCATCAACATAAACCGACAACTTAATTTTAACATCACATTGTGGTATACTTCAGCCATCAATCTTTTCTCGTATTCTAACTAACAATGGTTCAATTGCTAAAGCATACAGCATGCCTGACAGAGTGCATCCTTGTCTTATGCCCCTTGTAATCTTGAAAGGACTACTCAGGCCACCATTAATTTTAAGTACACTCTCAATGTTCTCATACAACACCCCAATCATTTGAATAAAACTCGGGCTGAAACCAAACTCTCTTAGCGTCTGCCAGAGGTAGTTGTGCTCAACCCGGTCAAAAGCTTTTTCTTGGTCCAAGGAAATAAGACCAACATTTAAACCCAATGATCTAGAGATATCTAAAATGTCTCTAATTAAATGAATATTATCAAAAATAGATTTATTAGGTACACAGTATGTCTGGTCCACATGGATGACCCAACCAATCGCCTCTTTTAATCTAATTGCCAAGGCTTTAGATAAAATCTTAAAATCAGAGCACAGGAGTGACACCGGTCTCCAGTTCTTTATATTTCTGCGGTCACCTTTCTTCGGTAAAAGGGTGATTACTGCTCTTCTGAAGCTCACGGGCAGCAACCCTCTGGTCAAGCTGTCGCTGAGCATTTCTAGCAGATCATCCCCTAACACAGCCCAGAAAGCCTTATAAAACTCGACAGGGATACCATCAATCCCCGGAGCTCTCCCACACTCCACACTCTTCAGGGCATCATACAATTCACCTTTCGTAAAAGGTTTTTCCAGTTCAGCATTTGCTGCTTCTAGAACCTTAGGTAGACTCTCATAAAAGCAACTGGCTATCTCGTTCACCTCTATGTATTCACTCCTGTACAGCTCTGAATAAAAAGCCACTGCTCTTTTTCTAATTTCCTTAGGCTCTGTAATTTCTGTGCCAGATTCTGATAACAAAGAATGCATAATTCTATTTAAGCCATTCTTTTTTTCAAGTCCAAAGAAAAACTTGGTTGGACTATCCATTTGTGCTGCATTTTGAAACCTAGAACGGACCAGCGCACCCTGTGCCCTAATACCCAATAAATCATCTAAAACTTTATTTTTATTTTTGAGAACCTTAATACGTTCTCGGTCTCTTGCAAAATCCAAAGAATTTTGTATTTGTAATATTTCTCTCTCTAGATCTTCTAACGATTGAGAAATGTTTCTAGCTGAAAGAATACATACGGCACAGTTGCTGTATCTGTATTTTTCCATTATCCCACCATTGTTGACAAGAATCAAAAGGTGACTTCTTATTCTTAACATTTTTCCCAAAAAATTTGAAGGCCTCACAAAAAGAATCATCTTGCAATAAACCAATATTAAAATGCCAATAAGCAGTTCTTGGCTTAACATTATTAATAAAAACATTACAACGGACTAAACAATGATCTGAAAAACCTACAGGTGAAATTGCACAGCTCTTAATAGTATTAAAATGATGTTTAAAACAATACCACCTGTCTAGTCTAGCCATTGTTATATGATATTCTCTTACTTGTGTCCATGTATACTGCCTCTGTGTTTTATTCAACAATCTCCAAATATCATACAAATCATGTTCCTTTGTAATTTGTCGCAGGACACGTGATTCCATATGAGGTTCTTTATGATTCCTATCAACACTGTCATTTTCTGTACAGTTAAAATCACCCCCAATAAATAGATACTCTTCAGGTTTGCAACTTTCTACTACATCTCTAACTTTATTTAAAAACAAAACCCTTTCCCCTCCCAATACCGGTGCATACATATTTATAAATACAACACTAAAATTTTCAAACTTAGCCCATACTTTCAGCAACTGTCCCTCAACTATATTTTCCACTTCAAAAGAAACTGGAATTATATTTTTCCTTAATAATATGGCTACACTAATATTAGTCTTATGACTCAAAATCACCTCTCCTTCCCACTCCATTTTCCATGCATTTTCATTCTGAACATCAGTATGAGTCTCCTGAACAAGCATGACATCAATATGTTTTTGCTTTATCAATTCAAACAGCATTGTTCTTTTTCTTTGATCCCTTGCACCATTTATGTTCAAACTGCCCAGCCTTAAATTACTCATGAATAAATGAATAAAGAAAAAGACTGAGCATAATACAACCAAAAAATTAAAGAAAAAAGAAAAGTTAAAGCATTGCTTTCTCATCATTCAGCATGGTTGATCTCAATTTTTGAACAATTTTCTTCAGCCTGTGTATTTCTTGTTCCGTAAGACCCCCATCCCTTTTTCTTTCATTGACACTCTTGCTGACTCTATAAACAATTCCCGATCAGGAAAGAAATCCTCTACCTGAACTCCCTTCATTCCTTTTGTACTTTGCAGAAAAGCTTTAATCTTTTCAGAGGTATAGGCATTCCTTTCAGATCTCCTAAGAGAAACTGAGTCAACTGAACTCACTAATTCACTCTCACTCTCCGTTAATGACTCATCAGAATTACTATGATCAGATAACACTCCATGATCTATCTTCTCTTTCATCTGATTTCCCTGACCCTGTTCTTTCCTTGCTTTTTTCCCCTTTCTTTTCCCAGCAGTTTTTCTTTTTAGCGTTGGCGTTTTAAAAAGACTGTCATCATCTGTCATATCAATGTCTCCAGATATTTCTACTTCCACAAGACCACCAGCTACATTTTCTATTCCAGTTGTGTCCTGTACTAGTTTTTCCTCATTGCCCTTTTTCACATTCTCTTCAAGATTAACTCCTTGTTCACTTTTTTCACCATCCTCACGTTTCTTATTCTCATTTCTATCCCTGTCCTTTTCTTGTTGATTTTCACTCTCAAAATTTTCTTCTTGTCCTTCTCCATTATCATGATTTGTTTCACGTTCTTCATTTTCTGGACAAGCACGAACCAGGTGCCCTCCCTGACCACATTTAAAACATTTCATTGTTTCTGATGTTACATAAATAACATAGTCAAAATCGTCAATCCTAAACTTAAGTGCAAGATTCAACTCCTCTCCATCGTTTAGAATCATATACACTTGTCTTCGGAAAGTAACAACGTGGTTAAGTTGTGCAGATTTACAATTTAAGACAATCTTTTTAATCTGCGATACAACTTTCCCATACCTTGACAATTCTCTTTCAATCACTTCATCTTTGATAAATGGTGGAACACCTGACAATAAGATTTTTTTCGCTGGTTGCATCAAGGGCATTACTGCTGTATAAGCCTCATTTATGAAGATTTCACTCACAATGATCTCATTAACTTTATTCATATCATCTAAGAACAAAACAAATGCACTGTTCATTCTTGATGCTGACAGAATGCTCCTGTGGCCAACAACCTGTGCGACAGCTAAACTACACTCTTCCACAGAACAACGTTCTACGGGAACAACCTTAATGCCATGCTGCCGCGTTAACTGATCAAGAGTCACACTTCCAGGCGCTGCCATTTCAATCAGCACACGCTGATCGACAGCGCCTTATACTTTCCTTAACTGCAAAAACAATTACCAACAACTTTACGCAAAAATAATGAAAGGACAGAAAAAATAGAAAAACTCACTCAACTCGCAGACAAACGCTCTCACTCCACGCACAACTCCGCCCATTCACCCAGCATGCACTCAGAGAGAGAGAGATAACCTTTATAAGAGATGGCTTCTTAAAACAGCTGCTGGAGTATGTGATCTGACTTAACTACAAGACAGAAAAAAAATATTGAATTACAATTACTTCACAAAAGCATATTAAAGGCGTAGAAAGCATTGTAGTTACTGTGCTTTAAAAATAGTATACAGTAAAAACAGTTGCCGTGGTAAAAACATTGTAAGTATTGTTGTTCCCATGCTCTAACTACAAATACCACAGTAAAAATACAGTTACTGAGGTAAACTTATAGTAAGTATCGAGGTTATTTTGCTTTAACTACAAATACCACAGTAAAATACGGTTACTGAGGTAAACTCATAGTAAATATCGAGGTTATAGTGTTTTAATTACAAATACCACAGTAAAACTATGGTTACTGATGTAAACTCATAGTAAATATTGAGGTTATTGTGCTTTAATTACAAATACCACAGTAAAACTATGGTTACTGATGTAAACTCATAGTAAATTTTGAAGTTATTATGCTTTAACTTCAAATACCACAGTAAAACTATGGTTACGGTGGGAGAAGCATGGTATATTTTGTGGTTACTGTGCATTGACTACACATGACATGGTCCAGTGACGGTTACTATGGTAAACATATGGTAAATGTGTGGACTTTTTACACAATCCCTTTCCCACCATAGGCAAATTTTTAATGAATAACTTCATTCATAAACACGGAACAATGGAGTGTTTTATGAGACGGTACCTGTATATGTGTCCTGAAGTCATCTAAATCCATCGTTTAATGCGCTATTTCGCTGGTCTTTGGTCCGTGTGCAGTTGTTGGGGAAATGATCGCCTCTGCTGGTACTCCAGTGGTAACTTCACCTTCATACATGTGTGCGGTGATTAAGGATGTGGATCGATGATAACAGCCTTCTCAGCTTACCAGTAGGCTCAGCAGATTGCTTCTGGTCCGTATCGGTGACCTGATAACCACTGATAATGGCCATTCAATTGATTCAATGATATCGTTCGAAGCAGGTGGCTTAAAGCACAAGAACGTGAAACTCACTGATGTTACTGCAGCTTTTACATTGACCAATGTCAGTCATAAGTAAGCTCATTTAATGTTACTCATATTTACATTTCAAATAACAAACATATAACATAACAGACATAAATACAAAGATGGTATTTATAATGAAATGCGATACCTGCATGCTGTCATCATGTTTATGCATTTCTTAGCTTGTTGCAAACATGAGAGCAGGAAGAAATCAGTGTATGTGGGTGGAGTCAGTAACATTACAAGGTCAAAAAAACCTGTAGCTGTCTATTTTGTTGGACAACAAATGCAGGTATTACGTCAAGCTACATTTACTGTTGTGCAGACATTGTGTCAGTATTCAATAATAGGATATGTGTTTAATCAACATCCACAACATTGCAGTAGCAAGCCATGACTTTTGAACCTTGGTCCTCTCTGTCACAACCGAATAAGGAGGAAGCAAGTTGCGAGTGAAAAGGGTGTTTATTGGTAGCCAGAGAATGTACACACTTTGGAACAGGACGATGGTGAGTGACGCAGGAACCTCGATGAACAACACCGACAGATGGTAGTGAAGAGAGGGATCCGTGGGTGATGAGTGAGGTATCCAGACACAAACGAGGAACACAGCAACACTCGACGAACACCGACTCACGATACCAGACAGCTGCACAGACAAGGAACGCCAACAGGAACAGGAAGCACTGACAGCACACGAAGACATCAAACAACGATCTGGCAAAGGAGAGAGAAACTGGTGAAACTTTAAAGGTGCGTGAATGAGCTGCAGCTGGCACTGCAAACAAGGCTCAGCTGTGCGCTGATCAGTAGTGATGCCTCGGTCACGCCCACACACACGCACATGACAATAACACGGGACGAGAAGGAAGCAATGAATTAGTGAACCGTGACAGTACCCGTTCCCAGGTTCACCTACCTGTCGATTGTAATCATCGATAAGAGAGTGATCCAGTATGTCTCTAGCAGGTACCCAACTTCTCTCCTCTGGACCGTAACCCTCCCAGTCCACCAAGTACTGAAATCCGCGTCCCCTCCATCTTGAGTCCAGAATACGATTTACCGAAAATGTGGGCTCCCCGTCTACGAGTCGCGGCGGGGAACCGGGGCTGGCGGATTTATAGTAGAATGAAACACGGGTTTAATTTTGGATACGTGAAAGACGGGATGAATCCTCCTGTACACTGGAGGAAGGTTGAGGCGGACAGCCACCGGACTAATGATCTTGGTGACGGTGAACGGGCCAATAAATTTGGGAGCAAGCTTATTAGAAACGGAGCGGAGAGGAATGTTCTTGGTTGAAAGCCACACTTTTTGACCCACGACGTAAACGGGAGGCTTAGACGTGGCCACCAGAATCGTTGCTTAACCAAAAAATTGGTGCGATTGACTTCTGGATGACAAGCCACGTTGGAACAATGCCCCCACTGAATAATGTCTGACCGTAAACCCTCAGGCACAAATAACCGATTCGGCGGGCAACCGGGCGGAGGCATTACCCCTTCTAAGGCCACCTTGACCTTCGACTCGACCTCCCATGTGAGAGCGGAGGCAAAAAGAGTCTCAGGTAAAATGCACTCGGGAGTAGACGGGCGTTCGGAACGGTCAAAAATGTGCGATAAAGAGTCGGGTTTGATGTTCTTGGAACCCGGGCGGTACGAGCACGGTACGGTTCGCTGAACCACTGACTCACAGCTCCTCCAGGGACTCGACTGGCAGGAGCGCATCGTTCTGCTCTGGAGAGTCGTGCGTCTACCCTTAGTGCCAGATCGACGAGCCCATTGAGTGTAGTAGGGAGGTCCAGGATGTAGATCTCCTTCTGGACGCGGTCAGCCAGCCCATGCAGGAACATGTCCCACTGCGCCTCCTCGTTCCAGCGACACTCAGCCGCCAGGGTCCGGAACTCGATGGAATAGTTCGATACCGATCTTTCACCCTGACGGAGATCGGCGAGTATTCTGGCCGCCTCTCTCCCGGCAACGGCACGATCGAATACCCGCTTCATTTCATCGGACAGTGCCTGGAACGAGGCGCAGCATGGATCCTGGTTCTCCCACACCGCCGTTCCCCATAGTGCCGCTCTCCCAGTCAATAGCGTCAGCACGAACGCCACCTTGTTCTGTTTGGCACAAAATGTTCTTGGTTGGAGAGCAAAGTGCATGGAACACCGTGTGAGGAATGCTCTACAGAAATTGGGTTCTCCGGAGTATGACTCGGGAACGGGCAGACGAGGTTCCGACTGGAAGAGGGTCTCAGGTGGGATGGAGGAAGCCGGTGGCATGGGTGGCGCAGTGGGGCCTCGCAGATGTTGAAATTTCTGGGTGAGCTCGGACACCTGCGCCACTAGAGTCTGAATAGCACGGCCCGTTTTATTCAGACTCGCCTCCTGAGAATCCATCCTGTTTGTACTCTGCGTAATGAACTCCTCCAGAGAACTTGCTGAGGCACTCGCTGCTTCCATCTCCTTGGCCAGATCGTTCTGTCACGACCGAATAAGGAGGAAGCAAGTTGCGAGTGAAAAGGGGGTTTATTGGTAGCCAGAGAATGTACACACTTTGGAACAGGACGATGGTGAGTGACGCAGGAACTTCGATGAACAACACCGACAGATGGTAGTGAAGAGAGGGATCCGTGGGTGATGAGTGAGGTATCCAGACACAAACGAAGAACACAGCAACACTCGACGAACACCGACTCACGATACCAGACAGCTGCACAGACAAGGAATGCCAACAGGAACAGGAACCAGCGACAGCACACGAAGACATCAAACAACGATCTGGCAAAGGAGAGAGAAACTGGTGAATCTTTAAAGGTGCGTGAATGACCTGCAGCTGGCACTGCAAACGAGGCTCAGCTGCGCGCTGATCAGTAGTGATGCCTCGGTCACGCCCACACACACATCAACACACACGCACATGACAATAACACGGGACGAGAAGGAAGCAATGAATTAGTGAACCGTGACACTCTCCCCCTGCCCTCGTCAGGACCTAAAAATGCAAGCCCTGGAAATACAAGGAATTAAAATGCAAGCACGGTTAATCCAATGCATTATATTTTTCAGTTAGTGCTTTCAACATGCAGACATTTGACATTGATTTTCTTCCATATCCTGTAATTCCATTAAATTCCTTGAACTTTTCACGGTGCACACAACGGGGAGGAACGAGGAGCACGAAGACGAGGATAAACTCAAATGAACAGTTTTTAATGTAGACATCATGGCAAGACAAGTCAGGGCTGACACACAGGAACACCGGGGAGTAACGAGTAGACCAGACAAAAACTAACTGAACAGACAGGACTTAAATACAAGGGATAATCATAGATAATTACTAAAACACAACTGGACGGAATTAACTAAAAATCACACTCAACGAGGACAGGAAACAAACCAAATAAGGACACAAGAGGGAAACACATGACACTCACAGTACAGGACTGGCACAACAGTACAAAACACAGAGAAAATATCTCAGATCTCCTGCATTGACCTAAAGGTGCACTCTCATAGCCATTACTGAGGATCATTCTCACATCAGTGTCTTTGATTGCAGGAGTATCTCTGATGATCTTCTTCACATATTATTCCCAAAACAAATTGGGAACGAACTCTTTCTTCCATGTTTCTTCATCATTTATTTTGTATTTTAGTTTTACGGAAAGTTCTTGGCTCTTTTAGTGTTTCATGACGTGGCATCTGAACATCAGTCTTTTTCTTAAAGTCTCGCTGCTGAAGAATCTCATTTAATTCCCTCTTTGTTTCTTTCACAATGTTTTCTTGATGCTCTTTTATTTTGATCTCAAATTATGTTTTCCACTGAACCAGTATTTCAGCAGCAGTGTCTTTCTCAAAGAAGTATTGACATTGATTTTTCCTCTTCTTCATTTGTCTTCTTCAGTTCTGTTTGAAGATCAGATTCCTTAACGTCATGTATTGCTTCATTTTCTGTTTTCTTGTGTAGTTTGTTCTCAGCTTCTGGAATGGCTGTGACCTTTTGGGATTGAAACCAACACAAATCAGTCAGTAAGCAATGACCTAGAAAAGCTTTGAGATCTGTATTGTCTGAGTTTGGTGGTGCTAACACTAGCCCAAACTGGAACAAAAGCAACATGAACACTCACCTTTAGGGAAGCTTCAGTTTCTGAGCAAATCTCCCCATCCTCTTTCTCTCTCCACTCCAGTTGTCTTCTCGTCAGTTCATCTTCACGTTCTACAAGGGGTTTCTCTTCTTTCAGTCTCTTCTCAGATTCCTCTAGTTGTTCTTGTCTCTCTCTTTCTGTTCTCTCTGTGTCGCTGATTTCTCCCTCCGTTTCACACTTGAGTCTCTGAATCTGGTCATCAGAAACCTGTTTTTCTCTCTCTGTGCTGTGCTCATCTTCTATTAATACCATCTTTACTCTATATAGTTCTTCTTTCTCAAAGAACGTCTCTTCTCTTTTCTGGCCCTCTTTATCTTCTCTTAGCAGCCTTATTTGTGCATTATAACTGGTCTGAAGCTTTTCTTTTTCTTTCTCCACACTTTCTTTTTCTTGCCTCATTTCCTCCATTTCTTTTTTAAATGTCTCTTGTTCTGTTTTTGTATTATCTCTTATCTTTCTCTCATTCTCCTTTTTCTCTTCAATTTCTCTTTTAAATCTTACTAATTTCTCTCTGAGTTCCCTTTGTAATTGTTCTTCTCTTACAACATATGTACCTTCTCGTCTCTTCCTCTCTTGGTGTTGACTCTGTTTTGCTTCATCTATCCTCATCTTCATGGTCTCTTTGCCTTCTTCGAGTTTTCTAATCAGTTCTTCTCTTTCTCTGTCCATTTGCTCAAAACTCTCTATCAGGATCTTCATTTTGTTTTCTTGTGCTTCATGTTTAGATTGAAGATCTTCTTTCTCTATTTCCATTCTCTCTCTCTCTTGTCCCAGTCTCTGATAAAATTCATCCCAGATTCTCTGTTCTCTCTCTTTTTGTTTCTCATCCTCTTCTTCTCTTCTCATCTTCTCCTCTTTTTCTCTCTGTCTCTCCCATTCCTCTCGTACTTTCTTCATATTTTCATGGCTCTCTCTCTCTCTTTCCTCCATCTCGTTTATTTGTATTTTGTATTGTTCTTCCCTCTCGTTAAACTCTTCGTCTCTTCTCTTTAACTCATTGTCTTGATTCAGTTTTGCTTCCTCCATCATCATCTTCATGGTTTCTTTCTCTTCTTCTAGTTTTCTCATCAGTTCTTCTCTTTCTCTGTTCATTTGCTCCACCAGGATCTTCATGTTGTTTTCTTTTGCTTCATGTTTAGATTGAAGATCTTCTTTCTCTCGTTCCATTCTGGCGCTCTCTTGTTTTAGTTTCTGATTAAATTCATCCCACATTCTTTGTTCTCTTTCTCTTTGTTTCTCATCCTCTTTTTCTCTTCTCATCTTTTCTTCTTGTTTCTGTGTCTCCCATTCCTCTCGTTCTTTCTTCATCTTTTCACGAATCTCTCTCTCTTTTTCCTCCTCCTCTGTTATTTTTATTTTGTATTGTTCCTCCCTCTCATTAAACTCTTCTTCTCTTCTCTTTATCTCTTTGTCATGATTTTGTCTTTCTTCCTCCAACATCATCTTCATTGTGTCTTTCTCTTCTTCTAATTTTCTCATCAGTTCTTCTTTCTCTCTGCTCATTTCCTCCACTCTCTCCATCAGGATCTTCATGTTGTTTTCTTTTGCTTCATGTTTAGATTGAAGATATTCTTTCTCTGTTTCCATTTCCGCTCTATCTTGTCTCAGTCGCTCATTATATTCATCCCAGATTCTCTGTTCTCTCTCTCTCTGTTTCTTATCCTCCTCTTCTCTTCTCATTATTTCTTCTTGTTTTCTCTGTCTCTCCCATTCCTCTTGTTCTTTTATCATTTTTTCACAGAGTTCTCTCTCTTTCTGCTCCTTCTCTTTTATTTGTGTTTTGTATTGTTCTTCGCTGTCATTAAACTCTTCCTCTCTTCTCTTTCTCTCTTTTTCATGATTCTGTCTTTCAGTCTCTAGTCGATTCATCAGTTTTTCTGTTTCTGTGTCATAGTTGATTTGAAGTTTTTCTTTTTCTGTTGTTATTTTCTCTTTTTCTCGCACAATTTCCTGTATTTTATCTTTAAACATCTCTCGTACTCGTCTCAACTCATCTTGTGTTTCTCTCTGGTGTGCCTCTTTTTCTGTTATTTTCCTTTTGAATTCCTCTTCTCTTCTTTTTATTTCATTGTCTTGATTCAGTTTAGCTTCCTCCATCATCATCTTCATGGTTTCGTTCTCTTCTTCTAGTTTTCTCATCAGTTCTTCTCTTTCTCTGTTCATTTGCTCCATCAGGATCTTCATGTTGTTTTCTTGTGCTTCATGTTTAGATTGAAGATCTTCTTTCTCTCTTTCCATTGTCTCTCTCTCTTGTCCCAGTCTCTGATAAAATTCATCCCACATTATTTGTTCTCTCTCTCTTTGTTTCTCATCCTCCTCTTCTCTTCTCATCTTCTCCTCTTTTTCTCTCTGTCTCTCCCATTCCTCTCGTTCTTTCTTCATATTTTCATGGCTCTCTCTTTCTCTTTCCTCCATCTCGTTTATTTGTATTTTGTATTGTTCTTCCATCTCATTAAACTCTTCTTCTCTTCTCTTTAACTCATTGTCTTGATTCAGTTTTGCTTCCTCCGTCATCATCTTCATGGTTTCTTTCTCTTCTTCTAGTTTTCTCATCAGTTCTTCTCTTTCTCTGTTCATTTGCTCCATCAGGATCTTCATGTTGTTTTCTTGTGCTTCATGTTTAGATTGAAGATATTCTTTCTCTCTTTCTATTCTCTCTCTCTCTTGTCCCAGTCTATGATTAAATTCATCCCACATTATTTGTTCTCTCTCTAGTTGTTTCTCATCCTCCTCTTCTCTTCTCATCTTTTCTTCTTGTTTCTGTCTCTCCCATTCCTCTTGTTCTTTTTTTGTTTTTTCATGGATCTCTATCTCTCTCTCCTCTCTCTCTTTTATTTGTGTTTTGTATTTTTCTTCCCTCTCATTAAACTCTTCTTCTCTTCTCTTTTTCTCTTTTTCATGATTCTGTCTGTCAGTCTCTAGTCTATTCATCAGTTTCTCTGTTTCTGTGTCATAGCTGATCTGAATGTTTTCTTTTTCTGTTTTTATTTTCTCTATTTCTTGCATCACTCTCTTCATTTCATCTTTTAACTTCTCTTGTTCTCGTCTTAACTCATCTTGTATTTCTCTCTGATATGCCTCTTGTTCTGTTTTCTCTCTGATTTCCTCTTCTCTTCTCTTTATCTCTTCCTCATGATTTTGTCTTTGTTCCTCTATCATCAGCTTCATTCTTTCTTTCTCTTCTTCATGTTTCTTCATCAGGTCTTTTCTTTCTCTTTTCAGATGCTTCACTCTGTCCATGAGGAAATTCATCTGTTTTTCTTGTTTTTCTCTTTCCATTTTTCTGAACATCTTACATGAGTAGAAACTCCCACCGTTTGCTGCCACCATGGTGTCTATCTTCTCCAGTAGATCATACACCTGTGTGCGGTCTTCAGTCTGATTATTATTGAACACATGGTATCTGTTTCCACATGCTTCAATCAGATTCATCAAAGGAGATCCAGGTTTTCCCAAATACTGTTCAATGGTTTTGTTATTTAGACCATCTCCTCTGGTGAAGAGCACCATGGTGTACATTAAAGAGTTTTCACCAAATGTCTCTTGTATGATCTTCACTGATTTGGCTTCTTCTTGAGTGAATCGTCCCAGTGGCATCAGTAAGAGAAACACGTGTGGTCCAGGGAGCACCATGGAGATGCAGTTGGTGATTTCTTTTTGAATCTCCTTATTAGTAAGTTCAGTATCAAACAGTCCTGGAGTGTCAATCACAGTAATTTGTCGGCCAATAATTTCAGCTGTTTCTTTTTGAGTCTCTTTAGTAATTGACTCATGAGATGTGTCTGCTGTAAATGCATTTCTTCCTAAGATGGTGTTTCCAGTAGCACTCTTCCCAACTCCACTTTTTCCAAGCAGCACAATCCTCAGATCATCTCGGCTCTCTGATGAACCTGTAAATTAGGAAATCCATAAGTCTTAAATCCTGTTTTTAAATAATTTAATCATTATTGCCCACCCTCCATAACATCCCCCAACCCTCTACCACCAAGAAACACCTGTACACATTTGACAGTCATAAATTGACATTAACACCCAGGAAAAATGTGTAATGGACATATTGCCATTTAGGGCTGTGTAAATAATCGAATGCGATTGTCATGTGCATCCCATCAGTAAAGCTGGTTCTGTGATTAGCAGTAAATCTCCATCACATGCTTTCAGATGGAGCGGTATTATTATTACCGATAATAAACGCGATATTGCACCCCCCCCCCCTTGAAAGCCACATCTATCAGCGGTTCTGTCACCGTCAGTGGATCCCTAATATATTTGCATATAGATGGATCCGCTGATAGACACGGCTTTCAAATGCTCCTGTGTGCTTCTGTGTGAGCCGCGCTCGGTGAAGAGCGTGAAGCGATGATTATTGTAACCAATCACAGTCATATCTGTTGAGTGTGTGACCACAAAGACCAATCAGCGCTGTTTAAGAATCTGCTCAACAGTGCTCAAATCTTCCTGGGAAATGGAGATTTTTTAAATTTCAGTAGCGTATGGTATCATGGCCGGTACTTTTGACAACACTAACTTGAACACACTGGACAGACTACAGCCGACTGCAAACTAACATGAGCGTTCTGCGCCTGCGTGAGAGGAATTAGCTGTCTAAATCAGCAGCTATCAATAGTATATATTCGTTATTTAAAAGGAGAAACCGAAAGAAGGATATACGAGATTTGTGAAGATATACGAAACATAAACAAGCAGAACTTGCTTACCCTTTTTAATATCAGTTATGTTGATAATTTTTAATTTAACTTTAATTGTATTTGCCCGAAAGAAAAAAGTCATATACACCTAGGTTTGCTTGAGGGTGAGTAAATCATGGGGTAATTTTCATTTTTGGGTGAACTATTCCTTTAAAGGGGTGGTTGATTGTGATTTCACTGTAATGTTGCTGTTTGAGCATAAACAATATCTGCAAAGTTACAGCACTGAAAGTTCAATGCAAACGGAGATGTCTTATATCTTTTAAAATTATGGCAGTTTAATGCCTATAAAAATGACTCGTGGGTACTACAATGAGTTACTTAACCGGGTCCAATATGTTACAAACCCAGATAAACCCTGTCCCCGGGAACAGGCGAGGCCATGCTGCGCTGCTTTAGAGAAGAGGAAGAAAACTAGAGGTGCACGTAAAAAACTATTCATATATCAATCGCGATTCTGTCTTCTAACGATTCTAATGGATTCACAAGTTTCAAAATCAATGTTCTAAATCAACGGTTCTCAATCCTGTTCCTTGCGTCCTCCTGCTCTGCATTTCTCTCTCATTCAGATCATCAGCTCAGTGTATAAATATAAATAACAGCGTATCTGAAAGTATGAGACAACAACAAACAAACATACCATTAAGAGCCCTATTTGCACAGGTTCTGCACGATCCTCTTCACTCTCTGCGTCTCAATTGGGCTTAAATTAGGGGCAGTCGTGACCTAATGGATAGAGAGTCGGACTCGTAATCCAAAGGTTGCGAGTTCGAGTCTCAGGTCCGGCAGGGATTGTAGGTGGGGGGAGTCCAGCGCTCCACCTTCAATGCCACGACAGAGGTGAGAACTTTGAGCAAGACTGAACCCCCAACTGCCCCCGGACGCCGCCGCAGCATGAATGGCTGCCCACTGCTCCAGGTGTGTTTGTGTTTGTGTGTGTTCACTGCTGCGATGAGTGTGTGGATGGGTTAAATGCAGAGCACTAACCACAAGTATGGGTCACCATACTTGGCCACATGTCACTTCACTTAAATTGATAAGAAATATAGACAAAGCCTTATTGACGTTACAATACAACACATGCCTCTGAGCTGAGGGGCGGGATGTTTAGACGCACTCTAGAGGCGGTTTAGCCAATCACAACACACTGGGGCACCTAACCAATCGTGTATTTCTGAGGGAGGGGCTTCATAAATCAGGGACAGAGCGGTGTGGAATAAAGGTAAGTTATGTGAAAAATAATATGTTTTTAAAGAAAAACGAAGCATTAACACATGTTAGACTGCACCCCATAAACACAATCTATCCTAGAAAAAAAAACAGTCAACCACCCCTTTAAGGAGCTTCATGCAGCCAGGTCTAAACCTATGATATGGTAAGACTATAATACTGTGCCCAGTTCAGTCTGTGTGTGAAAATAATATATTAGTCCACTAATTTATTCATTCATGTTGTATTAGTTAAGTGGTTCAGTTCATAAATCATTCCAAAAATCATATAGTCACACTCACATCTTTCAGTGGCCTTTTGCTTCAATGTCAAATACTGTGAACTTTTGTATTCAGCACAAATCAGGTGACGTCCGTCATTCATTCGTAAAATGTCCTCAAACGTCTGCAGAAGATCATCAAAAGAACTGCTTCTCTGAAGACTGAAGTGTCTGTTGAAGCATTTCTGAATTATTTTCTGTAGGATGTGATTGGTTTCAGTGGGCTTTTGTGTGGTGATCACCATGGTGTGTTGATAAACATGCTCAGAGAGAAAGTGTAGCACCTTCTCTACACACTCTTGATCATCTGTCGAACACTGCTCATGTTTGAGGAGCAGAACGATCACATGAGGTCCTGGATCAGACAGATTGACACACTCCCTCACTGTCTGTGTGATCTGATGATCTGAGATGTTTGTCTGGAGCAGCTGAGGACTGTTGATGATTGTCACATGTCTGTCCTTCAGTCTTCCTCCGATTCTCTCTACAGCACCTGGAGGAGCTTCACTGTCAAACGCTGCTCGTCCTAATATGAAGTTTCCCACTCGACTGTTTTCTGACACATTCTTCCCCAGCAGAATAATCCTCACTGCAAAGAGTGAAATCAGAAATCAGTTTTGAAGGTGTTTCTTCCCACAATTTCTAGACACTCTTAATCACCATGTATTTTTTCATCTAAAGAAAGACTTACTATGAGGATGTTCTTCTATGCTCCATCTTCTCCTGCGAACAGGATTGTGGGCAACAATCACTGTATGAAATAAAGCACTTAAATTATAATTGATTCTTTCATCACAGTAACATAAACCAATAGAAAACATATATCAGGAATTTTACTAATTGTAACTTTCAGCAAATGTGACCCTGAACCACAAAACCAATCATAAGGAGCAATTTTATACATAATCTGATATTTATACATAATCTGAGTTGAATACATAAGCTTTCCAGTGATGTATGGTTTGTTATGATAGGACAATATTTGGCCGAGATACAACTATTTGAAAATCTGGAATCTGAGGGTGCAAAAAAATCTAAATATTGAGAAAATCTCCTTTAAAATTGTCCAAATGAAGTTCTTAGCAATGCATATTACTAATCAAAAATTAAGTTTTGATATATGTGCAGTATGAAATTTACAAAATATCTTCATGGAACATGATCTTTACTTAATATCCTAATGGTTTTTGGTATAAAAGAAAAATCAATTGTTCTGACCCACAGTGTATTTTTGGCTATTTCTACAAATATACCCCAGTGACTTAAGACTGCTTTTGTGCTCCAGGGTCACAAATATGAAACAGATATTCTCAGATGTTAGGTTTAATCATTTGTATTTCTCTATCTGCTTTCATTTGGTCAGCATCATTTGGAACTGATGTAACTTCTTCATGTATCAGAATCAAAATTCACTTTTATTGATCAAGTTTCACTTACAACCAGTGAACATTTGGAGGAAATAGACAGAACTAAATGGACATTTTTAATTTGCCTGTGATTCTCACCTCTGCTGGACATGTTGGTGTTATGTTTTCTCTTTCTTTAGCCTTCAGCTGATCATTTTGTTGTCTGTTTGTTCATTGTCCTGTAATAGATTGAATATAGATTGTGTTTATCGCACCAGTCTGCTCTGTCTTTTTCAAGCCACTTTGGATAAAAGTGTGGGGAGTAACACGCCTTACTGGTGAAAAATGTTTCGTCGTACATAAATTTAATTTTAATTTGTTGTATGAATATTTCATTTGTGTTGTGATAGAAATAAACAGTAAATATTTATGCTTCTCAACACTGAACCGTCTTTTTCACACAGATTATGTTCTGCGACTAAAGAGATGAAAGTGAAACGCATTCTTGATTAAAACCATCATTCATTGTTGCATCTCACCTTTACATTTCATATTTAACAAAGATAAGGAGAGTATAAATAGCAAAATGTGATACCTGCATGTCGAGGTTTCATCATGCTTAAATGTTTCTTTCCTTAAGGCTTTACGAGAGCAAGAGATCTGTGTATGTCGGTGCAGTCGATCAATATCCAAAGGTTGGAAACTGTTACTGTCCAAAGGTAAAAGTTCAAGCCACACTTCCTGCAAAATAATGCAAAAATATATTAATCATAAAACAGAGTAACATTTCTTTTCATATCGGATATCTTTCAGTTGTGAACAGAAAATAAGTCATTTCTAATTGCGCTTTAAATTGTAAATGATGAAAGACTAAATACAGTGTCATTTCTCATGTAAATCTGCAAACTGTAGTTACACATACTGTCATCCTTATGTTATAAAAAAAATAGGTTAGAACTGTATACTTATAAATATTAATAAAAAATAAATACACAATGATTTGCTTTATTGACTCAAAATTCACATATGCAGTATGCATGTTGCAACTTGCACAGTGCTGATGTTACTGTCTAGTTTGTGAACCTATTATGTGTTCAGTTTTAGTGACAAGACCATGGACCATAATAGCAGTGCTCCTTGTTGAGAGGGTTGGGCAGAGGCAGGAATTGTAGGTGAGAGGAGTGAATGAGCAGCGTTCTTATGGAGACAGATTTTTTACCCCTGTTGCCATCTGAAAAAATAGCTTCTTTCCTCAGGCAGTTAGATGCTTAAATGCATAAATGCATATATTTGTCTTGAAATCACTGGTATGACCTACTTTATTGTTAGGGAACTGTACTATAATAAAAATGGATTAAACTACTTAATTTAGTGAGTATACCATGATTGACAACAAGTGGTTTGATACCTTACAGCAGACTTTTTGTAAAATGCATTTTTCACTAAATTTGTCACTTGTGTCGCCTTCCTTATGGGTATCACCAGTGAAGATCAGAATATGTTTATGTTATTTTACTAACTGCTTTCACTAATTGCCAAATGTATGCCAAATGTAACAATTTAGTCTCATCTATTAATTATAGTTGAAGAGTAAGGCTTTTTGGTCTAATGTATCTGGTGATTCATTGTGTCACTGGTTACTGTGTTTTTTTTCTGTCACATTACATACAATGTTGCATGTGGCATGATAATAATTTTACATCCATTAAATTATGCTACACTCAAGAGTTAAGATTTAAAGGATTGCATCATTACTTGTTTATGACTGTTTTTTCAAATATTTTAATTTTTATAGCAAATACATGATTGCGCAAATGAACTAACATCATTCAATCACACTTTAAAATAAAAAACAATCTCCTTATTTTTGGCATTATCATTATTTTTCTGTAACCCTGACTGCATGTGCTGAAAAAAAATCAGAAATATTATTTCATAAAAACCTTTAAAATTGCCAAAGAATTAAGCTAAGCTAACACCAGTGACAAAAAAAAATGGTTCATGTGGTCTTTAAATAAATGCACTTTTTTTATTAGATTAGATAGATTAGATTCAACTTTATTGTCACTGTGCAGAGTACAAGTACAGAGCCAATGAAATGCAGTTAGCATCTAACCAGAAGTGCAAATAACAAAGTATATAAATAAGCATAAAAAATGTGTATATACATTAAGTTTTATGACATATAGTGCAAGTTATGAAGTGGAGGGGGAGAGACAAGCTCAGTGCAAATGACTGTACATACAACTAAGGTTGCAAGGAAGCATAAACAGAAGGTGCATTATAAAGTGAGGTATGTAAGTAGCATATGTTTATATATGGCCAATGACCTTAACGGCATCCAGAGGTAGAAATGTGCAAGGGAATGTGCAAAATATCAGAAATGTGCAAAATAACAGGAAATAATAAGAACATTGTGAGTGAGGACAGGTTATTGAACAGTGCAGTTTTTTTTGTTTTTTTATACATTAGGTGGTCCATCTTGGATGTAGTGTTCAGCACCTGAGATTGCAGTTCAGTAGGCTGACAGCTGAGGGAAAGAAACTGTTCCTGAGTCTGCTGGTGCGACAGCGAAGACTCCTATAACGTCTCCCCGATGGGAGAGGAGTGAACAGTCTGTGACTGGGGTGAGAGGAGTCTTTGATGATACTATTCACTCTCCTGAGGCAGCGTTTGTGGTAAATGTCTGTGATGGAGGGTAGCACGACACCAGTGGTGTATTGGGCAGTTTTCACCACCCGCTTGGAGGGCTTTCTGGTCCGAAACAGTGCAGTTGCCGTACCACACTGTGATGCAGTTTGTGAGAATGCTCTCAATAGTGCAACGGTAAAAGTTCAGCAGGATGTGGGGGGACAGGTGAGCTTCCCTTAGTTTCCTAAGGAAGTAAAGGCGCTGTCGTGCCTTTTTGATCAGTATGGAGGTATTGAGGACCCAGGAGAGATCCTCAGAGAGATGGACACCATTAAGCTGTCATTTATGTGTATTCATAAATTCAGAACGTAATCTAATAATGGGGTCTAAATTTAAGTGTTAAAAAAAGAAATTAATTTTAAGACATCTAGCCATACCAAAAGTGGACATTTATGTAGAATGAACCTACTGGCCTCTAAAAACAAACAAAGCTGTCCATAACACAAACAAAGCACGCCCTGCAAATTAACATAAAATATTAAAAACCACATATTATACATATACTTCATATTTAATGCATATTTTATTATTTTTATTGAAATAAAACATTTGCAATGGGTTTTTAAAAGCTGTTTTTATGCTTGTTTTAGCCTGAGTTGTTGTTGCATTTACACCTTTTGACCAGCAGGAGTCCCCAGTGTGTGGTGTTTCGAGCGCTTCGTTTCTCCCAGCACAAAGGTAGGGCAAGCAACACAAACAAAAGAGGGATACAATAATAACACAGGATGGCAACAAAATGACTAGCACAAAACAGCAACAACATGGGGGCTTGCGGGTGGTCTGGCATGCTCTTTTATCTGGGGTGGTCTTGTCCGATTGAGAACGGCAGAAACTAATGAAGATTGACAGGTGACAGGACCAATGACCAGTAACTAGGAAAGTGAAAGTAAACAAGTGAAAAGACAGAAGGAAACACACAACACAGCACGAACACGTAACATATAATTATTATTGTGTTCTGTCATGGTTCTTTTGCTTGATCCAAGGTTTTCTAGCACTGTATTTTGAAAGAGTTTCAGTGTAAGCGTGTTTTGAGTGCATTCTGTTTACATTATCGTGAGGAAATCCTGAAAGTGTGCCATATGTCTTGTTTCAACACACCAACATGATCAGAAGCTCAGAGGCGGACAGTAACTAAGTACATTTACTTGAGTATTGTACTTAAGTACACATTTTGTCACCTTTATTTATATAGTGCTTTTAACAATACAGATTGTGTCAAAGCCATTAACAGTATCAAATTGGAGGATAGAGTGTCAGTAATGTATAATAATAAGATTAAACACTCAATTTTCAGTTAAAGGCATTTCATTATTGAATTCAGAGATGGCATTGTCTAGCTCAGTTTAGTTTAAATAGTATCTGTGAAATCAAACTGACGATAATTGCTAGAAATTAAGTGTCCCCAACTAAGCAAGCCAGAGGCGACAGCAGCAAGGAACCAAAACTCCCTCTGTGACAGAATGGAGAAAAAAACCTTGGGAGAAACCAGGCTCAGTCGGGGGCCAGTTCTCCTCTGGCCAGGATATTATTGTTTATTTATTGTTTTAATAAAAATTTTAAATGTATTATATTTCTATTCAATTTCTCACCATAATAGTATTATGTAGGTAGGTATTTTATAATATTTTTAATTATTTTGTTTTATTTTTAGTTTTATTGTATTTTAAGTCGAGGTCTTCACTGGAGATATGTCCCCGGGGCTCATCCAGGTGTCCCGGCCTCCGCCGACGATCAGGGCCACATACATCATCTCCCGGCGCCGATCCACCATCTGATCCGGACACGGACTGAGAAACAGAATAAGAAATAGACAAATATTAGCATAGATGCCATTCTTCTTACTATGTAACGAGTACATTGTGTGTTATGAGGAGTGTTCCAGGTTATACGATTGTTATACGATTAAATTAAATAATTATATGCAATGCTGTTCTACTATGGTATGTGTTTTAATTATTTACGGTAACACTTTAGAATACTGTTTCTTACTTAATGCATAACTAATAAGGACTAACAGGTAATTATTCATTAACACAACTCACTACTGTTAACTACTAAGGAAGATGTGTTAACTAATCAGTATGTAATACAGTTTTATGATTGTGTTAAGTAACAGTTAGCTACTAAATAACTAATGTATTATTTAATACCGCCTTAAGAACTAATATTAATTATCTACTAGTTAAGGTTCAAGAAAAATAACTATGAGGTAACTACTAATGAACAGTTATACACAATTAAATTGAGTTGTGACCCTCTCATATAAATGTTATTAGCAGTAGTAGTAATAGTAGTATGAAAATGCAATATTAATAAATGCAATACATTTTATAGAGGTTTTGCCTGTGTAGTGAATTCTTTTGTGAGTGTGTTTTGTAAGAAATCAGCTTCTGACAGGAACCTCACCACCACTCCAGTGTCATGCGATAACTTACCTTAGTTTTTATATTTTATATACAACACTGTATGTGTGCCTCCTCACCATATACCACATTGCCATTAATTCAATTCCTGTATGTAAGGCAAGGACTGAGGGAAACTTAAAATACAGGTAACCGATTAGTAATCAATAAAGAATTATTAAATAATTCTGCGGGACTTTTTTCGAACCTGAAACAGTAGGCCTATTCTAAAGTGAAAATATTGGGAACCCATTAGTAATTAATAAAGAATTATTAGATAATTCCGCAAGAATTACTTAGAACCTGAAACAGTATTCTAAAGTGAAAATATAGGGAACTCATTAGTAATTAATAAAGAATTATCAAACAATTCTGCAGGACTTATTTTGAACCTGAAACTGTAGGCCTTCTAAAGTGAAAAGCATAGTTGAAATCTATGGTGTCTTCTGTTTTACCATGTACTCTTTGAGTATTTCCAATTGCAAAGAAGTCTTACTGTATACAGGCTGGTGCTTCTTTGTATTAGTAAGTTGAGTAATTATGAATTAGAAACTGTATTCCGACATTGTCCAGAACAGTGAGTCTGGACAAGATCTGTGCTCTTACACATACACTAGAAATGATGCAGGGGGAGATTAAATTTTTTTTTGCATTGTGTGCATTATATGAATTTACCTGTTGACTGTGTTTCATCAGCTCCTGTGATTCTGGATCCAAACACGGCTCATCCTCGTCTTGTCCTGATGATCTGACCAGTGTGAAATACAGTAGGGACAAACTGATTCCTGATAATCCAGAGAGATTTGACAAGTCATACTATGTTCAGAGGGTTTTAACTCAGGAACACACTGCTGGGATGTGGAGGTTAAAGAGAGTCATTCCTGGAGTAACTACAGCATCAAACCAGCGGAAGGGATTAATTTCCCTTACCGATGGTGAATGGACTGAATAAATGGGCTGGCTTTGGTGTTAAACAGTATGTTGAGTGTGTGAGAGTTGATCTGGACTATGACAGAGGAATGGTGTCATTCTCTGATTCTGTAACTAACACACATCTACACACATTCACAACCACTTTCACCCCATTCTTCTGGTGTTATGGATTTTCCTCTCTAAAGATCTTACCGTTCAATAGTCAGTAATCGTTACATCTGTAGGTCTGGATCTATCTGCTTTCTTCATGGTTCCAAAATTGAATCCATAATACATGAGTAATAGTGCTGTTGATCTGAATATCAGTGCAGCTGTGATTGGGCCATAGACAGAGGCCATGCTGATCACATGACTGATATCCAGCGCTACAGACACACACACTCTCACGCTCTCATATTGCTTTCATATGAGTTCAATGATTAATGTAACTTAAAGATTTCATAAGCTTTAAGACCAGATATTTTATTTTTATCCAAAATGAAACCAAAGCAGGACTGAGCAATGCAAAAATACGTGATCATACATCTCAGGTACTAATAGTTGGCTTTTATAGATTTAATTGTTCCAAAAATAATGAATACTTGTAAATTAGAATTCCGTTACACAAAAAAAAGATAGCCTAACATCAGTCTTTAATTAATTCATCTGTGCAAATAAAGCATGATTGCCTAAATGTTTCAAATATTTTAGTCACACATTCCTCAAAATATTTTTAAAGAAAAATAATTCACTATTATATTTTTTATTTAATCCCGTAATGGATTTTGGCTCCATTCTGGGGTGTTGGATGTTATAAGGGTCTAACTTTACCATATAACTTAAAAATAAATAGCCTTCCCTGTTTCTATACCCTATGAATGTAGGCTAGCTAGCTGTCTACACGCGACAAATTGAACGTGTCCAAATCCGTTTGTCCTGTTGTGGGAAACAGCGCAAACACGTGTAATACATCAGAAATATAACCTTCCCTACAGGGGACAAAGACATTAAAGTTACAAAAGACCATCTTGAATTATATATTCAGTGTTTATTTCCAGAGAGGAATTAAAATTCGAAAATCTAATCTGACACAAATGATCTGCTGTCCATAAACGTCTGACAGACGTCTTCCAGATGTCACTTTTACATACATTCTAAATCATAAACATCCTAAAGACATCTAATAGACGTCTATTTGATCATCTGTGTTCAGTGCCGGGGTAGTAACTGATTACATGTAATCTGGATTACTAATCAGATTTCAAACATTAAGTAGGCCTAACTTTAATTAGATTATATTAAATTCTTGATTAGATGATTACACCTACATGATTACATATTATTTACAATAGCAATAAATTATTCAGAATTGATCCATTTTTGTCATGCAGTTTGGAATCAGTATGGACTCTGATTCTACAGTTTGCAAGTAATCTACCCAGCACTGTCTGTGTCTTTATTAGCATCAGCATCATCTTAACATATATGTATTGCTGGTAAATCATCAGGTCAAACCTCAGATGACATCATAAAACTCAGCCCTTTTATGAAATTTACCAGGAAGTGACCAGTCTTGACGGTAACAAATTACTCGTTACTGTAAATAGTTTTTCGGGTACTTGTACTTTCATGAGTATATGTTTAAGTCTTACTTTTACTTAAGTACAAGTTAATCAACTTTGCTGCACCCAATTCAATGAGTACGCCTTCTAGCGTTGTGACGTGATCTCGTGATATTAAAAGCTGTAGTCTGTAAGTTTTGCCTCTTTGTCGCCATCTCTGTTTGAAAACCTGGAATTGCAGCTGCTTGTGGAATTATATCTTCTTGCATCGCTCCGGCACGGCTCCAGCGCGAATGAATCTAATGTTTTGAGGTGAATGTGTGGCAGTCAGTCACCGCACCGGTGTGGATGTTTACGGTACTTCAAAATCACAGATTAGTCTACATCTTGGAATAAATGACCCAAATAATTTTCACAGCATATTGTCATCTGAACAAGTCTGCCACTTTGTTCTGGCAAACGGCTGCATACATTGATAACTTGCTGTCCCACTTTATTCTTCAACGTGGAAGTAGCCTATGGTTTGTTAGCCGCTGAAAGGAAATAAGAATAACAACTTGCAGTAAATGGTAAAACTGTCTGAACTACAAACCAATGTGTTCATAATTAAGATAATATATTAAAATAATGGTGCAAGGCACACCAATCTGTAATATCAAGCAGCAAAACAAGCTGTTTTCTACAGCTAAAAATAGCTTGACGCAGATGAGACCGGAAGCCTTGCACATAAAATTTACAAATGGGCTCTTACTTCCTCATATGACATGATGCACTGAAAAAAAAAAAAAAAAGAAGTGTATATGTTCCTGCATGAATTGTGACAGATTGTGTGGATTGTGTTGAGAGCCGGCATTGGAAACAGGACTGAAACTTAGGCTTGTTTAAAAAGCATGCCAACACTTTCTGTACTTTCTTTTCCAAGTAACCAATGATGAAAAAGTACAAAATTGAGGTTACATGAATGAATGGTTATGGAATAAAATTGGATTTGACAATAACACTCCAATCAAACACCACCAAATTCATATCAATCTTTATTTTTACTTAGAAATTTTGCGCAACAAATCTTTTTTTTTTTGTCCTTTTTCCTTTAATGACTTACACCAGGGCAGATTAAAAGTCGATCTGAATCTCTCATGCCATTATTCCTGCAGGAGCGGCTGAAACGGACCTCTTACATAAAGTGCTTCTGTCAACGATCGCTTCTCTTTTTTTGCAATAGAAAAAATGAAAAGACTGTGGAGGACAAAAAATTTCCATGGCTCACCAGAAGAGTGAAGGAAGGGGAATTCCTTTAATAAAAAAAAAAAAAAAAAAAAAAAAAACAGAAAAAAAGACCGAAAGAGCAAAGAAAGTTCAGTGAAGGCCGTTTCAGCCCAGGATCAGACTGGATTTGCCACCAGGTGGGTTCCTCCGGCCAGAGGGGTTGTTGGCAGCAGACGGGGCAGAAGGCTGTGCGGCTTCCTCTTTCTGCTCCACGACCTCCTCTGGAAAACACAAACACAGAGCGACTACCGTTAGTGACCCACTCCATCGGACACGCGGATTCTGATGCCAACAGCACTGTTTGCAAGTGTGACGGCAAGTATGTCATAACATCACTTGACTCCATGTCAATATCACTATATCAATAAGCTATTCATAATTTTTTCTACCTCATATGCTGCCATTTAAATACCCTGTACGACTTTTTTTTGCACATTCCGGTTATATTACTATGTCAACAACATACTGACCTGCACATTTATATTTTTTTTCTCTTTTATTTTATTCTTTTTATTTATACTTTTCTTTTTCTTAATATTTGTATTCTATACAATTGCACTGTCCTTGGAGTGGACCTGACTTACATTTCACTGCTGGTTATACCCTGTATAATTATGTATGTGACAAATAAAATTTTTTTTTTTTTTTTTTTTTACATTTTAACGCATTAAAACAAAAACACTCAAATACAAATTTAAAATATGCTTTGATGGCATGTCTATTCTTGTTATATTACATGGTGGGCCAAATCAAAGATCCCTGGTTTGAGCACCTTTGGTTAAAGCAAATAAACTACAACTAACCATATGCATGCTTCTAAACTAACTAAATTACGTCAGACAGATGCAATGTCGAAGGGTTGATTTTTAAAATGTACAAAATAACACCATATCATCCACATGACAAACACTGATTAAGTTGAAGTGAGTGAACATGGTTTAGAAATTATTTGCTGCATGAAACCATTCAAAGGACGTCTAAAAAGACACTGAAACATTTTTTCCCCATTCAGTTTGTTGATCATTTTGCGTATTATTTGGTCTGTGCAGTTCATGGTAATTTTAACATTTCATTATTTAACCTTTTGACATCTCAATACTAAGATGGTTCCTCTTAAAGAGACGGTTTGCCCAAAAATTTTAATTGTCATCATTTCACTCACCCTCAAGATAATCCAAACCTGTAGGAGTTTTCCTTCTGTTGAACAAAAAAAAAAAAAGACGAATGTTGGTAAAAAAAAAAAAAAGTTGATGGTAGCTGTGGACTTCCATAGTATTTACCCCATACTATGGAAACCAATGGCTAATAGTTTAACTACCAACATTCTTCTAAATATCTTCTTTTCTGTTCAACAGAAAAAAAAACACTCCTACAGGTTTGGAACAACATGAGAGTAAATGACACTTCTCATATTTTGGTGAACCATTCCTTTACGAAGCAAGATCTGGATGCTGAAAAACCCAGTTTTGTTTGTTTTTTAGTTTTGCCATGTTACTGAATGCATGTGAAAGCAGCGGTGCTTCAGAACTACGATCACAAACTCACTCAGCACATCAGGACTGAGTGTCTAATGGATCATCGGTCTTCCTGGAAGTGTTTGGTAAGATGACTCAGATACGGCTCACTGAAGAACTCCTACGCTCCCAGGAGAAGCATTCGACTCATGAGCACGCAGTAATGTACATCGGTACAGCCTGAAATATATTCTACATAACTATCTGAATGCAGTGCTTTAATTTGACATATTGTGCCAACCCCAAATAACAAACTGCTATATAATGTATATAATTTGACACATTGTGCCAACCACTCTATAATTCTTGCTGTAATGGGTGATATAATGGACATCCATAAACTGAAAAGAATCTCGCCGAGCAGGTTAGTTAAAGTGCAGCTCTTTATACAGCATTATCTGTGTGTTTGAATTCAGAGTACAGACATTTGCTCAGATGAGCTGAGGCCAGATATTACGCAAAACTGTTTACTGCTAAAAAGCCACAGCCAGCAGACATGGAGTCCCCAGGAGCGGATAATATTTACACTATTTGCATTAAATAAAGCAGAAAATGAACACTAGAGCAGGACTGGTAAACAGACTCAGATCAACCACTAAACATGCCATGCATAATGAACACTTCTGTGCTTAAGAGTTACAGTATGGTCAAAATTAACAGCATAAAAAGTCGATAGGGTTATAAGAATAAGCAGCTAGTTTAAGGCATATTAAATAAGTAAATATTTTTTAAAATAATGATTACTAAAATGTAAACTACAGCAGTAGTAGTTATAATAGTTTATTATTGTTGAAGTGCTCTCATTTTTATATAGCTGATTATTATTAACATTTTATTATGTAAAAACTACTCGGAACATTTAAATGTGGGAGACCCACTTCATCATAATAATAATAATAATACATTTGTCATGATTTCTAAATGAATGTAAAAGTTAATTTTATATTAAAATATACACATATTATATACAATAATTTTATATTTTTATTACTGCTACAACTAGTAAATATTTAAATGTAAATTACTGTTTTAAGATTGAGAAAAATACCCATATGAATAAGTTTTAAACAATATGTAGACATCCGTCATGGCTAACCTTTCAATTAATGTAAAATAAAGTTCAAATTTAGTTTTAACTGCAGAGTTTAAATCAACATTTTCTAAAGGCTAAGCACTACTTTGACCATTTGTTATAAAATAAAAAATCACATGAAAATGGCCGAGCCATGTCAACATACAAATGAATGCAGATTAAATCAACAAATGCAAATCGCAGCGTGTGACGTTTGTCTGCTAGGTCAGAGTTTCCCTAGACGTGTTGGATTTCTAATGCAATTCCCTCACTCCGTCCCGAGAGACGAGCCGTCATCTGAAGTACAGAATCAGTGTTACTGCAGCCGTCCTTAACGAGAAGACCAGACCGAAGCCGGCAGACGTGGAATCATGGAATAAATGTTAAGAGAGAGAGGAACATTCCAGAACTAAAGCAGGCCTTCAGCAAGCGTTTATTAACAGCATTCCTCAACGAATGAGAGTCACGCGTCACCAAAACAAAGCAACAAGACAACCAAATACTGAAAATAAATTATTCTCACCGTTGTTCTCTTGCTCATATTCAATTTGATCCTGCAAAACAAGAGCAGATTCAGATCAGATGCATTATACACCAAACATGGACAAGTATTTGCTTCAGAGGTCAACATAACTCTTAATGTGATGCATTTCTGAGGGACACTCCATATCCAGTGAAAACAATACAGTAATACTTCCTGAACAATACTTCATAGTGTTATCTCTCTGTGCGCACACACAGCACCAACAGAAACTTTTCAGAGCGAGATCAAGTTACTAGTTTTGATTCATGATCATGTTAATAAAAGTGTTCTATAAGAGCATTCAATACAGACACAATAGAAATTTCAAAGATTTCAAACATTTCAAAGACAACCAGATAAATTCAGAAAGAAGTTCCTCCTGTGAAGGACAAATGAATCAATCTGTTCACATAAAAAGCTCTGTGGTTTCACTGACCCGGAGAACAGCTGTGTGTGTGTGTGTGTGTGTGTGTGTGTGTTTCCACAGACCCTGCGGCTGTTCGTTTGTACCCCACCCAGCTAACGGTGTTATTTTAGACTCTCATCCAGTCAGTTAACAGCATTACTGTGAGCCAAAAACAGTTACAATAATTAAACCACTCTGAACTTCAGGCACAGGATATTGTCGAGAAATAGAATTAGCCATTCAATAGGTCAATCTGTTAGACACTTTACAGAATAAATAATATATGATATAATACTTAATTTTCCGTCAGTCCTGAAAGTCTCTGGTCTCATAATGCATACTGTATATTAAGATTTATTTTTATGTATATTCTCCCATGTCTTGAATGTGCCTGGCCTTTGTTCATGATTAGTCATTCAAATAAATAAATGTTTATGCTATAAATGAGTATTCGTTTTAAGGATACAGAAAACAATCTTACAAAAAAATAAATGTATAATATACATATTACAAATTACAGTATATTACATTATATATGTATTTTCTGTCTGTCTTGAATCTCTGACTTTAAAAATCAATTGTCCAATAATTAAAGTATTTGTGTCATGTTGACAGGTTGCAAAAACAATATTTCAGCTAAATAAATATTTGTTATAAATGCATTTGTATCGTCTTGAATTTGTCAGGCATTACATTTCATGATTAACCACTGTAAACTTATTTCAAATTATGATGAAAGCCTGTAGGAAACAAATCTTACAAAATAAATTAATTCATTAATATTTAATCATGCATTTCCTGTCTGTCTGGAATCTCTCTGGCTTCATAGTACTTGATTAATCATTGCACATAAGATTTTTGCATTTTATTTATTTTGATGAAAGCTTGCAGTAAACAATATTTCTAATTAATAACAATTTCTGTATTCATTAACTGTATGCATTTTCTGCTAGTCTTGAATTTGTCTGGTATTACACTTCAAGATTAATCATTGCACACCAACATTGAAAATGTATTCTCTTTTTCCTTCAGAATAAAATGTACAGATGAATTGCTGACAGTAACACCAGGAACATGCACCAAGTAAATAAGGCTCATGTTGACTACGAGCATTACATCCATGAATGGGTGCGAGTAAACTACACCGAATGACCTACATTCACGTCACACTCATTACCCTCGTGTTTTATCTGAGGTGTGTCTGTGAACTCACCGTGTTGTTGGCGGGCGGTTCGCCGGGAGCGCCGTTATCATAGACGATGACGGGTTGGCATCGCCTCAGAGGAGCCGAGGGTTCACCGCACAGGACCCCAGACGCTTCTCCACCTGAGACCACAACACACTCACATCAGACCACCGGCACAAAACACAAGACCACAGGTACCGGTACAGATCACAGAGTCAATAAATACAAAAACTTTAAAGGAGTAAAGAACAAAGACATCAAACCAGCATTTGTTTGGCTGGTAAATCACTTCCGCTGTTTGCATTTACAATTCAATCATCATGTCATAAATATTTTCCATATTCCATGTAGATATCCATGACTTTGATTTTAAGGTCATTTTGTAGAATAAACAATTCAGGTTCAATGTTGGGTCACCGCTTGAGTCATAAAACAACATGATACGGTGTTTTCTGGAATCAGATGCTGAAATAAGACACATTTGCAACAGGTTTGTTTGATGTGGGAGGAAAAACAGCCACCGGTGACCTGAATGAGCTGCTATTACCACAGACAGCATTTATTACCAAAGACGACACACTCCAGATGACACACACACACACACACCTCAAGGCTTTGAGGAGTGTTTGAGTGACGCGACCCTGAGGTCAGAGTCCTCAACACGTCTAGAAGAACAACAGCAGCTGCTTGCATTTCAACACGCAAGAAACAAAGAGCTTTTGGTTTGATGGACAAAAGAAATGCAGCATCCTATTATGAGTCAATGGAGTGATTATGAGCATCAAATGAGCTCAATAGAGACACACACTTCTTCAGCAGGATTTGCTCTGCAAGCGACTTTCTCTATACAGTTTCTGAGTCACGAAAACAGACCAGATATGAAATAACAGATGAACGTCTCACTTAAATTTGGATAAAGAGAAAGATAAAAAGATCATTTAATTTTTGCTAAATGTTCAGAAATGCCCAATGCATGTGTAATCGTAGGGAGACGGGCTCGATGACATCAGTGTTTCATGGGAGCGTCCGGTCACTGCTGAGCCATTTTGCAGTGACTCCTGTTGCCATGGTAACAGTGATTCTGCAGGATTATGGGAAGTGGAGTTTTTGACAGGAATAACATTAACAAAGCCGCTTTAAGGCAAGCCTTCAAGGTTATCAAAAAAACAGCATAATGCTGCAACACACTGGCAAGGAGACAAGAGGCTGTTTCTTTAAATGGATGTCAGTGAAGAAGCAGCTTTGAAACGCCAAACAAACTGCTTTTGTGGCTAAAAGCTTATTTAATAAATCTAATCTTCAACATGCTTGCCAATAAACAGTCATTTTAGATTGATCTAGTCTTAGCTTACAATGGAAAAACAGCTGCTTTATAAGAAGGTTTTTACTGAGGGCTTTGTTCATATATCATTCACACTGATAAAAATGGCATTTTATTCCTAAAATATGGTGAAAAGGTTTTTTTTTTTTTCCTCAGACCTTGGCAGGATTTATGCAGTGATAAAGAGATCAAAATATTCCTTCTGTAAAAACCTCCAATACATCAGCAAACTAGGAATTTTGAACCCGGCTTTATCCAGCGTTCAGATTTATTCTCTGGAAATGTTTGCAAATTAGTGCATATTTAATTAGAAAATGCCTCATTTGCTTATTTAAACATAGCATTTCCGTAATACAAAACAATTCTCTCAAATGTACTGTGATTAACCAACTGGGGAAAGTATGATGATATCCATTTGTTACATTTGTACACTATTCACCCTTGATGTATTGCTTTAATGAGAAAAATGTAATGGGATTTGAACTTCCAGAACCGACTGTTATGCTCCATTAGCCGACAAAAATAAACTAAAACCCCTTACAACACACAATAGACAATTACAACGACATCCTGTCAGGCACCTCTGACCGACACGCTGAACTTCCTGTCAGACACGACAGCAGCTCATTCAAATCGGACCGACACTATAAATCAGGCATCCTCAAATCTGGCCCACTCCTGCAGAGTTTAGCTCTAACCCTAATCAAACACACCTGAGCATGCTGATCCGAGTCTTCAGGATCATTAGAAAATCACAGGTAGGGGAGTTTGATCAGAGTTGGAGCTAAACTCTGCAGCAGACTGGACCTCCAGGGAAAGATTTGAGGAACCCTGCCATAAATCAACAGATTCTAGACTCATGCATACTGTACATGAAAATGCCAAGAGTTTTCCCTAAAGTCGGAAGGCAAAATTCATTTCAGTCATTTACGGTCTCCAAGATGTGGGGCCGGTTGCATAAAAGGTTTAGACTAGTCTTAAAAGTTAGTCATCTAATGTTGTTCTTTAAGGCTGGTCAAAACATTTTAAAATTCGGTTGCATTAATATGTAGATTAGTCTAAGCTGAATCCAAAATATAAGACTGATTACCCCTTGCTAGTTGGTCAAACTGGTTCTTAAGACACTGTCTTAACACAGAGGCCAGGTTTATACATCTGGCCCCAGAAGACGTAAAGTTCATGGCATCAAATCTTTGAAAGACATTCCTTTTTTGGGGATGCTCAGATCTGCTAATGCATATCTAGTTTGCTTGCTACTGAATTCTCAAGCTTTGTGTTCAGAGTTGCAGCTTTAAAATAACCAGACGGCCCAAACGCTGCAGGAGGATTCAACATCTCAGACGGGAGCCAGGCAAACGCCTTTAGAGAGAGAATAACCAGATATACGAAGGACACCTGCCCGAGTGAAGCATTAGCGCTGAATCAAAGCTCAGATTATCCCCATACCAGCGTTTATCCGTATAGGAGCTTGCGCAGGGCTAAGCGCACGACTACTGGCTGCATTCAAAACACAATGCGTTTCTTTTCCAGAAAACGAAGCTGCTGTCAAACTGCTGACAAGGTGCCTCGCTGTCTACATAGGCAGCTCCCTTCTGAGGGAACATCCTACATAAGTGATGGATTTGGAGCAGCGTGTGAAGCACATGGGAAATGCGCGATTTCAGTAGAGTTTGACATGTTGCTAAACTAACAACGTGCTGCTTCAAGCATACAAACACAGCACTGGGAAAATAGCTTTCAATTATTAAATAAAATTGAGGTATATTTATAGTCAACATTTCTGTGTAAAACAGACTCTCTGGACTGGATGCGTCATCATGAGGTCACTCGCCCTATCATTCCCAACATCACGAGTCACTTCCTGAATCACTGGACTGTCAGGATATTTGCCCAGGAAATGACATCATGCCAAAGGTATGCTGACACACTTGTGGTCGAGTAAGTGTTAGTGAGGACTGATAACTGTGGAAAATCTTACAAAGTCTCTAAACACTAGCTAAAATCACTGCATGCGACAATGTTGTGTATCTGAGCAAGCAAATGTGTTAAACAAAACGTCACTTATAGTCTCTATGTGCTGATAGATGCTGATCCGTTTTAAAGACCTTACGTCATGATCAGTTTTTACATATTTTCCTATTTAAATAAAAAAATTGATCGTACGCTCGTGAACAAGATGTATTATATTTTGAATTCATTTTATTACAGTGCACAATAACAAATTTAGATATACATTTCTGCTAAAAACACAATTCAAAACCACCACTTTTTTTATTAATCTAAACTGACAGATTTACGTTACAAAAGACTTCCATTTTAAATAACATTAATCACAAGTGTTTCTTGATCAAATCAGCATCTTCGAATGATTTCTGAAGGATCATGTGACACTGGAGAAATGATGCTGAAAATTCAGCTTTGATCCCAGAAATAAATTACATTTTAAATTGTAATAATATTTCACAATTTTACATTTTTTTCCTGTATTTTTGATCAAATAAATGCAGCCTAGGTGAGCAGAAAAGACTCAAAAATATATATTTTTAAATATATTCATTTATAGCAAACATTTGCGGAAATCATCTTTAGTTGTTGAACATGTAAGGGTGACAATGCTGTGCTGGTTTTAAATAATGCAAGTATTAAAATACCTGACCAGACACAGAATTTAAACCAGGTGTGTGTGTGTGTGTGTTGTACCTGGTGGGTTGTTCCTCCGATGGGCATGAGGGTCGTCAGGTTCAGCAAAGATACTGGAGGCCATCTTGTTTTTGCGCACAGGCTTTTCATCATCTGTGCCGAAGGAAATATTAGAGGCTCCGCCAGGGGGACGCAACACCCTACAAGACATGGGTCAGAAAAATGATGCCCAACAAATCAACTACACAGTAGAAAAATGAACAGCACACGAAGGAAACAAAGTGGGACTTCATGATGCTTGTACCATGCAGCGGTAGAGATGCGTCAACGGTAGAGATTTAAATCCATGATAACAGCAGAAATGACCTTTTTACATTGTTTACGTGTCAGAACAAGGAAGCAACATGAAAAAATTCAAAAGCAACGCATGTCATAAATAAGTCACGAGTTTAGTCATTTATGACACAGACAATCATGCTGTTGGTCAATCAAGAGCTGATAAAATGTAAAAACTGTAACTTGAATGCAATGTAAGTCGCTTTGGATAATAGACAATAGACAATTACATACAATAATTTAAGATTTTCCTTAAAAATATATAGCGAACGACTTTCAGTTTGATATGACAAAATCTTTCAAGAAGGCCTAATATCGGTTTCAAGAAGAACAGTTCAATAAAATATGCTTTTCGGTCAATGGAGCCTTACAAAAATCATATTAGTTTTACAAAATGACCTTTTAATAAATAAAGCGTTTTGCATGATCAATGAAAAAACATTGAATATGCAAAATACATTTGGCAGATACTTTAATCCAAATTGACTTCAGTTCATTCATGCACAGGAAATCGAACCCATGACCTTTGCATTGCCCTACGATTTGACCTACATGAATACGCATTACCACATAATTAATCAAATATGCACAATACTGAGAACAAGAATATCTATGCTGTGATGTAAATTTGTTATGTGATATTAAGTGACTCGTACAACGAATGACTTGGGTCATATTGCCCACCCCTAAACTGAGAAACACACAGCTGACCAGAGCTCATCTGCTCACACCATGTACAGATTCCAGTGTTGGATGGTTTTCATTCAGCACATATGTTGAGTCATTAAAAAGACACGAGGGTGGGCGTGGACCGACCCGGATGAAAAGCAGCAGATCTGTGATTGATGCGGTCGAGGGAAGCCCTAATCGATGCTTTTGAAAACAGCAATGCTGATCTCAACAACCCTCCCTCCCTCCCTCGGCAGAGAGAGACCAGCTGACACCCACCGGCAGCTGTCAGGGTCGCCTCCATCCTAATGCAACTTTCTGCTTCTTTTGTCAAAGGAATCGACGGTGCAGCGATTATAAAACCATCCAGTGCCGTCTGGATGGACTGGTTAAACAGCTAATGCCTTAACCAGACTAAAGCTCGGGATCAGATCAGGGGACTTTATTAGAGAAGGCCGCTCGCTCGAGACCCCACCCAACCGACACTGGAGACACATGGCATTAAAAATCCCTCCTCAAGCCCAAGATGCATGTCGAAAACATCCCTAAATCAGACCGAGTGACCAATAAACACGCCTGCTCTCGGCTTGACCTACATTTCTGGCCGTTCCACTGAGGGAAACCCCAGACATGCAGGATTTAAAGACTCAAACTGGGGAAAATGACAGGGAAAAGAGCTTCAAAGGTGGTGGAGAGGGTGGCAACATGTTGCAGCAAGAGCCAAAAGCAGGATGTCTTGTATTAGGATTAACATACTAGACAATGCCATGATCCTCATTTAAGATCCAACCTTGTTTCTGTGCATCAGCCGGAAACAAAAGCCACTGCAACATTTTTGACATGCAAATGCCTGAATGCATCTCCATCCCTCCTTTGAAAGTTACAAATGAGATCATTTCTGGACACACAAATGCACCTAAAAAAAATAAATAACCTGTTAGCTTGGATCACAAAGTCCTTTGGCCAGACAAACCTTCCACTGGCTGGCTGGACGAAATTCAATGCATCTGTTCCAACCCTAGTATCAGAAACCTTTTAAGGACAATGGAGCGTGTATCTTTGGGCCAGGGCTCGAGGTTACACTGACTGAACAGTCAGATGACTGGGATTAAACTGATAAAAACATCTATTCATGAAACCAACGCAATGCACAATGTTTAAAGCATATCACCCAGTTTGAGATGGCAGTGGCAGCCTGCCAGCCCCATTCCTTTATGCTGGGTGAAGTTTGGGCACCATCCACATCAAAACACCAGACATCACATCAAACTACATGCATGCAATGAGCCTGGAGTGAATCTCGGATCAGAATACGGGTGGATGGGTCTTCATGGCCATGAGGATGAGGAAGATGATGGTGGTGGCAGACAGTCTGGGTTCATTCAGAACAAATGAAAACGTGAAATCAATCCAAATCCATTAAATCCTCGTATTCAGGCTGATAAGCTTCATTTGCATGCATGCATTGGAGGAATGCATCCATCAGGCCACCACCATCATCATCATCATCATCATCCTCATCCTCATCACCTCCAGCTCTGAGCTCCGCTCTTCTTTTGTCTCGCTTCTGATCTCAACAAACCCCATTAAACGCGTTTACCTGGAGCTGTTTTTGGCACCAGGCTCCATGCCTTGGAAGTTGGTCGTCGTAGTCATGTTGAGCGGGTAATGTGCTCGCTAAAACGCGTTAGAAAGCCTTCAGCTGGACTGAATTCGCTTAAGTCCTTTATCCCGCATGGACTCCGCCCGGACCAGCTGAAATCCGAGCGCGCCGAAGCGGCCCTTTAGACCAGCCCACGAAGCCCCGCCCACCGCCGCGACGCGCCACCTGATTGGGCGGAGGACAGCGGACCCTGGCGTTTGATTGGAGCATTGGCCGTCATTCAGGCAAAAGCCTTCATCGGTTTGTGTGATGTAGTTTACTGCAAAATCATCCATAGGGTATTGACTAAAACGTGTTATGCGAATATAGTACTAACTTGATTTTTTAATTCTAGTATTTTATAATACCCTAAAGTTCCTTACAGTTAATTAACCAAACCACCTATATTAATACATATAATAGTAATTTTAGTTGAAAATAAATCATTTGAATCATATTTTTAAAGTACAATGGATTCTAATTAAGTAAAATTATATATAACGACAATAATTCACTTAATTTAAGAATAATTGATAAAATTATGCCAATTAAAAAAATAATAATAATTTTTTTGAATGCAAAAACAATTTGTGACCCTAGACAACAAAACCAGTCATAAGGGTCAATATTTGTCCGAGATACTAGTATTTTAAAATCTAGAATCTGAGGTTGCAAAAATAAACTAAATATTGAGAAATTCGCCTTTAAGTTGTTCTTAGCAATGCATATTAAGTTTTGATATATTTACGGTAGGAAATTCACAACATATCTTCATGGAACATGATCTTTACTTCATATCCGAATGATGTTTGTCATAAAAGTAAATAATTTTGACTCATACAATATGCTACAAATATACCCATGCTACTTATGACTGGTTTTGTGCTCCAGGGTCACAAAGATTCAGAGCAATGACTAAAACACACTGACAGTTTGATAAAAAGAGAATATTTTATTTTAACAAGAGTTTAGACAGATGCTTGACTTGTCTGAAACACGAATTCCCTCGTTCGTACTCGAGTCAAAACATGTTTAACACAAGTTAATGCACTATACATGACCACTACAATAAAAAAAAAAAACTATTTGCCTGAATGGAAAACAGAAAATCAATCTGAACTGCAGGTTTGTCTGCTTTAAGTATAATAGGAGCAGAACATTTCTTTATTATTTCTTGAAACACAATTTCGGAAAAGCCTGTGTGCTCGTATTCGAACCAGAACAAAACCCTGACCTCAAACACACGGCTCTTATCCCCAGTGATTATTAAGGGGAAGTTGGTCTGTACACAGATGACTGTCTGCATGATGGTCTAGCGATCGCTCGTTCAAAGACTTGGACTTAACATGTCAGATTTTACGGCAATTAACAATCCCAATGTAATAATTACTGTAGCAGAAACCCTTTATGTACAAAACGAAAGAAAAACATGATGAACTGAAAACACTATACAACAGCAGTTACAGATAACCGTGAGGAGAACCAGGAACAGAGAGAGAGAGAGAGATGGGTCGCTAGAGTCGTCCGATTCAGATGTGTCCTCCTGTCTGTTGCTGGAAAACGTCAATTGTGTCTTCATCCTCCATTTCCAACTGCGGAAGAACAACATGAGGTCATTTATTATTCACTATTATTAATAAACACAAGCGATGTGAGGTCAGTAGAGGACATTCCCAAGACTTCCTGTTGACTGTGAAATTGACACCTATCTGCTGTAATTACAGTTCACTCCTATCCCATGATGCAGCTGCACAATGATGCTGTCAAGCCAGATTTATTCAGTGGGTGAGATGTGGTCAATTATATTTGAAAAAAACTGGTTTTCTTGCCTAAATGTTCATCTGAGAGCACACATGACGCCTGCTCTTTCTAAATCAAACAACAAAAGCTTTAAAGTCAACATGAAATGCATTTAACTTCCAATCTGAGAAAACAAGAGCAGGACTTTATCCACCAGCTTTTGACTGGATAATAAAAAGTGGCCTATGATATGGTTTTCAATGATAATACAAACTGGATTCTGATTATTATACTTATTTCATACTGTAATAAACGTTAACATTGTTTTTAAATGGCCATAAATTAGGCAGTACAAGAAACACTACAATATTCTACAAATATTTATATACATTTATATGTGTAATGCATATATATATATATATATATATATAAAAATAAAATATTAATAATATAAAACATACATATATATATATATATATATATATATATATATACACACACACACACATACAAAATATTAGTGCTGTCAAATGATTAATCGCTATTAAATCGCATCCAAAATAAAAGTTTTTGTTTACATAATATATTTGTGTGTGCTGTGTATATTTATTATGTATATATAAATACACACACATACAGTATATATTTTGAAAACATTTACGTCTATATTTATATTCATATAATTTATATTATCAATAAATACATTTAGTATATAAAAATAACATATTCCTCTGAAATATATACATGCATCTGTGTGTATTTATATATATACGTAATAAATATACACAGCACACACACATATATATTATGTAAACAAAAACTTTTATTTTGGATGCATTTAATCACAATTAATCATTTAACAACTATAAATACATATATATATAAACACCTTTCCCAAGAAGGTGCTTTGCAGCAATATTGTGCAAAGGGCTACACAAACTTGAATCAAGCTGAATATAAAAATATATTTTATTACAAATTACAAATGTTTTTTCATTGCAGTAACTGACAGTTGGGAAGGAGCCTAGGTAATTATCGTCAAAACAATGCAATTAGGCTTAATTTTCTTAATGTTCTTAACAATGCCATTAAGTATTATTTTAATGAGCTCAATATTTACAAACAGGTTTTATGAGCTTTGCCTTTTACTTTACAATGAGCAGGTTTAATTTGCACTCCGTGTGTCTAAAAGCACCTGCACACACCACACCTGAGCGGCGTGATGTCAGAAGCACAGGTGGACAGTGATGTCATACCTGTGAGGGCGTGTCTGTTTCGTTGATCGGCTGTCCGTCAAACCGGAATCGAATCTGCCTCATCGTCAGTCCCTGGAAACACAAGCACACATCAGTCCAGCGAGGCCATTTCATACTTTCAGTTTTCATTTGCATTTTTCTAAAAACTTTAGTAAGTTTATGTGCTTTTGACATTATTATTCATTTTTTATTATTATTATTTAGGCTTACTTTATTTTTTATTTATTTTATTTACAGAAGAAAATTAGAAATGTTGCCTTGACAACTAACTGAATTTAAGCGTTTCATCTAATATTTATATTTTATTTCAGCTTTATTTGAATTAACAAAAACTGTTTTAATAGTTTTAGTTAATGAACCCTGCTAAAAACTGAGTAAATATTGAATTACAAATTAATTAGACTGTTTTTTGTTTATTAATCAATCGGCAACTTAGTCTCAAAAGACGTTAAAACGCTCGAAATTGTACTATTATTTATATACGGCTATAGTTTTCATTAATATTTTGGACTAACTTTTATTTCTATACTCTCATTTTCATTTGAATTTTAGATATATTTTAGTTATATTTTATTAATTTTGTTATGTCCTTTTGATTTGTTTTAAACTCTTACTATTTAGGTTTATTTTTTGTTTCAGTTTTTTTTTTATTTACAGTTTTTTTTTATTTTACTGCTTTGACTTTAACTAAATTGAATCGAAATGTTGCCTTGACATCCAAGTAAAATTAACCCTCGGTTTCACAGACTAGGCTTAAGCCTAGTCCTAGACTAAAATATAAGTCTGAGCTGTTTCAACTGAAATAAACTTGCCCTGACTGATCTTATTATACAGTGGTGTGAAAAAGTGTTGGCCCCCTTGCTGATTTTAATTTTTTTTTTTTGCATGTTTGTCCCACTTTAATGTTTCAGATCATCAAACAAATTTAAATAGTAATCAAAGATAACACAAGTAAACACAACATGCAGTTTTTGAACTAAGTTTTTTTTATTATGAAGGCAAAACAAAATCCAAACCCACATGGCCCTGTGTGAAAAAGTGCTTGCCCCCTAAACCTAATAACTGGTTGGGCCACCCTTAGCAGCAACAACTGCAATCAAGCGTTTGCGATAACTTGCAATGAGTCTGTTACAGCGCTGTGGAGGAATTTTGGCCACTCATCTTGGCAGAATTGTTGTAATTCAGCCACATTGGAGGGTTTTCGAGCATGAACCGGCTTTTTAAGGTCATGCCACAGCATCTCAATAATAATAATAATAATAATAATTCATTACATTTATATAGCGCTTTTCTGCTTTTCTAAGCACTCAAAGCGCTCTACATTGTGAGGGGTGGTGTCTCCTAGTCCACCACCAGTGTGCAGCATCCACCTGGATGATGCGACGGCAGCCATAGTGCACCAGAACGCCCACCACACACCAGCTTACTGGTGGAGAGGAGACAGAGTGATGAAGCCAATCAGTGTAAGGGGATGATTAGGAGGCCATGATGGTCAGAGACCAATGGGGAAATTTGGCCAGGATGCCGAGGTCACACCTCTACTCTTTTCGAAAGACATCCTGGGATTTTTAATGACCACAGAGAGTCAAGACCTCGGTTTAACGTCTCATCCGATGACAATAGGATTCAGGTCATATTTATCCCAAAGCTTTAGAAATGGCTTTATAACCTTTTCCAGACTGATAGATCTCAATTACTTTCTTTCTCATCTGTTCCTGAATTTCTTTGGATCTCAACAGGATGTGTAGCTTTTGAGGATCTTTTGGTCTTCTTCACTTTGTCAGGCAGGTCCTATTTTAGTGATTTCTTGATTGCGAACAGGTGTGGCATTAATCAGGCCTGGGTGTGGCTACAGAAACTGAACTCAGGTGTGATAAACCACAGGGGGGTTTATCACACTTTTTCACACAGGGCCATGTGGGTTTGGATTTTGTTTTCCCTTCATAAAAAAAAAAAACCTTCTTTTAAAAACTGCATGTTGTGTTTACTTATGTTATCTTTGATTAATATTTAAATTAGTTTGATGATCTGAAACATTAAAGTGTGACAAACATGCAAAAAAATCAGGAAGGGGGCCAACACTTTTTAACACCACTGTATATCAGTGCCTTTGTTTTGTCTCAAGATGCACATCAGTAATTTTCTCTAAGCATATTTATAAAAAATGACTTAAATGTCCTACTTGAACTATGGCCTAATCCTGGCTTAGTCTAAAGCCCTATCTGTGAAACCGGGCCTAAGTGTTTCATCTAATATTTATATTTTATTTTAGCTTTATTTGAATCCACAAACAAATGTTTTAATCGTTTTAGTTAACAAACTCTACTGAAAACTGAATAAATCCTGAATCCTGAGTGAATTAATCAATTAGACTGGTTTTAATCTTTTTAATGAATCGACTGGCAACTCCAAAAGACGTTTAAACGCTCAAAAGCAACATTAAAATGCTAATCTGAAGGTACATCCACACAGCATCCGACATCTTAGCGGACGTCCCACCCCTCAAAGGGAATCGAAAGTCTGAGATAAAGACGGCTGATCAGCTGAAGCCTCATATTTATTTTCCTCTGTTGACAAGGATTTCCTGACGTCTGAATGGACATGAACCTCAGGGCAAGGACGCTTCCTTTCCCCGCGCGCCAGTAAACGCTGTCCTACTTCTGCCGGCGAAACTCACAGCCCTACAATGAGATTAAACCCTCCGCCTCTGCCAGGAAAACATGTTAGTGACCTAAAGATCAGGAGTCTCCTCGCGGAGCATCTTAACCTCGTGTGTTGACAGCGCTGTTAATAAAGCCTGCTTGTGCTCATGGACATGAAGATTGTATGGACTTCTGATGAGCTGAACGGAGTCAAACTGAGCAGAAATGGAGATCAAGCGTCTCTTTCTTTGTCATACGTGAACATTAGAGTCATTGTTCTCTCTCGAACCCTCTCTGACATGGAAGAAAGCTTGGGCCGGACGCGCAGGACCATTAAGCGGACATGAGGGAGTGATAAAGCCAGCAGACGGTAAGACTGTTGAGGATATACAGGGATGTGCGAGTGTTTATTGATCAGACTGAAGAGCTTTTGTGCAGATGGCCGTAACCGTCTGAGCACTGCTGCAACCCATCAGACACATTCACACTCGGATTAATACAGCCTGCTTCAGTCCTTTCTCAATGACCTTGATTTATGTTATATTGAGGATGAGCCAGGCTCAGATACAGTATGCTTCTTCATGTCATGTTCTGTGTTGAACGACATTAGCTATCAAATATCAGTCATTCTTGCAATTTGTAGAAAGTACACAAATGCACAAACACATTTAGCTTACAGTCACATCCATTTCTGAATAAATTATTTAAATTTCAAAGCTTTTAACACAGGGTTTCTTCATTTTAAAACACATGTTATTAGCCGAAGCCTTGATTTCTGTGAAATTGATAAAAATGAAGTAAGCTTATGATTGAAAAGAACAAATATCTGCCAGCAGACTTGGAAAAATTCACTTAATTCAAAAGTAAAACAAGTTTTCATGCCCCGCTGATAGACATTTGCTCTTGTTTTAAACATAAGCGTGCTTAATTTTATTCAGTTTTTCAGAAAACAAGACTTCATATCCTCATTTAGCTTCTCATGTAAATGTATCTTGATTACTGTCTTGTTTAGATATTTTTATTGGAAAACAAGATGTGTGCAAAATTTAATGCCACGATTTTATCGATTTAAAACGTTCTGCTCTGATTTAATACATTTTTAAGGTTTTAATTTGTGAAATGGTGAATTGAAACTCTCTAAGACCCGCAGACACCCTGGAAAGGAGGCCAAGGAACATCTGAACATAAAAAATGCTAAGTTCATGCTTCAGATAAAAGGTGATATTTTATTACTGAGTATATCTTGTGCCACTGTTGAACTGTTTTGTGATGCTGAAATTAAATGTTCTCCAAAACTGGAAAAATAATGCAAAATTATATACAAATCATACATGCAAATATAGATTTGAGGTTGGAAAAAAAAGCTGGCGAGTTTTTTTTTTTTATGAAATTTAATTATTTTCTCTTTTTTGTGTTGTTTTTGTATGCATGAGTTGGTTGGTATGTTGCCTTGTACATTTTTCACACAAACGTCTTTTTTGTATAATAATAATTGCAATTTAATTATTTAAAAAAGTGCTGTTTCTGCTTAGAATTGATCAAAATGTCATTTCTAAACCCTGTTCCTTATATTTCACGCTGTTGTACTGTATTATTGTTGCTGGTCTTTTGTTGACAAAGCAGTCAAATTCTATTGTAGTTCTTAAATATGACAATGAAGAAATTACGAAAGGCTTCTGTATTTTGGGCACAAACTGTAATATGTGACCCTGGAGCACAAACCCAGTCTTAAGTCGCTGGGGTATATTTGTAGCAATAGCCAAAAATACATTATATGGGTCAAAATTATTAATTTTTTCTTTTATGCCAAAAATCATTAGGATATTAAGTAAAGATCGTGTTCCATGAAGATATTTTGTAAATATCCAACTGTAAATATATCAAAACTTAATATGCATTGCTAAGAACTTCATTTGGACAACTTTAAAGGTGATTTTCTCAATATTTAGATTTTTTTGCACCCTCAGATTCCAGATTTTCAAATAGTTGTATCTCGGCCAAATATTGTCCTATCGTAACAAACCATACATCACTGGAAAGATTATTTATTCCGCTTTCAGATGCTGTATAAATCTCAATTTTGAAAAATTGACACTTAAGACTGGTTTTGTGCTCCATGGTCACATATGTGCACCAGGACTACAAAAAGCTGTCGGGATGGTAAGTTTTCAGTCTTATAGCTGATACAAGCTCACAGAGGAGATTGTGTGACTTCGTTTAACATGATCTATGTGTGTGTGTGTGTGTGTGTGTGTGGCCGGCCGTGTCCTCACCTGTCTCTCACAGTAGGCCTTCATAAGCTTACTGAGGGGTGTGTGTCTCTTGATTTTAAACTGGACCACTGACCCGTCCTGTCCCGCCACCTTCAGATTGATGTGGTCGTTGTTCTCTGTCTTCACCCCCTCCTGAGAAAACAAAAACACATATGTACAAACATAAAAGTTTATGACATATTGCGTCATTCTTCCTTGCATATTTTATGAACACAGTTCACTTGCAATCGTTAAATTAAATTATTGATGGACAATCACAACGCAACACAATGGCTCAGTCAGCTATAATGTATCAGTAGGAGTGCTGTTTGTAGTTTAATGATGAAAACAGAAAGTGAATTCATGTTATAATAATAACATGAACAGGGCTAACATGTCGGCACAGATAGTTAGAGGATGTAAATTAGTGTCTGTGCTGACTATGAGAGATATGATGTGGTCTCATGTAAAAAATCATAATTTTCATAATGCATATAAATGCTGTCCATCACAAACCTGACCAAAGGAACCTATGCATGATCTAAAAATAACTAGTTTCCAGTCTTGGTCATTGTGCAGGTCTCTCCCAATAAAACAGCTGGAAATCCACTACAACTGCATGCTCATCTCTGTGGTGGTTATTTGTTGTTTTGGGTTTTATTAGCATTATTGTGCACGAGCTGCAGTGTTTCACGAGATGAATGGATTCAAATGAGAGCATCAACTCAAACCAACAGAGAAATAGTTTCCATCAGGACTTAGTCTACAAATACCCAGAGCTCTCGCGTCTAACGCGTTTCTATCAGCACTAGACCTGATATAAACATCGTTTGACCGCGTTTTCTCCGTAATAATGTAATTTGAAGGCGTCTGCGTGTGTCGCGCGCGGTGTGAGCTCTTCACGCGCGTTCACACGTCTTCTTCCGGTGTTTCTGAGGCGGCAGTTACAGTATTTATCCACTACGCGCGATATTTCACATTAAAAATCAAACCATATGCGCACTTGCGTGTTTTCGCGAGGCATCGCACGCCTCGGACGCTAACTAATCATAAATAATCCCTTCGTTTCTAAACGCCACTCACCTTGGGTTTCTCGTCGGCCATCGTTATTGTATTTGCGCTTCTCTACGCCGCCACACAAAGACTCCGCGGGGACGCGCACGTCCGCGCCCCCGATTAAAAACAGTCGTGGCGTGCGCGATCCCGAGCGACGCGTCCGTTGACCGCGCTCCGTCGAGATTGGCCAGAGCGGGTGTCACGTGATGCCATGCGCGGGACCGGTGAGCCGAGGGGGAAACATGCACGCGCATTCGTGCACGACGTCTTTTCTTGAATAAAATGTTGGACCAAAAATGAACAGAAATAACAGAAAACGTTGATAGTTTAGCAGTGAATATGATATATAATGATGTATTACGGCGTGGATTGAGTGTTATTGTGAGGGAATGAGCCAGTTCTCTCTCTCAGGACTGAAGGAAGCCATTTTGTTCTTTCTGTGCTAAATGGAAACATGAACACGTTTGTGAATAACATGTTTTGTCATTAAGCACTGCTGATAATTCCGAAACAATTGGCAATTCGTAATAATAATAATATAAGTGGAAACCAATAAAAAAGCGCATTATTTATATACCAGTTAAGTGTCGATTGATATTTTGCTCAGGCGTTCAGTGAGTCGTACTAACCGCGCAGACAACAGGGGTCCTTCAGACTCATGGCGCTCGTTTCTGATCGCTGAGTGTATTGAATATTGTTTAGACCATACAGCTGTATAACATTATACTTTCACTATTATTCGGGAGGATTTAATATCTCGGTGTTATGGAGGAGGTGGATGTAGAGCCCAGTACCACGGTAACTGCTGATTTGTACTCTTCCATCGGTGCATATGAATATTAATGTACTGTACAGGTATTTATAAAGTAGCTCTGAGGTGTTACCATGGTATCTGAAGGTAATATCATGGTACTGTGATATATAAGTTACTGTTGCAATAAATTATCAACTTTATATACCATAGTACGCCAAAGTATTTAAATATACCATGTGTGTTAGTGTATACATTACTAAAATTACATAAAAATTGTATTTATAAAATAAAATGTTGTGTATGTTTCTTGCAGCTCATTCCTGGCGCTGGATTTCATCAGAAGCACTTGGGTTTTGAATGGGGTCCTGGAGATCTGTTAGTGTTTGAGACTAACTACAAACTACAAGGTATTCATATCCACACCGGAAAGACTGTTAGTGTGTGAACGAGGCATGAGGAAGACTGTCAAATCCTCATCAGTGTGTTGTGTTTCTGCTCAGCTCCGAGGTCTGCAGGCTCTCCGCTCGTTCACATCGTGAGGAAAGATGAAGACATCTGCTCTCCCATCCTGCGCAAACTCTTCAACGAGTCCCATCTCATCTTCGTGGGGCTGCAGAAAATCAAAGAGGACGTGCCCAGCAAAAACAAGAAGTCCCAGTGAGTCCTCATGTCTGATAGTGTGGCAGAAAGCAGACACGCTTCTGCTGAGATGATCTGATGTGTCGCTGTCTCCTGCAGGTTTGTGAGCATCAGTAAGAACTACAGGTCTGTGATCAGAGCCTGCATGGAGGAGCTGCAGCAGAACGCAGGTAAACATCTCATGACACCCATCACACTCGAGGAAGATGAAGCTCTTCATCAGCTGATCGCGTTCTCTTTCTCTTTTCAGTTTCAACACAAGATGGTTCTTTAGCGTCTCAGTATGGAGATCAGGTACTGTACATTACACAGGCTAAGATCGACAGCCAATCAAAACTGACTCATATACTGTATTTATATAACGTCTAATTGTCCGATAATTGTTATGCAGTTTCATTCTAATCAGTGTTGGTATCGTTAACTAAAACTATCAAAAAAAAACATTTTTGCTAATTGAAATAAAAAAATATATAAATATTCAATGCAAAAACCTAAGTAAGATGTTGCCTTGGCATTTAATAGAAATAAAATTAGTTTGTTGCAATGTAAAATGACTCAAACTTAAATAAACATTAAATATAAATATTTAAAGAAAAACGGCAAAAACAAAATTATTAGAAAACTAACTCAAAATGCTGTAATATATTAATAATAATAAAATGACAGATTTTGTAGTTATTTAGGATGCTTTGTTTTATAATAAATCATTAGGTTAAAATGAAAACAATTTTCATGCATTCTGAATGTTATTTTATATGTTTTATAATGTAAAGATAAATTAATATTTATACTACAACAATATAGCCATAAATATGCATGCATTCTGAATATTATTTCACATGCTTTATTCTTTAAAAATGTTTGTTAATAGTTTGATTATAACAATAAAAACAATAAGCATGCATTCACAATTTTTTATGTGCTTAATTTTAGAAAGATAAATTTGTTAAATTACAAAATTAAAACAATGCATTCTAAATATTTTATATGCTTTCTAAAGATAAAGTCATCATTAATTCCAACAACAAAAACATTAAATTCATGCATTATAAATATTTAAAAAAATACATTAATAAAAAAGTTCTAAAAGCACTGATGCATTTTCCTAAAGGTCTGTATAATTATAATTTTTTTTTTTATTGCTCTCATTCTGAAACTATTTTTCTGACATAATGAAGGTCACATGAGCAGAGAAAAATAATATTATGATATTATCAGACCCGTATGGATAAAGTCAAGTCCTATCCTCATGATTTTCAATCTAATGTTCTGTTTGACTCAGAAATACTTCAAATTACTGAAGTGAAATATTTGTCTGATCTCTCCAGGTCTCTATTCTCTTGGCGATCGAGCTCATATGGAACTTGTGTGAGGTTCTCTTCATCGACGCAGCTCCAGGTAGAGACGTCTAAAACTGTCAGAAACCTAGATTCGAGCAGGCCGTTTGATCCTAGTTTTGCTGACTTGACTTTGTTGCGATGTTGCAGCCGGATCTCTGTTGCTCCACCTGCTGGATTGGGTGCGTCTGCACAAATCGGATGTGGACACGAGAGCACGAGAGGTGTTACAGAGCGACAGCCCTGCCCAGCATCAGTCCTACTGGGACGTGGTACGAAACGCATGACCCCTGACCTCCAGAACATCTGAATGCCATCATCCGTGTCCTTAAGTGTGTGTGTGTGTGTGTGTGTGTGTGTGTGCGCGCAGGTGATCAGTTTAGTCCTGCAGGGCCGTACGGATGAAGCCCGTCAGGTGCTGTCCAGACAGGCATCTCTGCGGACGGAGAGCAGCTCTGTGTTCAAACGCATGGACGGCCTGTTACAGACCATGCCCATATTTAACGTATGTACATCAGGACACAACGTGCATCTGACATAAGAACATTTCCATTTCGGCCCCAAAATCAGAAGAAATTACTTGTTATTCAAGAAAATGAAGCATATTTTATGTTTTCATTGTATATTTTAATCATTTGAATGACAAGTAAGCACATATAAAGGGGTCACATGATGCGATTTCAAGTTTTCCTTTCTCTTTGGAGTGTTATAAGCTGTTTGTGCATAGATTAGATCCCTAAAGTTACAAAGACTAAAGTCTCAAGACCAGAGATATTCTTTATCAAATTTAAGACTCGACCACGGCACCCTAAAACGGCTCATTCAAACACGCCCCCACATCTCTACATCACGGTGTGGGGAGATTTTCATAACACCCCCCAAATGTTTACGCAAAGAAAGGGGGTGTGATTTTTATTTTTTATTTTTATTACTATTATTCTCGCTGCAGTATTGTTGCTGCCGCCGGCGCCATGTCCTGGAGACGCTGTGTTTCGTTGCGAAAGTACTTTGTTTGGGCTTCCAAAAGAGGACATAACTAGAAATCAGTGGTTAAGTTATATTTACAACACTGTTCCAGAACAGTTCAACCCAAATATTAGAGTGTGTGAAGTGCATTTTACGGAGGACTATTTCCTGAACCTGGCAGGAGAAGTAGCTTAACGTTACAATGCTGGCACACGGCATCACAATACGGTAAGGGGGCGTAACATTTCAGTCTCATGCTTGAGGTATTCAGCCAATCACAACGCACTGGATAGCTGGCCAATCAGAGCACACCTCGCTTCTCAGAATGATGAGTTTTGTAAAAATCGATGTGTTTCAGAAATTCAGAGCATAGAGGAGCAACAATAATGTACAGTATGTGGAAAATAATGTGTTTTCTACTTTAAACCACATAAACACATTGAATTACACCAAATACACAAAATAATGTTCTTTTTAGCAACGTCATATGACCCCTTTAAACTAAATTCTTAATACTGCAATGCAAAAAATGCATTAACAAATAATATTACTCTACAGTTCAAATGTTTGGGGTCAGAAAGATCAAATTAGCATATTAGTATGACTTCTGAAGGATCATGTGACACTGGAGTAATGATGCTGAAAATTCAGCTTTAATCACAGCACTATATTACAATAGTAATTAGTTATTTTAAATTATAATAGTATTTCACATTTTGATTAACTAAATGCTGTCTTGGTGAACAGAAGAGACTCCTTTCAAAATATTTTAAATCTTCTGACCCTAAAATATGAACAGTAGTGTAAATATTATAATATATTAATTAAAATTATATATATAAATTACATTTAATTGTATTTATCAATTATTGTAGTATTTGTTGTGTTGTCTTTACTATATACTGATGTAAATTATGTAAAGAAAAATAATTGATTCACAATTGAGAAAAACGTAAGTAAAATGTAAATTAAAAATGAAATGCAAAAATGTATTTTTCTGTGTAAAATACAATATTTCGTTTTCTTTTCAATTTTGGGGTGAAACGTTTACATTTAGTCATTTAGCAGATGCTTTTATCCAAAGGGACTTACAAATGAGGACAATAGAAGCAAGCAAATAACCTGTTTTTGAGAGATTTAACCTTAACTTTAGAGCTTATCGCTTTTATAAAACATTGTCACTATGAATATTGCTAATATTGAATTCTACATGTGTTTGTTGGTGCAGCCCTCAGGCACTCAAACACTGACTGAGTTTGATGTCAAATGGAGACACTGGCACGAGGAGTGTGACCGCTGTCTCCAAGACAACACCTTCGCTAGCAACCGTCACCTGGAGACCATCTGCAAGGTGAAGAGTCCCGACCTGTGAGGAGCTCTGATGGAGTCTGCTGAGAGCGTGTGATCCTGACTCTGTCTGTCTCTGTCAGATCCTGGTTGGTGACGAGGACACGCTACTGGAGCAGAAGGAGCTGCTGAGCACCTGGTATCACTTCCTGGTCACACGGCTGCTCTTCACTCATCCTACAATCAAACCGCCAGATCTGCACTACTACGCACAAGTACAGACAACCAGTTATATATCAGTGTCCCTGAGATACCGTTCTAGTTTTTAGTCTTATTTTTAATTAGTTTTATTTTTTAGATTTAGATTTATTTTTATTTATTGTCTATCTTAATAATGTTTATTTTGATATTAATTTATTTGAATGTTTTTAAAGTTTTAGTACTTTTGATTTTTGTCATTTTTAATGATTTCTTTTTTTTTTTATTTGCCTATATTTTTCTTCTATTTGTCTGTATTTTTTTTATTGCTTTTTATTATTGTTTATTTATTTTTATTTTGGTTTATTATGGTTATATTAGTAAATGAGAAAATTTGAAATGTTACCTTGACAACTTTACTTTAATATACATTTCAGTTAAAGTTTTTCATACTTTTAATTTTTATATATAAAATAAGCAGGTTAAATAAAAATAAAAATTGTTGCTTTGACTACTAGCAGAATAAAATTGTGTTTTTAGGGTTTAACTATAATAACCCATAATGCAGCACAAGTAAAGCTGCCTGATATCATACAAACAGCTGACGATTAGTCATGATATCTGAACTTGATTTGATAGATTTAACTGTGAATAAATCTATAAACTCCAGCTGTCCAGCTCCATATGTCATACTGACCCTGTGCTTGTGTTGTAGTCGAGCATGACCATGTTTCTGGGTCCCCGGGCATCTCCGGAGCCTCTGGACATCATCCTGCTGTCGGCCTTTGAGTTTGACCTGCATCAGGTGATCAAAGACTGCAGGTGCGTTAACACTCTCACACGCATTCAGAGGAAGAGTCTGTGAATCCTCCAAACTAACTCAGACGGTTGATGTTTCTGCAGCATCGCGCTCAATAACTGGTGGTTCGTGGCTCACCTGACGGACCTGCTGGATCACTGCAAACTTCTGCAGTCGCACAACCTCCAGTGCGTATCTCACATCAGATCAAGCGTTCAGATCTCACAGACACTTAGAATGTCACTCAAGATTTCTTGCCCATAAAAAAAGTCACTTTCTAGTGTTTTCCAACACTAAATCAATGGAACATTTTCCTTTCATATATGTAAATGACCTGTAAATGAACTAAGCCTACAGATTCATGAGGCTCTTTGAGATGGTTTTGGTTGATGTGATGCTCATAACTCTGATTTTGTGTTTTTTGTAGTTTTGGGTCTAATCTGCGGGAGTTTCTGGTTTTGGAGTATGCCTCGGGTCTCTTCACACATCACAGGTGATTGAAAACCATTATTCATCTCTGCAGACTGAGAACTAAAGTGTTCAATCTCATGAAAACAAGTCTAGATCAAACTTTACCCTGAAAGAAAAATAAGAAATTATATTTTCCAAAAATATATATTTTTATCAAGTTATATAGTAACTTTCATGACAGCAAATTAAAGCATTATTTTCTTTATGCAAAATATAAATATTTAGAAAATAATTATTATAAATGTATATTTAAAATATTCATTAATATATCCATTAATATTTTAATATTAAATTTTTTTATTATATTTCATAATTTTATATATATATTTAATATATAATAAACACATTAATTGAAAATAATACAAATTTGTTAATGTATAATTTAATTATTACATAACATACTACATAGTATATAATAATTTTAAATTATTTTGTTAATTTATATTTTGGCTATATATAATGGATCATTATATATACACACATACATATAAACAATTATTTTAATTTTCATTTGCTATAATTATTTTTTTAATAATACTCACATATTCTTGACTCTGAGTGAATCTTGATTTACCCAATAATCGGATCCAATAATGAACTGCTCGGAATAATGTATTTAACATACATGTGTGTGTGTGTGTGTGTATTAGTCTGTGGCAGCTGGCGGTGGATTATTTCGATCACTGTCCTGAGTTCGGTCGTGTGTATCTGGAGCTGCAGATCGAGAGAGTCCCGCTCGACACCGAACGCAAAGCTGTTAAAGTCCTGCGGATCTGTGAGGACAGACAGATGAGTGAACAGGGTGAGGGACCTCAGTCGTCTCAGACTTAAACATTAAAACAGTTAACTGTGTGCTTTACAAGTCTGTAAATGAGCAGCTCATTTTGATTGAGTGCTGATAATCAAAGCCACCATGCCAGATGAAGTAAGAGTTGATCTGTGTGTGTTTCAGTGCGCAGTATCTGTAAGATCATGGCTAAAAGAGCTCTGAGGAACAACAGACTGGGGTCTGCTCTGTCCTGGAGCATCAGAGCCAAAGACGCTGCGTTCGCCACACTCATCTCTGAGAGGTCACACACTATCTATCTGGATGTCTATGCCAATATTCATGAGGTATTATATTGCCCTTTTTTCCTAACCCATGTGCTTTTTCCACAGGTTTCTTCAGGATTACACTAACAAAGGCTCTTTCACAGATCTGGATTTGTTGGATAATCTGGGTCCCGCCATGCTGCTCAGTGACAGACTGACGTTTTTAGGTACAATATGAGAGGCCGATGCCATTTATGAGATTTATCTGAAGCACAAGATCCTCTATAATTCAGTGTGTGCTATTTCAGTCCGCCGTTCATTCTCAGATCCGTTTAACACTGCTTTCCTGCACAACTGAGATCGATTCATTAAAAAAACAAATGCTTCTCTTTCATGTAATAACCTGCTCATCAAATATTAATATTAAACAATAACTAAAGCTAGTCAGTAATTGTTTTTAGTAAATGCACATTCAGTTTTGACTTCACTGCAAAAAAAGCCTTATCTTAATTAGTATTTTTGTCTTGTTTCTAGTCAAAATGTATAAAAATTCTTAAATCAAGATGCATTTACTAGATAAGCAAAAAGATATTTGTGACCCTGGATGTGAAAACCCAGCTAAAGTCATTTTTGGGTGATTTACTGTTTTCTACATAAAATCATTCTTAATAAAGTGCATGTTGCTTAAAACAAGTGAAATACTCTTAAAATAAGATTATTTTTCTTACGCCACTGGCAGTTTTTTTTTTTTTTGAAAAATGCACTTTATTTTAAGAATTTTTATTTTTTTTCTTCCCTCAGGATACAAGACTAAATATCTTGCGTCTTTTTGCATATCTAGTAAATGCATTTAGAATTTTTAGATATTTTGACTAGAAACAAGACAAAAATATTAAGATATGGCTTTTTTGATATATACAGTGTTCAGCTTTAAACCATCCAGTCATATGTATAAATGATTTCTAATGCAATTTCATATTATCTTTAAGGTCTTTTAACAATGAGATGCATGACTCTGTGTGTTTACAGGAAAGTATCGTGAGTTTCACAGGCTTTACGGTGAGAATCGGTTCTCCGAGGCGGCCAAACTCCTGCTGTCCCTCATGACGGCAAAGATCGCTCCGCGCAGTCTGTGGATGACGCTGCTGACCGACGCGCTGCCGCTGCTGGAGCAGAAAGAGGTCAAGACAGACAACTCATGCTTTACAGTCACATTTTATCTTAGTGAAGAAATTCGTACCATTTTAAGCCAATTGTTTTAGATCAAAAGACTTTTAAGATCATTACCGTCATTAAAATAACTGGCTAGTTTGTACTATAGCAGCTTAAACCATAAAACTTGACCATTAGTGGTGTTTCATTTAAATCACGGTGTTTGTTTGCATGAGAAGGTGATCTTCTCAGTGGATCAGACGTATGAGCTCATGTCCTGTCTGGAGGAGCTGAACTCAGAGACCAAACCAGACTCAAATCAGATAGACCAGGTACAAATCATCTACATCATCCAAGAGAAGCGTATTATAATGTTTAGTTGTGAATTAGGTTGTTTTTTCTTCTGTGTTTCAGGATGAAGATATCGAGTCCACGAAGACAGAGCTCCTGCGACTGGCTCTGGCTCGTAATCTCGCCATGGCCATCGTGAAAGAGGGAACAATAGAAACATAAATACATCTGATCATCCAATCAATCTCTTACAGCTGTCTTTGTGTCCTGTACATAATTCATAAACTTGGATAAAAACGTGACTTCTTTTATAAAACCTTTTCCAGTGTTTGCAAAAAAACTAATTTGTCTTCCTTATTCATTTCTTTTGTCTTTATATAAAAGGTCTTATGAGGGAAAACTTGATTGTTCATGCTCTTGAATTAGAATTTGAGGTACAGCTTAAATAGCTAACAACTTTAATATTGTTACTTTAATACTTAGTATACTTAAATGTTAACTGTAAGAATCATGCAGGGATATAAAAGTATCATCAACCACTGTAATTGTTTTTGGTCCTAGATATGGAATGCCAAGACTGCCATAATTAGCAATAAATAAATATACAAAGAAAAGTTCAAAATAAATCATTATAATTTTATTTTCTTGTTTTTTTTTCCACGTTTATTTTCACTTATTTATTTCCACATTTATAGATTTCTACATTTGATTTATTTCCACATTTATTTATTTCTATATTTCTTTGTCTATAGGGTAATGAGGAGGGCGTGTTTTACCTCAGGAATAGCTATCGAGCCAGAGTAGGCGAGGGGTAAGCTTTGAGGCCACAGTGATACTTTGTGGTGCCCAAATGAAATACAAGAAGTGTAGATGATAGAAAGGCAACAGTAACTCAAATAAGCACTCGTTACAACCAAGGTATGCAGAATACCATCTCTGAACGCACAACACGTCGAACCCTGAAGCAGATGGGCTACAGCAGCAGAAGACCACACCGGGTGCCGCTCCTGTCAGCTAAGAACAGGAAACAGAGGCTACAATTCGCACAGGCTCACCAAAATTGAACAATAGTAGACTGGAAAAACGTTGCCTGGTCTGATGACTCTTGATTTCTGCTGCGACATTCAGATGGTAGGGTCAGAATTTGGTGTAAAGAACATGAAAGCATGGATCCATCCTGCTTTGTCTCAACGGTTCGGGCTGGTGGTGGTGGTGTAATGGTGTGGGGGATATTTTCTTGGCACACTTTGGGCCCCTTAGTACCAATTGAGCACCGTTTAAACACCACAGCCTACCTGAGTATTTTTGCTGACAATGTCCATCCCTTTATGACTACAGTGTACCCATCTTCTGATGGCTACTTCAGGATTATGCACCATGTCACAAAGCTCAAATCATCTCAGACTGGTTTCTTGAACATGACAGTGAGTTCACTTTACTCAAATGGCCTCCACAGTCACCAGATCTCAATCCAAAAGAGCATCTTTGGGATGTGGTGGAACGGGAGATTCGCATCATGGATGTGCAGCCAACAAATCTGCAGCAACTGCGTGATGCTATCATGTCAATATGGACCAAAATCTCTGAGGAATGTTTCCAAAGAGCACACTCTAAATGTGCACATGCTCTAATCTAGACTTCATTATGTAATGTAAGCGTGCACTCCGTAGCTGTTCTGTTTGGTTTTCGCAAAAACTCTAATGTAAAATTACATATCGTTAAAACATCAATTACGATATTATCGCAGACGATATATATTGCACACCCCTATTGTGAGCATGTAAGAAATACTGCACATGTAACATACATGAAATAACCCCCTATAGCAGTGATACTCAAAGCCGGCCTGCGAGATCCACTTTCCTGCAAAGTGTAGCTCCAACCCTGATCAAACTCACCTACCTGTGATTTTCTAATGATCCTGAAGACATTGATTAGCATGCTCAGGTGTGTTTGATTACGGTTAGAGCTAAACTCTGCAGGAAAGTGGATCTCGCAAACCAGATTTGAGTATCCCTGCCCTATAGCATACATGAATCACCTCGTAGCAGATCTATGCAGGTGGAGCTGGGGGAGGTGGAGGGTTTCTGAAGTGCGCTGCCAAACTGCTACAACAAACAAACCAACAAGTTTCTTATCGAATGGAGATGTATAACCTTCAAATAAAACACATAATCCTGTTTTTTGATAAAAGTTTAATGAATAACATTCAATGAACAATTGCATTCACTGAGTATGACACGTATGAGTAGGTTTAACATGCATTCAGGGCAAGTTTTACAAATCTTTATTCTGTAAACACTGCCTTCACATTTTAAAATTAAAATAGTTCTTGGTTCTTAGTTCTTTTATCTTGGTAACACTTTATAACCTAGGACTTTAACTCTGCTCCTGGTGACCCTGTTCTGCAAAATATATCTCCAACCTACTTCATCACACCAGGGGCCTCATTTATAAAGTGTGCGTACGCTCAGATTTGATCTTAAGAGTTTGCTTAAATCCATGCTAGCGCTCATATTTATAAAAACGGTCTTTGACGTGGAAAAGTACTTAGTGTCACGTCAGGGTCCGAGCAGATGTAAGCACCTTTTATTTAGAGTATTGCAGGTTTTCTTGCAGCTCGCTGTTCGAAATTTGAATGATTGGTGATATTTTATATATTAATGACATTAATTAGGAGTCGTTTACAAGCTGAGAGCAAGTTCAAGATCATTTGTATTCATAGATTTCACATCTGAAAGAGAGGGTACGTGCGTTTTCTGTTCGTACGTTCATTCATTCTATGAATCAGACGTACGCATATTCGAGATATGATCATAAAATCAATTTTAGGATTGTTTCTGTGCAACATTTTATAAATGAGACCCCTGGTCTGTGATTTTTCAAGTGATCCTGGAGACTTGATTGGCTGGTTCTGGTGCGTTTGATTACGGGTGGAGGTGAACAGGACAGTGGGTCCCCAGGAGCAGGGCCGGAAACCTAGGCTTCCCTACATTAGTTAACACGAACTAACAGTATGTGAAATACTTCTAAAGCATTTATCAAGCTTAGTTAATGCTAATCTCAACATTTACTAAAACATTATTAAAACCAAAAGTTGTATTCATTTTAGTTAATGCACTGCACTAGCATGAACATTTTTATTAACTAACAAACAAAAATTAATAAATGCTGTAAAACTAAACTGCTTGGTATTAGTTCATGTTAGTAAATACGCTAACTAATGTTAACAAACAAGACCTTATCGTCTTACTATCTGCTTATTACGTGCAAAAATAAACAAATAAAACAAGGATCTTGCCTTTAAGTGAAAGAAATTTTAAAAGACATACAGGCTTCCAAAGCATAAGGGTATAAACAGACATTTTCAAGGGTCTGTAGCTTCTGCCCCTTCATTTATGACTACATATATTCCCATGTGTCTTGTGTCTTCGTCATGTGAAACTTCCTAAAAAAGAAGAGAACAAAAAGAAACAAACAACAGATCAGGGGTGAAATGGGGAGTCTGTTTAGGGAAATATATATTAGGTTTCAAAAGATTTCAATAAGTTAGTTACCATGTACTCCTTCACAAGGTTTGAAGGGTCTTCATTCGGGTAAACACCAAGTGCTCTCAGGACGCATTCGCATTTCTTTATTCTGGGCAATGTGACAAATAGCAGAATTAACACAAATTAGCATTTTGCTTTCTGGACTTATTCCGGTACCTCTAAAACAGATGAACTTCTGTGGTGGTTTTAAACAATACCTCTTATTTTCTCAGATCTCAGATCCATGATGGTGTCCTGGTGCGACTTCCAGTCCCATGAGAAAAACTACAAATACGTCAAACAGGATGAGATAATCCTCTCCAGCTGTGGCTGATCTTCATCTAAACATCACTGGAGTCTCCTGGACAGATGCAGCATTCAGTATCACAAGAACAGCAGCATCCCTCTGCAGATCACCAAATAAACCATTACTGGATGCTGGATAATGATATTTTTGTGCAGTTTAAAGAGACTGTGCAGTTCACTCAACAAAAGGAAAGACATTGGGTGACAGTACCAGTTTGTGTTTTATTCTTCAGTAAAATGGAATTATATCCATTTTTCATCACTTACAGAGAAAAAAAAGCTTTCTCCCTCCCGCAAGCCTGGTTTTCAGTATTGCATTAGCCTTGTTAAAATAAATGTTTTTCTCCAATGAATGTTGGACACAATTATTGGCACCCCTAGAAATTCTTATGAGTAAAATATCTCTGAAGTATATTCCCATTCATATTTACATTTTGTATCACACCAGGATGACTAGGAGCATGAAATTATCCAGCCATGTTTGCTGTCCCACAGGATTATAAATATGAGGAACACAAAAGCCAAATTCCCTTAATCATCCATCACAAGGAGTAAAACCTAAGAATATAGTTCTGATGTGCAGAACAAGATTGTGGAGCATCACAAAATAGAAAGTGGCTGTAAGAAAAGAGTTAAAGCATTGAAAATCCCCATTTCCACCATCAGGGTAATAATTAAGATGTTCCAATCAACGAAAGATGTTTCAAATCTGCCTGGAAGAGGACATGTGTCTATATCGTCCTAATGCACGGTGAGGAGGAGAGTTTGAGTGCCTAAAGACTCCCTCCAAGGACCACAGCTGGGGAATCGTAGGGATTAGTAGAATCTTGGGGTCAGAAACCTAACAAGAAAAAAAAAAAGTCATTCCCTGCATCACCACATGTTGTTTGGGAGGGTTTCAAGATAAATTCTCCTTGCTCATCCAGAAACAATCTCCAGCATATTCAATTATCAGACACGACTGGAAGTTCAAATGGCACTGGCTTCTATGGTTAGATGAAACTAAAAAAAAATAGCTTTTTGGCAGCAAACCCACCAGATGGGTTTAGTACAAACAGGGATTAAAAAAAAACAAGTACCCCCATTTCCACGGTTAAATATACTACTGGATCTTTAATGTTGTGGGCCTGTTTTTCTGCTGGAGGTCCTGAACATCTCATTCAGACACATGGCATCATGGATTCTATCAAATACCAACAGATAAAAAAAAAAACAAAACCTGACTGCCTTTGTTAGAAATCTGATAATGGACCATGTTTGGATCTTCCACCAGGACAACAATCCAGAACAAACAGCAAAATAAACACAAAAATGGGTCACTGGGCACAAAACTAAGCTTCTGCTGGCCATTCCAGTCCTCTGACCTGAACCCTGTTGAAAATGAGTGAGGTGAACTGAAAAGAAGCAGCACCACCAACATGGAGCTGGGAATCTGAAGGATCTGGAGAGATTCTGGATGAAGGAATGGTCTCCGATCTCTTGTCAAAAGTTCTCCAAACTCTTCAGGCATTATAGGAGAAAACTCAGAGCTGTTATCTTGGGAAAAGGACGTTGCAATAATTGGGTGCCAATAATTGTGGCCAACATGAACGAGAGAAAGCATTTTATTTCACAATGAGACCCCCCCCCCCCACACACACACACACATTCAGTTGTTTTACTTCAATGACAGGTTAGAATTTTGTGAATTTTTTGAATGAAAGATAAAAAGGATAAACAATGAAGATTTATTTTCACAGCCGCCTTTGCGCATATTTACCAAGGGTGCCTATATTAGTGAAGGGCACTATAAATATATATATATTATATAAAAGTTAAAAATAAAACAAATATTTTACAAAACACTAGTTTTTCTACTCCAAAATTCACATTTAATTGAATGTTTTCTTTGTAATTGTATGTGAAATTTACTAGCAATTTCTGAATTAATAAAATCGTTTCAACACTGTTTTTTGTGCATGCCTGTCATGTTGTTATCTAGCCTTTAAGTGTGCAGAATCTGAAGCTGCACCATTCATCGCTAGATCTCACTCTCCACTGTGACTCCACTGAAATAAATAAATAAGCAAGACCACAAGCTCCACGTACACAGTCAATGACTACACTTTTAATTTGTTTTGTGCATAGTGTGCATTATTTTGGTTTTGCTCCCTCCTTAAGCATTTGTGTTTCCATTACTATTCTTTTGTTTCAATAAATCTACGGTAATTTCAGTTTACCTTGGGTGAAAGTGTGTTCCTAGTGCTGGGACTAGAGATGATTTTTAGGCGTTTCTCTCGCTCCACCTATGTGAAGGCTGTCCTGTTCACGCATGTCAACGTGAGATCTAATGCAGAAAATTATGAGATGTCTCAGAATCACAAAACAATCAACAAGTTAACAGGTAGGTCACACAAAACGGCCTTAAAACAATGCATAAAGGAACACATAAATGGCAAGATGTATTCATGCAATTCTATAACTTGTTTTAGGATTTTTACATTTAAGCGGCAACAGCATTGCGGAAGTGGAGCCTGCCATGTGCTTCACGGACCGATCGGCGTAAGTTAGATCTCTCATACAATTATCAGTTACATATATCAATGTCTATATTTGATTTTCAACTTTTTAAAATGTTTTATTACTTTTTTTCTACAGTCAGACCGGAACAGAAACCAAATGTCCCGTAGAACAACAACTAAGCAGGTATGCCTTACAAAGCTAATATCTTAATACATACAAATGATGATTCAATGATAACTCTTGCCACTTTTTGTGATTATGTATTCCTCTAGGACTAGGTAATTGTATAGTCTGTCTAAAGATCTTTATTATTTCATTTTACTGACAACAGAACTGCTGAAGTGAAGCCTGCCACGTGTTTGGAGGAGAGAAGAAACACCGTGAGTTAGACCTGTTATATACAGTTATCTGTATATTAAATATCAATGTCAATATTTTTCTGAGCAACTGTTATTTTTTTTCTATGCAGTCTAATGGCACATGGACTAGAAATGAGATAATTCTGTACTTCAACCGGAAGAGCATCAGGAAGAAGAAATATCTGAAAGACCTTCCTGATATATTTCATCTACACCCAAAAAAGCAGTTTAGTCAGTTTAGAGTGCGTACTTCTTGGGAAGAGAATCCTGTAAGAGAAATTAAAAAAATGGCTGACTGTGACTTAAACATTGGCAACACTATCAAAATAGTACGTTTTCCCCACTATGCAAAAGTAATCATTTTTCTTGAATCTTGGTACAAACAAAAACAGCAAGATAGGAAGGAAATCTTCTTTGAAGTTGGTCGTTACACAGTAACGCTGCAACCAAGCGATCTGTACTGTTCAGTCATGAGTGGCATAAACCATTGTTATGCAACAATGAAACCATCAGAAACTTTCACTAGAAGATGTTCGGAGACACTGTGGAACTACATGGTGGGGAACCACGACAAAGTTGATTCTTGTATTGAGAAACCTCAAGATGCCATTGTAGTATGTGCCATCTTATTCTCAGAAGTTATAAGGAATCCTGAAATGTTTTTCCATAACATCCTCCTGATGCAGTTTTTTAAACCATGGTATGAGTTTCGTGACAATCATCCCATGTTAACAGGAGGATCGTGGAAACATCAGGGTAACATCAGTGAAACACTGGAAAAGGTTAAAGAGAGAAAACAAAAAAGCCTTCACTATTGTGCCATACAAATTAGAGATAAGGCAAAAGAAAAATCTATTCCATACCAGATGCTTAGATTTAAGTAGGTGACAAAATTGTGTTGCTTTTGATTATCTTCATGTCTTTAGTCAAAAAATAAAACAAATTAGTAAAAAATGTCTTCCTGCTTGTATTGTGTCCTTGTATCGTTTTGTCAGTAGTCACTGAAAAGTATTACATGGGGGAGGGGCATGATTATAATAACACTAAAATAATAAAATAAAAAATCTGTATTATCAATTTTAAATTATTAAATTTATGACCTCTACATACAGTACAACATAATGTGCACCATAATTAAAGATGAGATCAAGGCTTCTCAACTCGACTTTGCTGTGGAGTTTAGCTCCAAACTTGATCAAACTGCCTGTAACTTTCTTGTAATCCAAGAAACACAAATTGGAAGAGTTTAACCTTTTTCCTCTACTTTGTAGCAGAGCTCTCTCTTGCAGTGTTGCCATTTTCACTTATTATAAACATATTTGACCTTGGCTCATAATATGAGCAAACTGTTACTGAGAAAATTGTATGTTCATGGCAAGTTTTTATCCTCAAATATAAAACTAGATAAATCTGTCTTACCTTGTAAGATGAAACAACCACACATTTAGTCCAGAAAGTGAATCAGTATGACAGAAAGGAGTAAAATGAGTCCGTCCCTTCCTGGTAAACGTTCTAAAAATGCAAAGACATGCAAAACACTTTGGAAAACAACAGGCATATTACGTGTTAAAGTGAAAGTGACGTGGCCAAGTATAATTATTACAGGTAATACAGGTAATACAGGTAATTCCCATACTCAGAATTTGTGCTCTGCATTCATCCAAAGTGAACACACACCCGGAGCAGTGGGCAGCCAGTGCTGTGGCGCCCGGGGAGCAGTTTGGGGTTTGAAAGGTTGAAATTTAAAAAAGACTTTTGTTTTTATGTGCTAACTAGTCTTGATTCAACATTAACATTGAAGTGCTACCCCAGGTAGCCAAAACGGTTTGGCCCGATAATGGCCCAGATCCGGCAGGCCAGAAGAAATAACTCGGCCCGGCTGCGGCTGCCAGACTCGGCATGGACATGAGATGAATGACACCCCAGAATCGGCCCAAATACAGTGGCCCGTGTCTGGCTGCCAAAACTGCTGGCATTGGGCCACAATCACACCGACGAGAAATGAAACACTTAGCCAGTACTGGCCCGAGTCTGGGTACTGAAACTGGGCCGACACCACCATCATTGGGCCACAATCACGCCAACCAAAATGGTACACTTAGTCAGTACTGGTCTAAGACTGGGTACTGAAACTGTGCCGGCACTGGGCCACAATCATGCCACCAAAATACTACACTTAGCCGGTACTGGACTGAGTCTTGTTTGCTAAATTAAATAATATACTTGCACTTACTCCTCTTAAACAGAATTTAAAAAAAAAATTTGTGTGTTCAGTACAACATCTAAAATATGTGTATTAAATTAGTTTTTGAAAGTGATCCAAGATGGCGCCATTGTACAAGGCTTGCCGTCTCTCTGTCTCTCGTTTGTCTCAGTTTGGTGTACCTGTGGTACCTGTTCGTCTGACATCTGTGCTGTTCGTTTATTGCATGATTGTGCACTGGTTCCATGCAGTTTCAGTGCTCACCTACGATCGCCAGGCTTTACTTAATATCAAAAGTTGTATGGGACTTTATCGTGGATGGTGCCCTTTTCTGCATTCTCATTCTCAATCCTCGTTCAACCAACCCGCGCTGGAATGCGCTCGCAGGTTACCGTGCTGTGTTCCTACCTTAAGGAAAGACTTGGGCCGGTGCTTGGGCCGGTGCTGGTGAGTTGTCAGTTTTTGAAGAACTTTGTCCAACGAACTGTCGTTTTATAAGTACCCCACGATCTGCTGGTAGGGGTGGTGGGGTTGCAATGGTTTTTAAGCAATCACTTAAAATTCAATCAGTTTCTGCTCTGACTTTTTCATCTTTTGAAGTACAGTGTGTGGCATTGCAGTCTACTTCATCCGCGCTGCTCTGTGCTCTCATCTATAGGCCTCCTAATTTTGATAGAAGTTTTATAAACGAGTTTTCTGAATTTTTAACTTCTGTTGCTCCGTTGTATGATCGTATGTTGCTACTGGGTGATTTTAACATACATCTTTGCTGCCCGGGGCGTCCTTTAGTTGCTGAGTTTAGTAATATATTGGACTCGTTTGGTTTTTCTCAGCATATAAATCAAGCACCTCATGTCCTTGGTCACACACTTGACCTTATTATGTCATATGGTTCCTCTGTAGTTGATGTTTTCATTGATGATGCTTCCTTCTCCGATCATAAACCCATTGTTTTTAAGGTTCCTGTTGTGAGCTCTGCTACTGTGAATAAGCCTGTTGGTTCTTATTCTCGTTTTATAAACTCACTGACTGTTTCTCAGTTCAGTGAACATTATCTAGCTAATGCTGTTGAAGAATCTATCTTGCATTCTGCAAAGACGTCCTATGAGCCTAACGATTTGATTTCTCTCTTTTACACAGATTGTACTAATATTTTAGATTCGATTGCTCCTTTTAAATTGAAACAACCTAAGTTAAAATCGTATTACTGGTTGGATGACAACGCTCGCTCTCTTAGACAGGCGTGCCGTAAAGCAGAGAGGAGATGGAAGCATGATCGGCTGACTGTGTCTCTTGAGATTTTTAAAGAGTGTCTGGTTAAGTTTCAGAGCGCTGCTAAGTCAGCCAGATCAAAATATTTTTCAGATCTGATTTCTGCACACTGTCATAGACCTAAGATTTTATTCTCCACGATAAATTCAGTTATTAATCCAAATTCCCAGTATTCTAGGGAACTGTCAGCAGGGCTCTGTGAGAAATTTTTGACATTTTTTGTTGATAAGAGGATAAGGGCGTCAGCTAAACGAATAAATGTGATAAAGTGAGTAACATTTGCTTATCTTTTATTTCACAGCTCTCAGACCTGTCTTTAAATTTGCCTGCTAGTCCATTTTTATTTTGTCATTTTCAACATGTCTCTTTAATTGAACTCTCTGATCTCATTAACAAAATGAAGACTACTAACTCCTCACTAGATGTTGTTCCTCCTGAGATCATAAAAGCAGCCTTTCCAGTAATTGGACCCAGTATCCAAGTGTTGGTTAACTCATCTTTGGATACTGGTGTGGTTCCTAATTGTTTTAAGCATGCAGTTGTTCAGCCGTTGCTTAAGAAGCAAGGTTTGGATGAAGGTTGTTTTAACAATTTTCGGCCTGTCTCGAAATTATCCTTTTTGTCAAAGTTTTTAGAAAAAGTTGTCCAATCACAATTGATCACATTCTTAAATACAGCTAATTTATTAGAACCTTTTCAATCTGGGTTCACTGCTTATCCCAGTACAGAGTCTGCTTTGCTTAAAGTGTTCAATGATATTTTGGTTGCAGTAGATGCCGGTAAAAATGCAGTACTGATTCTACTTGATCTTACAGCTGCCTTTGATACCGTGGATCATAATGTTCTTATTGGGCGGTTAGAACATCTGATCGGTATCAGGGCTTTACAATGGTTCAACTCTTATCTCAAAGACAGGTCTTTTTCTGTAGAGCTAGGCAAGTTCTCCTCATCATCTGCCCCAATTATTAGTGGAGTACCTCAGGGCTCTATTTTGGGACCACTTCTTTTTAACCTATATATGCGCCCTCTGGGGGATATTATCAGGAAGCACAATGTTTCTTTTCATCTGTATGCTGATGATACACAGTTGTACCTCCCACTAAAAGTTGGTGAGTCCATTCAACCACTGCTGGAATGTATCTCAGATATTAAAATATGGTTGTCAAATAACTTTCTCCAACTAAATGAGAACAAAACAGAAATTATTGTTTTTGGTCCCCAAAAAAACGAGAATGAGTATCATTGAGGAGCTGGGCAACCATTTCCCCTCCATTTCCTCACAGGTTAGAAACCTGGGTTTTATTATAGACTCAGAATTATGTTTATCCAAACAAATTAATTCGGTCGTTAGGAACAGTTTTTATCAATTGCGGGTCATTTCCAAACTTAAATCATTTTTGTTGTTTCAAGATTTGGAGAAGGTTATTCATGCTTTTATTACCTCACGCCTAGATTACTGTAATTCTCTGTACTCAGGTCTTCCTCAGTCATCGCTTTCACGCCTCCAGTTGGTACAAAATGCAGCTGCAAGGGTGCTGACTGGGGCAAAGAAATATGACCATGTCACTCCTATTTTAGCTTCACTACACTGGCTTCCTGTCCATTTTAGAGTTCACTTTAAGATTCTACTCTTTGTCTTTAAAGCTCTTAACAATCAAGCTCCATTTTATCTTAAAGTTCTTCTTATCCCTTTGTCAACTACCAGACATTTAAGATCCACTGACAGGGCTCTTTTATCTGTCCCTCGCTCCCGTTTGAAAACCAAGGGTGACAGAGCCTTTTCAGTCAATGCTCCTCGTCTATGGAACCAATTGCCTCTAGAATGCCGCCTTGCACCTTCCATTACCAGTTTTAAATCAAGATTGAAAACATATATATGTTTTCCTTAGCATTTTAATTTCAATTTTATTGATGTTTTATTGGTTGTCTTGTTTGCTTCTTTTTTTTTTCTTTTCTCATTTTAATTTATGTTACATTGTTAAGCACTTTGGATAGCTTTGCTATGTTTAAATGTGCTATATAAATAAAATATACTTACTTACTTAATTTTTTGAAAACAGAGCTTTGAATAATTAGTTTTTCCACAAAATGACATTACCTTAAAATGTCATAAAAAAAAAAATGTACAGTATCCTTGTTAAGCCTACATGTACTTATGCATGTCAACTAAATATGTCAACTTTACAAAGTTTAAGGGTTTGGCCCTTAAATGATATAACGAAAAATTGAGTGATATGACTATTTATTTTAAACATATTTGAAACATTAATAAAAACTAATGAAAAAACAAACAAACAAGAAAACTGCAGGAGCCTCCTCAAGCAAGCATACCCTAAAAGAGGGACAGATTGATAATTTAATAATTTGTTACATTTATATAGCGCTTTTCTGGGTACTCAAAGCGCTTTACATGGAAGGGGGGGGGGGATCTCCTCATCCACCACCAATGTCCAGGATGCTAGGGTTACACCCCTATTCTTTTTCAAAGGACATCCTGGGATTTTTAATGACCACAGAGAGTCAAGACACCGGTTTAACCTCTCATCCAAAAGACAGTGGTTTTGACAGTATAGTGTACCCGTCGCTTTACTGGGGCATTAGGACCCACGCAGACTGCAGGGTAAGTGCCCCCTGCTGGCCTCACCTCTTCCAGCAGCAACCTAGTTTTCCCAGGAGGTCTCCCATCCAGGTACTGACCAGGCTCAACCCTGCTTAGCTTCAGTGAGCAACCAGTCTTGGGCTGCAGGGTGATATGACTGCCAGATTGATAGAAAGAGAATAAAAAGAGGAATAGACAATGACACGTATGGTTAGTCAGACCATCTCAGACTGATAACATGAATGGGAACTCTGTTAAATGTTAACATTTGGAACATACCTTAGGTAGAATTAGTTTGCTTTTGGGCCCGCTCTTTTCTTCCCCCATCTGTGTCCAAAGTGAGCAGCAGCCATCTTTTAATGAACTTTTCAATCTCTCCATCTGATGCACTGCCAGGACTTGCATTTCTTTGCACTGATTGAAAAAAAGAGAGATCAGTCACAATACTATAGACTAGTGGTGTCAAACTCAATTCCTGGAGGAATGCAGCTCTGCACAGTTTAGCTCCAACCAGCTCCAACTCACACCTGCTTGGAAGTTTCTAGTGATCCTGAAGACCTTGATTAGCTGGATCGGGTGTGCTACCAGGGTAGCAAGTTCTTCTGGTCTTCTGGCAATTAGCAGCACAAAAGGTTTTGTCATTAGATGTCAAAGCTAGTGTGCATGTCTTGAAAGTTCCCTTAACCACTTTAAGCTTGTTTCATTATGTGAATTAAATCATTAATTTCCAACCGTGAGTTAGACCGGTTATATACAGTTTTCTGTATATTAAATATCAATGTCAATATTTTTCTGAGCAACTGTTATTTTTATGTCAATATTTAAACATTGGCAACACTCTCAAAATAGTACGTTTTCCCCACTATGCAAAAGTAATAATTTTTCTTGAATCTTGGTACAAACAAAAACAGCAAAATAGGAAGAAAATCTTCTTTAAAGTTGGTCGCTACACAGTAACCGAGCGATCTGTACGGTTCAGTCATGAGTGGCATAAACCATTGTTATGCAACAATGAAACCATCAGAAACTTTCACTGAAAGATGTTCGGAGACACTGTGGAACTACATGGATTATTTCTGAATGAATCAATAGACACTGAGAATAAAGTACATTCAAATTATGACGACATAAATTTAACAGGAAATGACTGTATGGTGCCTCTATAATGAAAAGCACGGGATTGGTCATTTCCACCCCAACAGGAAAAAATGCAAAGAAAACTATACTGGTCAATCCATTTGATAAAGTCTTTAATGATGCAGTACACATGATGGAAACGTTATTAAACACCAGAGCAGTGCATCATCATTGTCATCATCATCCATAACAACTTTCAAGAAGATCTACATTTGTCCAACATGCTTTCACGAGTCCTCCTAAACCAGCATTGTCATCAACATCAGACCGAGGGGCTGTTTCATAAAACACGTTTATCAAATAAGCCAGGCTTATTTCAGTTAGTCTGACTTATCTTGAACCAAAATAAGTCAGACTAACTGAAATAAGCCTGGCTTATTTGGTAAACTTGTTTCATGAAACAGTCCTCAGATGAAGCTTTGGCGCTTAAAAAGAGACACAATGATTCATAATAATACACAGACGAGGTTCCTCAGAAATACTCAAAACACTTTGATACAGATGCACAATGAAGCCCTGAAACCTCCATCTTCCTGAAACGAGTCAGAATCAGCAGAGATGCTCCATGATGTCCAGAAATACAGGCCAATGTGTTCAAACGCACTCATCAATCAGACGAATCTCATCAAAATCACCATGAATTCACCCCAAAATCAAAAAGAAGATATTTTAAGATAACACTTAGGACCAAAAAAAAAAAAAAAAACGGGTTCACCCCAAAATGAATAGAAATAAGATGTTAAAAAAACAAACAAAAAAAACATTAAAAATAATCACAGTGCACATATATTGTACAATTATATATTGTATATATATAGTAATTACAAGTAGTGTTTAATTGTCATACAAATAAATGTCAATTTGCCCAAAAAAATGATTTATGCAAATATTAATTTTGCTTCTTTGGGTGAAATATTCATAATTTGTGTGTGAGATTCACTCGATGGCTGTTGTCAGAGACTAAACACATGATCATAATGAATTATATGGTTTGCACACATCAGAGGAGCAGCTGTCCTCCTCTTCTCAAACACATTATGGTTTGTTTGGGACCAAAACCACATGAGGCCTTTATCTGATGAAAACTGCTACAGTGCTTAAAAGAATCAAATCATGCGAAACGCTCGTAGGACTGACGGCCGATGCCTCCACATAACCATCAACACACATCCAATCTGACAGACTTATGATAAACTCATAATCAAATGCAGTTCATCCTCTATCAAGATCTTCATCGCATAACCTGCAGGCAAAAACACTATGTAAATATGCCACAATTAAATAAACAAATCTAATATTGTCAATAAAGGCTGTTGACTATAATCAGAGACAGACTGTAATGCTGAGTCCAAATGTTCCTGTAGCAGCAATAAAACCAGAAACAGTGTTGAACTATAACACAGGCAGATAAAAACTCAAAATAGACAACATAATGCTACTCTGTAAACTCACAGCGTCCATGTAAACTCGTTTGACTGCAGGTGCATTCGTTCTGATGCTTCATGACTTCCAGAGCTGAAGTTTGCGGGAGACGAATCGTCTAGCTCTAGAAACAGCAAAGGTTAAATGCTTGTTTGTTGTGAAGAGCGCTAGAACACCTAGAACTGTCTGAACAGAGTGAAATCACGGTTAAATACACTCACGTGACACCATCAGTATCAGCTCGGCTTCTGAGTTTACCACCATTTACCACAGTTTACATCAAAATACCACAGTTACTACAGTGCTTGAAAAAGGTCAACTTTGTTTGATTTCTCAACAAGTAGTCAACGAAAAGAGCCGCTCACCTTAATATATTTTTGCAACCCTGTTACCAAAACTTCAGACATGTTTAGAGCAGTTTACAACTCTGAATCGTAGTTTCATTTATATATATACAAGTATATACGTATATATAAGTATATACTACAAGTAGGGTTGTTAAAGTTGACTAAAACTTAAACCATGAAAAAAAAAAATAATAATTATATATATATATATATATATATATAAATATATAAATAAATGTCTATATATATATACATACATATATATATATATATATATATATATATATAGAGAGAGAGAGACATTTTATTTAGCTACATTTCATACATTTTTGTTTACTTTAACAATGTACTATAGTAACTAAAAAAGTGAAATACAAATAATAAAAACTATATACATATATGAAAAAAACTAAGTAATAAAAATGACAAAAGACGAGAAACTAGTCACTAAAACACAAAATACAAAAACAATTTTAAAAACACCTATTATAGTATCTCAATGATAATATAAAATATCACTGGTAAAAGTTTTTACATTTAGCCTAAATTAATACATAAATCATTCAAGTTTGTAGAAATTAACTTATTTCAAATAAATTAATGATTTCTTTTAATTCAATTTTCTAAACATAACTTTGTACTCTACTTGTTGATTAATTCTATGGTATTTTGACAGAAACTATGATTACCGTGGTAAACTGCTGTAATGGCAGCACGCAAAAGGTTAATCTCTGAAACACGCGCTTCCGCTTCAGACCATCATGTGTGTCACTGACGGTGCGTTATTGTTTTAATATCCAGCTTGAATTTTCGCGAAAAACATCAAGCATCAAATGCTGCTTCACAAGGCTACAGTAAAACACTGATTGAAAATAAATAAACAGCACAAATGAATGACGATACTTGGGAATGAACATTAAAGAGTTCGAGCAGGTAACAGAGAGATCTATAGGGACCCCCATCTGTCCGCTGGAGGAAACTGATCCAGCTCTCCGACCTCCGAATACTGATGCTCTCCCAGAAGATACGTCAGCTTATAGCGCAAGCGCACACGCTCCTGAAACACACACACACACACACACAACACCGGTAAACCTTCATGAACAGATTCCCTACAGCAGAATCAATGTGTTGTCACATTTTGATTGGTTTGATTGTTTTATTTCATTTTATTCCCCACTTTTTTTATAATAATAATAATTAAAATTAATAAATAATTTATTATAATACAAATAATAAATTGCTTAATTTTTTAAAATAAATTGCATTAATTTTTTTTCAAATTATTAATGAATTTTTAAACAAAAGAGTTGGATGTGTGTGACCTCCTACCTTGAGTGGGTTGGCAAGCAGCATGACCTGAGTGATGGATGCGGGGGGCAGGATGGGGTTAAAGGGCGCGATCTCTGTACCTGATGGAGGCTGAAGCTTCAATCGCATAGACTGACACAAACACAACAGGGTCAAAGAAGAGGTCAGAGGTCATGTTTAACTTCATGTTTAACCTGTCCCGAACATCAGAGAGTCATCAAACCTCCGTGGCATCAAATCTCTGGCATTCTACATTTTATATGGACCTTTTTCACAGCAGCAGCAGAAGTCGTCATAGTCGGGTTAACTTGAAAAGCAGTGAATGGGAGAGTACCACAAATATATGTTTTGCATTTCCATTTGCTGAAATAGGAAAAAGAAGAACTCCATGATAGTGTTTTCGTGACTCTCAATAAAAGGAAAAAAACTGAGAGAGACTGATATCGGCAGTCAGATAAGAGAACCATGTCAAATTTACCGCCCCTCCCATAGACACTGCATTAGAAACACCTAGCGTTAACTAGTTTGTTTTGTAATTTGATGCAAAGGTAATATTTGTATATATATATATATATATATATATATATAAATGTGACCCTGGCCCACAAAACCAGTCGTAAGGGTCAATTTTTCAAAATTGAGATTTATACATCGTCTGAAATCTGAATAAATAATCTTTCCATTGATGTATGGTTTATTAGGATCTGACAATATTTGGTCAAGATACAACTATCTGAAAATCTGGAATCTGAGGGTGCAAAAAAATCAAAGCATTGAGAAAATCTCCTTTAAAGTTGTCCAAATGAAGTTCTTAGCAATGCATATTACTAATCAAAAATTAAGTTTTGATACATTTATGGTAATTTACTAAATATCTTCATGGAACATGATCTTTACTTAATATCCTAATGATTTTTGCCATAAAAGAAAAATTAATAATTTTGACCCATACAATGTATTTTTGGCTATTGCTACAAATATACCCCAGAGACTTAAGACTGGTTTTGTGCTCCAGGGTCACAAATGTACATAGATTAAAAATAAAAAAAATAGAAATATGAAAAACTTTCGAGGATTTACGATGCTGATGACCGTTAAACGTGTCATCACAGTTTTGTGAAAAGGGTCCATTGAAATGAATGTTGTGAATTGGTTCAACTGAATCATTAAAAAGAACTGATTCAAATGAATGATGTGTAAATCTGTGTTGGCAGTGGGGGAGGTTGTACCTTGGGCACGGCTGCTTGCAGCACTATGTTTCGCACGGGTAACGGGGCCGTGTTGAGCAACGACACCACCATGACCAGGACGTCCGGTCGGCCCGGCGGACAGTCCATCGCAAAGTGCATAAGAACACGGACTCCGTCCTTATCGTACACCGTCACAGGTAAGACTTTACCTGAGGACACAAGCAGAAACATCAACTAAAACAGGTCAACTGCAGCATCACCTGGAAACCTTGGCTATTTGAGTATTTAAAAAGTCACATTTCACCCACAAAATCAAAAGGGGAAAACAAACTATAGTTACTTGTAATAATTGTATTATATAACTTTAGTGTAATATAAATAAATAATATAATATAATGAAGAAACATATATACAATCATCCAGCATTTAATATAAATTATAATATAGTATTATATAGTATAAATTATAATTCTGGATTTTAATATTGTATGAATTGTAAAGCACAAAACCTTTCTGGGTCTCATTTCAGACCAAAGAAATACATATTAAAGGGCCATATGATGTGATTTCATGTTTTCATAGTTTTCATGTGTGCATAGATAAGATCCCTGAAGTTGCAAAGACTAAAGTCTCAAAAGAGATATTCTTTTAAAAGTTAAGACTCTGCCACTCCCCCCTAAAATGGCTCATTCAAAACACCGCCCAAATGTATACCCAAAGAAAGAGGGCGTGATTTTTATTCTCGCTGTAGTATTATTGCCGCCGGCGCCATGTCGTGGAGACGCTGCGTTTCGTTGCGAAACTACTTTGTTTGGGCTTCCAAAAGAGAACACAACTAGAAATCAGTGATTAAGCTGTATTTACAACACTGTTCCAGAACAGTTCAACCCAAATATTAGAGTGTGTGCAGCACATTTTACGGAGGACTATTTCCTGAACCCGAGAGTAGCCTACAATGCCAGCTGTGCACAAAGGCTGTTTCTATAAAGTGGGGCAATTCCAACTTTGCAAGGACAGTCTGGCGCTTCTGACTCGCAGCCTGTAAGTATGTTTCTGCTACTGATGATTCAAACATGAGTTTTGAGCTGTGTAGAGTAGTGCTTGTTATTTGTCGTTTCTCCGATCACAAATGCAGACATGGTAATGTTTATTCGACGAGATACAATGCGACGCATAAAAAGACAGTATAAGTCGTTATAATCAGTAATTATGTCCCCACTGGATGCCATAAATGCCTCGTTTGTAATGGGTTTTATAGTTTTTTTGTTGTCGCGTCAGGACACGCCATCACAATACGATGAGAGGCATAACATTTCCGTCTCACACTTGAGGTATTCGGCCAATCACAATGCACTGGATAGCTGGCCAATCAGAGCACGCCTCGCTTCTCAGAATGATGAGCTTTGTAAAAATCGACGCGTTTCAGAAAGGCGCAGCCTAGAGGAGCAACAATAATGTACAGTATGTGGAAAATAATGTGTTTTTTGAACCACAAACCCATATGACCCCTTTAAAAGTAAGAAATAATAAATAATATTTAATCAAATTTTATATAATACATTTATAATAAAAATAATTATATTCTTATAATAACCTTTTTATATACTTTATATATTTATTTTTTCACTATGAAAATCAAGCCTATACTATAAATATGAATATAGGATAATTAAGTTTTCAATAAGTTATAATTTTGCTGAGATTTTGACATTATTTTCAAGCAAATATATTAATTAATTCATTTGTTTATTTCTTTTTGTGTTTATTGCCCTCCAATTTTTTAAGCTTCACGTCCTGTTAGTGTAATCATCAATTGAAAATGAAATACTGAATCTTTTCAGATCAGTTGAACTAGGTCACTGGTCAAACTCGTTCAGATTGATGCTGTGGTCACTCACTGGGTCTGATGGACTCGAGCGGGACGCACAGGTTGGACAGGCTGGGCTCTGAGCTCCGCGCCGGGCTGCTCTGAAACGAGTGAGATGGGGATGAGAAGGGCTGAAAGTAAGGGCTGCCCGGAGCTGAGCCACTCGTCACCGCCTGAGCCCGGGCCACAGCGGGAGAACCAGACACCGCCGCGCTTACAAACGGGTTAGTGGTCTGAAGAGAGGCAGCTGTGGAGCCCATCACACCACCAGAAAGACCAAAAGTCCCTCCAGCGATGCCACTCAGACCAGAAACACTAAGGAGAGACAGAATAAGAGCTGAAATCTCATTTATATACTCAAATACGATGTCTACATAGGCAGCTCATTTCTAAAGCAGCTTCATAATATCATGGACCCTCATAAGTGACTGATAAGAAACACTCTGCATGTGCAAACCACATTAAGTTGGTTTGAGGTGCTGTTTTCATCAGGAAGAGCAGAACTGTACCTCTTTCCACCTCCAAAGTCCAGCATGGAGAGATCCTGCAGCCCCTGACTGACAGCTGGTGTGTGTGAGGTCTGCGCAGGTGTGTGTGTTGTCGGAAAGACGACGCTCGGAGCCGAGATGCTCCCAAACAGGTCCAGGGCCGGATCAGGAGCCTGACAGCAAGAGACCAACCAAAAAATGAGAGGTTCAGTCATCTCTCTGTTAACGTCTGTAAGTCCAAATGGTTTTGTGTGTCCTACCTGTAAGGACGTCCACTGACCAGACAATTCATCCAACGTCGGTCTGTTTGGCACAGAGGGAGGATCATTCAGTCCTGAGAACAAGATAACATTTATGCATGTTATACTGCATATAAAGTAATACAATAAATATTATTATTATCATATCAATTATATATTAATAATTAATTTTATTTTAATGAACCTTGTTTTCAAACCTTTTTATATACTCTTTATTAATAGCAATAATAATTGTAATTTATTATTTAATTTTTATAAAAAAAAACAAATTCATAAAAAAAATCACATTTCATACTTCAAACTTATTAATAATATGAATTATTATTATATCAATCATAATTTCTTATTTACTGATCATTGTTTAAAACAATAGTATTTTAGTAACAATATTTTTTTATTTTAATATTAATACTACTACTAAGAATTATTATTATTATCATCATTATCATCATCATCATAATAAAAGCTTTCAAACTGTTTTAAAAACATTAATAATAATAATTATTATTATTATAGCAATTATTTTATCAATTACAACTTTTATTTCCTAAGTATTGTTTTTATATGCTAAATAACAATTATATTTCATATGATCAAATATGTTACATTTTCAAAAACATTAACGTTAATAAAAATCATTATTTTATTGATATTATTTATTTAATAAGTATCTTATATTACTGTTGATGCCATTTCATAAAAAGGTTTTACAGTGATTTACACATTTATGTGGGGTACTATGTGACCTCTCATGGCCTGTTTCTATAGTATACATCACCAGACAGCGCCACAACAATTTAAAAGAGATTTATTACCGAGAGACAAGAGTTCATCGTCCAGCAGGGAGAGGGAGGTCTGCTGCTCAGGCGGTTTGTGACTGGGGCTGCTCGTCTGACTGCAGTGACCGCCGGCTAATCGGCGAGGAGGAGGCGGCAGCACGGGGATGGGCGAGGCCGTGGGATTGGCTGACGGGACCTGAGGAGGAAGAGAAGGAGGAGCGACGGTCGGAGGAGAGGAAGGTTCATCCAGTCCAGCCAGATCAATCAATGTGCCCGTGGTCTCGCATCCTGAGAAAACAATAAACATCATGAAGAAAATATGATGTATTGGATTATTCAAATATTGCTGCTGAGGGAAGATCTACAGATGATCCCTGAAGCGACGTCACCTTCACTAGCAGCCGGTCTGAGATCTTCCCCCTCGCCGTCGTCCGCCTGTCCTTCTACGAGTCGTTTATAAGAGCTGATTACTCTGGACAAATCATCGTTTGCCTTGAGAATGTCCCCTACAGGAAGCAGACAAATCATAAACATTTCAAATAAACAATCCTCCATTTTTCTTTGAGAGTAAAGCAGAGCATCATGTCGTTTACCCAAACTGCAGTCGTTGTCCTCCGCCTCAGTGGCCAGTTTGAACGCGGTGCGTCGTAGTTTATCACAGCGCTCATATAGCTCCTGGACATACACGTCAGATCACATATGAGTGCTGTTGTCATGGTTACATCAAGTTAATTATACAATCTCTAACCCCTTTTACACTGCACATGTCTGTGACGCGTTACGGCTCCAATACGGTTTTGTTTCGTCCTCAACGTAGTGCCAACACACTAGGAGCATTTCAGAGGCATATTTTGAGATTTTCTCTGTTTTTCCTTTTTTTATTATTTTGGGGGGTTCTACCATGGGTGAATTGGCTAAATGTTTTATTTTTATCCAGTTTACCTGTTAATTGTTGTGTTTATTGCAATTTTCTTCTTTGTTGTGCTGTAGCCTTACATACAAAGTCAATACACTTCAGTTATGAGTGACAAGGATTAAAGATTTGTAGCTATGTTTTAATCTGCACAGGCTGTTTATTTTGTATTTGAGCTGTGTGGCTTGGATGCGGCATATGTCAAAAACAGACTAGGCGCCTATCTTTAGCAAAACAGCATAGCTATCCGCTTCTAGGACACTTCTGAAATGTGCCGCAGCGCAGCTAGTATAAACAAGCATTGACTAGAGCGGCCGCGATCAGCTCCGGTGACCGTGTTGGAGCCGTAATACACTGCAGACGTGTGCCGCGTAAATAAGGAGTAATAGTACAGACAGGAAACAGCTGTAATGATACAGTACAGAACTTCTGTAATCTGAAGAGTACAAGTGAAATAAGACATTTCACAATAGCGAAAAACTGATGAATTGCTCAAGTTTGGGCATGGTAACCAAAAATTGCAGATTTCAGCTGCTGGGTTAAAGGGACAGTTCACCTAAAAATGCAAGTTCTGTCATCATTTACTTAAGTTGTTCCAAACCTGTAGGAGTTTATTTTGAAGAATGTTAGTAACCAAACAGTTGACCGTATCCACCGACTTCCATAGTACGGAAAAAATTGATTTTAATAACGTGCTAAACGATAATAATTTGTTTCTCAGATATAAAATGTCTCTGTTTTTACGATAGTACAAAGCATGCGTGAGTCTATGGCTACAAAACCTGTATGTATATATATATATATATATATACAGATGCTCCTGATATTAACATGCTCACAAATTTCTTTTTTTTTGGGTTGTTTGTATTTTATTGAATCCGATACCTGCACCACAGATGATGAATCCTGCTGACTTTCAGTCTCTTCCAACTGTTTTTCTCTGAGAGCGCTGTACCAACATCAGATGTTCAACTACACTGATATTCTATGGTAAAACAAGATTATACTGTCTTTTTATTCTTCTTGAATCCATGGAAAGTAGCAGAGACACTTATATAACCCACGTATATATCAGGAAAGATTTACTTGTTTCACTTGTTGAACAGAATCTGTTGCAGGAATGACTCAAAGTCTGCTCTGATTGGCCAGCTGACACAGTGCATTGTGATTGGCCGAACACCACAAGCACGAGTCGATAGCGAGTCAACGGTCAATAGCAAATACTTAAACTAATAACAAAACATACAGTCGCTGATTCAGAAGCGCCAGATTGTCAGAGCAAAGTCAGAATTACTTCCTCTCCTAGGATCATGAAACGGTCGTCCATAAAATGCGTTAACATCTGGGTTGTGCTGTTCTGTTGTAAGTAATCTTAATGATTCCTAAATGCATCTACTTTCAGAAGGTCAAATAAAGTGCTTTTGTTTTCACCTAGAAACACACAGCGTCTCCCTGACATGGTTTCATCAGCACTACTGCGGTTACTGAAACCACACCTTCTTTCTTTGCATGAACATTTGGGCGGGATTACGCAAATATTTCCACATCATGACGTAGACATGTGGGGGCGTGTTTGAACGAGCCGTTTTAAGGGGGTGTGGCAGTCTTAACTTTGATAAAGAATATCTCTTTGGTTTTGAGACTAGTCTTTGCAACTTCAGGGATCTGATCTATGCACAAACAGCTTGTAACACTCCAAAGAGAAAGGAAAACTTGAAATCGCATCATGTGACCCCTTTAAAATAAACAGTGCAATTTTTATGTTTGGTTGACTGCATTTTAGTTTGATGATGAATGGCTGAAATGTCAAGCAACTCTTATGTTGTTTGTGTGTGTGTGAGGCACATAGCTGTGTGATCAGATGATTAAATCAAATAAAGATATAAAGAAAATAAATCAAATGCATTAAGAGTGTCACATAAACGAGCGTATACTTGTTGCAGTTTTTTTCCTTTTGTTAATTTGTTAATTATATTATAGCCTATTATATATTTTGTGTGGTCCTATTTATTTTATTCCTTTTATAGACTTAATTTCTGTTTTGCTCCATTCACAGAAGCGCTGCAGGTGCGTGATGTGACGATGTGTGAATCCTCATGGTCTGTGTTTTACGCTGATATTCGCACATATAAACCTAAAGCCCTGAATAAAAAAAACATTCTAATCTTACTGGTCAATGATTGACTAATAAGCTTCGGTTGTCGGAAAATAACCTAAATGATCAAAATGCTGTCATTCTACAATTCTCCATGAGATTCATATGCTGCGTGCAAGTTCAGGCTAAAAAAACCTGCGTACACGAGTTGAGACCAGACGTGAGATTTGATCGTAGCCACCGCTCGCGTCCATATTGATAAATTCCAAGTTTTGCGTTGAAACGACCGTGAGCCCACTTTTCTGTCATACGTTCGTCTCGTAAATGAGGCCCAGTGTCAACACGTAAACTGAAATCCGATTTTTTTTTTTTTCCCACACCGACTATTGTTTGTATTGAAGAAAATACAGTTCTTTAAACTTAATACTGCCAGTTTCTATTAATAAGTTGAAAACAAGCAGCTTTGTCATAATTACAGCAAAAATAATTGAAATATCTGAGGGTAAGCTGCTGGAGATTTATGATCAAACTAGTTTCCAGCAACAAACTAACTTAACCACCTGATGCTTAGAAACTCAAGTGCCATTTCTTTAAACTTTCTCGGTCTGCACATTTTATGAACATTGATTGTTGTCGAGTCTGATCTCACCTTCATAAGCTCGCGGTCGGCGTCGGACGATCGGTCCCTGTCGTAGTGACTCAGCATTTCGCTCAGGAGCTTGACGTTGTTGTTCACTTCCTCCAGGGTATTGCTGCGTTTGGTCATTTTCTGCACTCGGGCCTCGTCCTACACAACACACATTCAGTCTGTCACATCAATGATGCCACACCTGATCCAGAATCAGTGAATCGGGAAAAAAATACTGAAAATATGATCAAGAGGTCTGACATTAATACAGTTTATACAAACGCAACCACCCTTGAACCATTAGGGTCAACATGAAATCAGATTTGCTAATAAAGTAAATAGTCAAATGTTTTATTAAAGGAATAATATATATATATATATTCCCTTATATTCCTTTAAATGCTTTAACTTTCATGCAATTCTTTAATTGCATTTAATGTTTCAATATAGTGAAAAAGGAAATGCGGTTTCACGTTGAGTTTAAACAGCTCTTCATCCATCTTTAAATATCAGTTAGATCGACATCTTGATCACGTCTAAAGGTCGTCTCACCTCCTTCACCATGTTTTTGATCAGTCTGTTCGCCTCCTGAAGATCTTCTGGGTTTTTGCTCCTCAGAAGTTCAGCCAACAACTGCCATCAAATCACAGAACAACACTTTTTTTTTTGTTTCATAAATGGAAAACACATTGAGTTAATCACATATTTAAATTCAGATTTTTGCATACCTTCCCCATGTCCTCATTGTCAAACACTGGGTTTTTGGGCCGTGCCGGAGGGGACGGGATCAGGGTTTTGTCCACTGTTAGTTCTGGGTCCGACATCACAAGTCCTAAAGAAAACACACATCGATCAGAGAGCCGCTCATGACAGACCAGAGAAAGTTCACCCTTAAAATCTCACCTTGTCTCTTGAGCGTCTGGTACGCGTCTGCTATCTTGGCCTCATTGGGAAACGCCACCGTCCAGCTGTACAACATCTCAATGATCTTATTCTTCACCTTGTCAGAAACACTATCCCCCATATACTGAAACACAAAGTTTTTAAACATATTAGTCCATTATGTCTATAAAGCACACATAAATGAGTCCTAAAATCAGAAACAAGATCACATTTTTGCACTTCTGGTTCCATCGTCTTGAATTCAGTGGGTTTTTGGTTAATAATCGTACTCATAGGAAATGTGGTGATGTTGAAGTTGTGCAATCATGGTGTAGTTTGTTTATTGCCTACATTTAGCTTTTGTACTTGTAATGATTGTATTTAGGCTTAAACATTCATAAAAGTTGTGTTAATTTGTTACGATTATCATGACGAACAAGATGTGCAAGAATCATGAAGTTTTGTTGGCCACCGAATTTATTTTCTGCAATAATCTAATGGAAAAAAATGTCCTATTGGCTTTCTGTTTTTTTTTTATTATTATTAACAGATTTAGGGGTGTATACAAAACATACAAGTCAAAACATGCACATAAGCAAACGTACATATATGACCATAAGATACACATATACAGTGTAACTAGAAGAGAGAGAAAAAAAGTAAATAAAAAACAAACAAAAAAGGACAAAACTATGAAAATTATTAAATGCAACCAATCATCTAATTTATTAATTTATCCACATCTTGATTATATGCATTCATTCATGTTTCGATTTAATTTATCCATGAACTTTAAAAGAGGGCTCCATATTTTTTCAAAAGTGCTCATTTTGTTCTTAAGTGAGGCAGTCATTTTTTCAAGTTTTAATGTATCTATTAATAGATTGAACCATTGGGTAATAGATATTTTTGTTCTGTCCTTCCAGTTTAATAGTATTACTTTTTTAGCTATTATAGATGTCTAAGAGTCGTACTCATGGTGAGATATTTAAAACAATTATGTTTCTTGATGTTGTTGTCAATAAAAGTGATATTTTTTATTGGTATTTCTTGAATCAATGACTGTTCTGGATCTTTCCATGCTAAACCTAGATCACTAGACCAATATTTAATGTGCTGTAGCTGTGTTGCTAGAAAATAGAAACATGGTGCGTTTAATTCTCCCAAAGATTTGGGCTTCTCTAAAGTAGCGAGTTTAATTCTTGGTTTCCGTCCTTTCCAATAAAATATATTAACAATTCTGTTAAGAGAGGAAAACCAGCTAGAGGGGGAAAACAGGGGTCATAGAAAAAAGGTAATTCAATTTTGGTAAGATGTTAATTTTAATGGAAGATATTCTACCCATCAAAGAGATGGGAAGGTTGTTCAATCTTTCTAAATCACCTTTAATTGTCTTAAGGAATAAAATTAAGTTTAAACAGATCATTGACGTTCGTATTGAAATGAATTCCGAGATATTTAATGGAGTGGGCAATTTTAATAGGGTGCTGACAATTTCTAGAGTCTAGTGACAAGGGAAGAATTTCTGATTTTGACCAATTTATGGAGTAACCTGATACCTTACTATATGCATTAATTATATTATCAATAGCCGGAAGTGAACTGGATGGATTTGAAATGAAAAGTAAAATATCATCTGCATAAAGACTTATTTTATGGTGATACGATTTGGTTTTGCCGAATTGAGGCTGCCAATGGTTCTATGTAAAGGGCGAATAAAATGGAGAAAGTGGGCAGCCCTGTCCCGTGCCTTGTAATAAGTTAAATGGTTTAGAAATGAATCCATTAGTTACAACAGATGCTATTGGCTTTCTGTTGAAGGAACCAGGGTGATGCTAACAAAAATACTAAAGTCATAACAGAAAAACCACCAACCTTGGGTGAAACCACTTTAATCAGCTCATTTAAAAACCTATATCTGGCTATTTCATTGTGAAATCTTCGCCCACAGTTTTTCATACACGCCTCTAGTACCTGCAGAGACACAAAACCATCAATATAAACATTTTATCATTATATCACCATCTGTAAAGAAACTCAGCAATGCTGGACTAGTGTTAAAACATCCCTCACCGTCAGAGCTTGAAGGGCTTCCCATTCTTGAGAATGGATTTTGTGAACCAGGAGTCTCACAGCTATCTGAGGACTACACACACACACACACACACACACACACACACACACACCACACACCACACACCACACACACACACACACACACACACACGAACACAGTTAGAGAAGAGAATCCTGTCGTTTTCAGTCATGTTGGATTACGGATGCTTACCCTTCCAACTCCTTATTGATCTGGTCACAAAACCCAATTATGTATTCCCAGTCCTCCTGCCTGTTGGACGGGTGTGTGGCTTTGTCTGTGGAGGACACACACCATCGTAAGGACCACACAATCGGCCCCGTTGAGCTCTGTGTCTGTGATACACTGGCACAACCGTGTGAGGGCCAATCACAGGGATGCATATCAATATGACCCTCAGTGATTTCAAAATAAACAAAGAAAATAAAGAAGTAGTCCTTTACAAAAACCGCTATGTATGTATAATATAAGCATGTACAATTGTATTTACATGGTATGCTCCAAACAAATCATTGCATTATGATGGTTAGTGTACTATTTGACACCCTGGATAAAATCATTTAAATTGATATTAATGAATTAGTAATTGCTGCAGTAAATCCTGAAGCTCTGGGTCTGAACTCATCCTACATGAAGCTAAACACGGAGTTTGAACTTTAATCTGGATCATGATGGCCAGATCTGATGCACTCTGAATTCATACTATAGAGAAGGCTTGACTCATGAATATTAATTACTAGCCGTGACGTTCGTACACCGGGCTCATCTGATTGGCTGGAAGGCAGACGCTGGCGAATGAACGAATCCTATTATGGTGAAACGTTGGCGCTTTGATATTATTATGCATTATGATTGGACGCCCCGAGAAGGTTACCATTGGTTACCAGATGATTAATATTCATGAGCGGACCTTCATCATAGTATGATTCGCGGGAACAAGAACATCAGACGCGTCGGTATTAATGCATGCATTGAAGACATAACACAGCAGTGTTATTTACACTTATTATGAAATGCAAATGATAATAATGCACGTACTGAGCCAGGATTCCAGTGATTCTCCCTCCGGAAACGCCATGATCCTCATTTACAGCTTTGAATCCATAAATCCACACATTTCCCCCTTAAATACCACAGACATTTGTCAAATTAAAGTGAGTATATTAAAAGCAAACATCCTCTGCTCCATTCGAGCTTGTATGAAGCGGCACAATACTGCTTTATTTATATTTTTAAACGAATAGTGCATCAGCCGGCAGTACCATCAGCTGCCTGTATGGAGGTCCTTGAATAGACGCCTCTGGTCATTACAAAATAAAAGTCACTAGCGGGATGAGTCTTGTAGGATTACAAAATAAAAGTCAAACTTTGTTAGAATAGAATAGAAAATGTGTGCAAAAACAGTACTATCAAAGGAGTAACAGACCTTTAATGATGGTCACACACATCAGGGTTGGGGAGCAAAACTGTAATGATTATTATTTTTTTTTTATAAAACATTATGTTTATTTATCTGTTTTAGCTGTCTAAATGAGGAAACTTAGGCCCGGTTTCATAGACAGGGTTTAGCCTAAACCAGGATAGTTCAATTAGGACATTAAAGTAATTTTTATAAGCATGCCTTATAAAAAACATTACTGTTGTGCATCTTAAGACAAAACAAAGGCACTGACATGTTTTAAGATCAGTCAGTGCACGTTTCTTTCCGTTGAAACAGCTCAGATTTACATTTTAGTCTAGGACTAGGTTTAAGCCTTGTCTGTGAAACCGGGGGTTACACTATTATTTTTATTCAGTTATTTCATATACAGTAAGATAATCTTAGTTGTAATAAATATTATGGTAATATAAACATGACTTTTGTGTGACAGTAGATGAGTAAACACAAAACTGGACCTATTTTTTTTTTACTTAACCAAGACTGGTTGTATGGCACAATTTTCTGTAAAGTTGCTTTGAAATAATTCTTAAAAGCAATACATATATCCAGAGTCAGACTTGACATGACTAGATGCAGGAGGAGTGCAGGAGCCGGGAAAGGAAGTGATACGTTTATTGGATAACATTTGTCTCAACGTTAACATATTAAACAAGTGTTATCATCACAAGCAAAGGGAATGGAAGTGTATACTGCTTTTCAACAGTGACTTGTGGCCTTGAAGACCTTGAGTGCAGACAGTTAGTATAGTTAGATCTTTGTTCCAGCAGTTACAGAAACATGTGCTGCCTTGCACAGAGGCAGGATGATACGTAAACATTATTCCTGGTTATGCAGCAATAGCCAGGCCTACTTAAATCAGTAGAACAGATAATATCCTGGCAGAAAATCACCAGTACCTCTTCTTTTAAATTTACAGGCATTTCCTTCAACCCTACAACACAACACAATGCAAAGCGTAATTCAAAATACATGTAAATTACTTGCATGTTAACATCATACATTGGTCCCTATTTTTACAGACTTTTCTTAACATTTAAAGTAAAATAACAGTAAAGCAAATATAAATAATGCATTATAAATTAGTAAATTTATATGAATATATCAATGCATAAGTAAAATGCAGTAAGACACAATATGTAAAATGTTTAAAAAGAAAAAGAAAAAAACCAAAGACAAAACAGGTGCATGTTTGACCTCTGGAAGTCAACTCTGGCATTTTTGTCATTGGCCAGACTCTCAGTCATCAGTGCTTTTACAAAATTCACATTAAACACAATTAGGCATTTAAGCTAAAACAAAGTACAAAAACATGCAACAACAACAACAGTTAAACGATTGAACGACTGATGTAAGATATAAAAATGAGGCAAATCAATGTGTGTAAGAACAACTACAGGGCTTTGGTCCATGAGCTCCTCTGACTTTTTAAACAGAAATCTATCAAGTTTTCTCATTCATGTTTCTCCGGTCATCAGTCAGATCCATTACATCAGGCTTGTGAACCTTATGACTCAAAGTCTATGTCAAGTGCAACTGGTCCATTCATTGAGAATCCAATGAAGAATGACACTCCTGCGCCAGATTTATGTAACTGGCTTCTGAACATTGGATAAACCTTCACGTCTGTGACACTGATAAAACCGTCACAAATTTCACCAGAATCTCTGCAAAGTTTATCGCTGTCTCTCAATATTTTCCATATTTTTTCATCATCCCACTGAGTTGAGATGTCCTGTCCTGATCCTAAAAGGCTGTTTATATCCCTATGGGAAATCAGGCCACCGTAACCTTCACCCTTCCCTAAGTAAAAATGGACAGCTGCTCTCTTTCCATTAGACACACGATTCAGCTCATTGAAATATGTCTTAATTTGTGACACAAATGTTCGTAATGGATAACGTTCTTGCCATAACAATAAAATAGCAATGTAGTATAATGGCAGAATCTCACTGAAGGTTGTGGGGTGGTTGATTATTTCATGTAGTAAATTACAAAGGTCTTGGTAAGGCATGATGAACTGAGATTCAGGGTTGATGTTGGCCAGAATTACATTGGCATAGATGAAATTGACTCTGTCCATCAGTCTGGCCTCTTTCCACTTCAGAATGAAATCATACTGCTGGATGATCTCTTCAAGAGTTGATGCAGAGTCTTCCTTATACAAATATTCCAGAAGTCCAGTATAGGAATCACCCTTGTTCCTCTCCAGACATTGGCACGTCTGCTCGATTTTAACCATGAGGTTCATGTGCTCATTGTTGACCAGCTCACTCCAATTTATTTTACAAAAGAGGTCTGTATACTTTTGAAAGTACCTGGAAACATTGGGTTTTGTCAGTTCCTTTTGTTTGTCTTTCCCAGCAAAAAAAGGAACTAAGTTGCCAAAAAAACTGTCAAGAAAACTGAAATTCTTGTTCATCCTGTCTTTTAATTGGAGAAGATGACTCTTATGATTCTGAAATACATGGTAGTATGGCTTGAGTTTAGGATTCTTGCTTTGCAAAACTTCCATGGTAATTTTACCTGAGAGGACTTGACCAAGGTAGTTAAACAGTGGTGTCTTTTGCAGTATTTCTATGACTATAGTTGCAGTTTTAAGCTCATTGATATGGCCAGCAGTGTTGTAGGTTTGATAATTTTTATAATCATTTTTTAACTTTCTTTTTTGTAATCGATTTTTGGCCTCTATGTCTGCAGCTCTTTGTGTTTCTTTGCAAGCACCTGTTGCATTCTCAGCCAATGTAAGATACTCCTCAAGATTGCATGGCTTGATGGGATTATCTTTGTCTTTGTGAACAGCATGATTGAATTTACGCACACTTATCTGTGATACTGTATCACATATGTATGAGTTCTCACGTAAATTACTTTTGGCCCTTATTGCCCATTCCATGGCTTTATGAAAGTACTGTTTTCTGATGTAATAGTACCTGGCAAGGAGCTGGAGTATAAACGCATCCTTTCTTAGGCACTTTGCTGCATTCTCTAGAATGGTTTCCTCCATCCCTGGGGTCTCCTTCATTATGTCTTGGATAAGAGGTGAAAAAAGGGAGTCTTCATCTTTGGCTGAATATTGCCTCTTTACCAACATGTTGTGAACATCCTGAATTAACTTTTGTTTCCCCAGAGTGTACTCATATAATAAGTCTGTTGTGAGCAGAAGGTTAGTGATGTCTGCTTTTGTAACTCCATGAGAAGAGGAAAGCTCTTTCAAACAGTGTTGAGCTATACTTGAGTGAATCACCCTCACACCCTCAAAGCTAATTTTGGAAATGACTGTGCATCTTGTCAAAAGAGTGGAAAACTTCTCAAATCCATCTTCAACCTTGCAGGATTTAGAGTCTGCTTTTGTTTGCAGACCAAGAAACTCTTCACATGTAGAGACTGACAGCAATGCATTCTTGCAGTAAACATCCAATAAGACAAGAACAGCAAAAAGTTGAGCATGTTTTTGTTGAGAGTTGAAACCCTTTAGTGTATGTTTCACAATACCCTGAATATAGTCAGAGGAAAAATTGTTCATCAGAATCATGAACCCATAAAATGTTTTAGTGTTTGTGTTGGTCCTCTTAAACTCTTTTAGCTTTTCCTTATACAGTTCTTGTTCCTTCTCTGATAAATTGTTTCCAATGAAAACTGTGTCATAAGTCTGTTCACAGGATTCAGCTCTCATGCAGTTGACAATTATGACTTGAGGAGACTTTGAAAAAATGTTTTGCTTCAAACTCTCATCCTCAATTTGAAGTTGGAGTTTTTTTACATCAGAGATGTCTTGGAAATCATCGATCATTAGCAAAACGGGAAGTTGTGTAGGTTTTTCTTTTGTCTCATACGTTAGTAGCTGCACTACATGTTCAGCTATGGTAGGATAATCATCTGTTGTGTCTTTTAGAACTGCACAACGGAATTTATCCTTCAGTGTCCATAAAACATGCATGGCTAATGTAGTGCCACCACAGCCTGGAAGATGGAAGATGCTGAAAAACTCACACACTCTCTTCCGACTACATATGTCTGGGATAATAGTCTTGATGATGTAGTCGAATTTGTCTCGTTTGATGAATGGCATTGACCCAGGCTGCTCTGAGAAGTAGAAGTTCCACCAAGACACCTTCCCTCCCTTGTAAAATGCCGCCTCATGTGTTTGTTTGTTCTCATTTCCTCCATCACACTGGTTCACACAAATAATACTCAGTGTTTCTAAGGAGTCCTCAGTTTTCTTGGAGAGCACAACATTACTGCCACCACCACAAGGCAGGAAGCGGCTTGATTTGCGATTCTCTGACCACAGACTGAGCACGGTGCCATTGACCTCTGCAAAACTCAGCTCATGAATGCATCTTGTTGAGATGTCAACTCCATATCGGCCCTCAATGAGATCCTTCCAGTAGGTGTATGATGTTTCATTGTCACTGATGCATAAGATTTGGTTCCCTCCCTGGAGCTCCTGTAAAAACATACTGAATGTCTCAAGCAAAGGGTCTTTTGCATCACTCACCTGACTTAATAGCAAGAAAATGGTGAGAAATTTCTTGTGAGGCAGCACGTCTTTTCTGCACAAGAAAGAAACAACATCACGCACTGAAGATCCCTTCTCAGTCAGCCAGTGATCAGCATCAGAGGGGTTTTCCTCATTAATGCCTCCATTACAGAAAACCCAACTTGTATTTTTAGTCAGCTTTAATTTGTTTGCTATGTCTTCAACTGCACAAATGACTTTATATTGAGCTGGTGAGTGAAGATTGGTTGTTCTCTCTTCGAACAGCTTAATCAAGCCACTTTCAGTAGATTCTGGATCAAAATCCAAAACAGCCACTGGATCCATGTGAAGAAGGAACCGCAGGTTTTCCAGCTGAACAGGATGGGACTTGTTAGCCACCACAATGTACCGTTCAAAGTGCGACCTGTCCAAAGACTGGGTCCCTCCTGTTATCATCTCACACAGTTTAGAGCCTTGCACACTGTTTTTGACAACAGAGAGATGCTTTTCTTCAGCGTCCTTCCTCAACTGGGACAACTGGGACATGTCCTTGATATATTTCTCATACTCCTTTGAGGAATTGGATGTAATAAGATTCTTGCTGCTGCTGCCATCTCTTATAAAGAAAGACTTTCCATCACTCTTCTTCTTCCCTGTTTCTCTGGGATCCTGCTTCTTATCTTCATTCTCGCTATTTTTTTCTACTTCGTATGTGTTCAAATAAATGTCTTTACATATTATAGAGGACGGTTCTATGTCTACCTCAATAACACATTTTCTTGCAGATGTCATGTCAGCTTTGAGAACTTCAACAAATCGTGGGGGTTTTATACACCTCTTTGCAATTTGAACCTGCTTGTCCCATTTGAAATGTTTTTCAATGGCATGTGTCTGTTCTTTGTCAAACTCATCTGTGTTCTGGACACTAATACCCAGTATTTCTCCATGTGGATTGTCTATCACTCCGAAATGAATGGTGCCATTTGTGCGGCTGTTCATACAGGCTGCTGCAAATTTAATGACGTCATATTTGTATTTTGTCATTCTATTGTCTTCTGTTGTGTTGATGAATTCTTTGAATTCATGGCATGGTTGTATGAGGTCTTTAGGACCAGTTTCAGTCACATCTAGAATGCTTTTTTCTTTGTACCTGTGAGCAGCATTAAATCTATTGAAAGGGTAAGGCTTCAAGCTATAAGACTGGGTCACTATGTCATTCTGCTGCTGAGTATTTTGTTTCAAAAGATTAATGTTGTGAATGATCAGTTTTTTTGAATTCATTGACAGGTGTAATTCTGTGAGATCAGGCATCTCCAAGAGGAGAAGACTAGCTCCATTAATTTTCTCATTATACAAAATGTCAGCCCCTTCTTTGTCCACTTTAATCTCAAGCAGCCATCGTCTCACAATGTCTTCATTCCAGTCTTTGATGTCCACTGGACGGGCAGATGACTGATCTTCATCTTCGTTTCTCTTTAAAGAAAATGAACAATTGCATATTGTAAACTTTTGACAATTGCACATTGTTGTATAATTGGTAATGAATTATTGTATCAAAAGCTTGACGTGGATCATGTTTGTTCACTGGTTTATCATGACAGATAATAAAGAGGTTGTGTTGACAGCTCGGTCAGAATAAATTTATTAACATTTACGAAGTTACGATATATAAGAAGATATATCATAATGAATATGCACAATATTGTTATCGTGGGTACTTCAAAATACGGAAAATTTGATATGGTGGGCGCCACAAATCAATCAATGTATGAAAAACACTGTAGTCTCATAATTGAAGTGTAAATTCTGCAGATTAGGTCCAGTATTGTACTGTCAGCAATTTATAAAAACTTTTTCATAATTGTAACATACATATTTACATACATAATTATTCAGCTGCATGTGTGAAAACTTGTGAAAACTTTACACTACAGCAGCACTTCTTCTTCGTGGTCGTCTTGTCTGATGCCCCCCATATCACAAACACCGGAAAATAATGCTGTAGTCCAAACGAGCCGTTCGTTGTAGTTCTTGAAAAGGATGTTTTAAAAACTAAATATCTCCCTTTGGAGTAGACTTTGAGATTTGTAACTTTGTAGATCTTTTTTTTTTTATGCCCAAACATACACAGGGGAAGTCGTGGCCTAATGGTTAGAGAGTCGGACTCCTAATCCAAAGGTTGCGGGTTCGAGTCCCCGGCCGGCAGGAATTGTAGGTGGGGGGAGTGAATGTCCAGCGCTCTCTCCACCCTCAATACCACGACTGAGGTGCCCTTGAGCAAGGCACCGAACCCCCAACTGCTCCTCGGGCGCCGCAGCATAAATGGCTACCCACTGCTCCGGGTGTGTGTTCACGGTGTGTGTGTGTGTGTTCACTGCTGTGTGTGTGTGTGTTCACTGCTGTGTGTGTGTGTGTTCACTGCTGTGTGTGTGTGTGTGTGTGTGTGTTCACTGCTGTGTGTGTGCACGTTGGATGGGTTAAATGCAGAGCACTGAATGTCACTTCACTTCACACACTACACTGAGTGAAAGTGAAAAAGCATAATAGGATAGGATAGTTTTCTACTGCATATAGTGTATCTCTCATTTATAATGAATAATTATAACTTGCAAATTTAATGAAAATGTTGAAAAATATTTGCAGCTTAATGCAGACACCTTTAACTATTAAAAGAAATGAAGCTCATTTACCTGCATGTTATATTGTAGTCAAAGGGCTTCCTGTGGTGTGGAATAAAAATGTTGTGCCTGAAGAAACAGAATAGAATAAATATAACTAAACAGGTAAATGAAATAAATTCAATCTCTTGTGGTTGTGGCTGGAGCAACAACATACATTTCTACAAATCAGTATAGATTTTACGTATTTTTAAGTTGTGTTTTTTTTTTTTTTTGGGGGGGGGGGGGGGGGGGGGGTTGAAAATAATAATAATTTGTGAATATTTATTTGATTAACAGATTTTCTTTTTTAAACAGAAAAAAAGAAAGTAATACAGCTTTGAAACAACATTTCTGGTATTTTTAATCCACCTCACTGTCACAACTCATCATGCGGCAGTTAGCCCTGTTTGTACTTGACATTACATTTTACAGTTTAAGGACATAGGGATATACATTTCAAAACAATCTATCAAATTTTCATAAGAAAATAAACCACTGAATTACAGAGGGAAAACCTTCAAAACCATTACCCCAGCAGATGTAAATTAATAATAATTTAAATATGTAAAAGTTAAATTATGAAGAGTTAATAATAAATGTTAGTCTTGCCACATAAAGGGACATAATTCATGTGTGGTTTACAGGTTTCAAAGCAATTAGTGATTTGGGTTGTTTCATGTGTAGCACTCCAGTTCTTTAAAATAAGCATTTAATGTATTCATTTGTACATCAATTTGTACATAGCAATGGTTCATTTTCAGTTCATTTTCATTTTAGTAATTTTTGAAAGCTTCTTAAATCAGCCCATTTCTTACCTTTTGCAACATGTATCCTGCACAGGTTCGGTGTGTCAAGTTTCCTGTAATGATGAATGCCAGCTGACACACTGCTTCTTCTGTTCATTCAAAGGTCATTTTCATAGAAGGGATGGGTGTGAACAAAAGCTTGATGCACAGCATGCCAAACCCATTTCAGATGTCACCATGCCACTTTAAAACACCCTTTAAACAGGTTCTTACATCCTGACATTATTAAACACTTTTTTGTTGTTGTTGTTCAGCCTAAAATAGGAGATTTTAAAATTTTATTTTAACCACAGGACAGCAGTATATACAACAGTTTCACGTAGTAAATGCTTTCTAAACTCTACCAGCACAATAACTCCCCAACCATGGGTGAAGGCAAAGCCTCAAACGGGTAGAACAGGTTGTTGATGGAATAAGGATGTCATGTATTGATTCTTTTAATCAAAATGGCAACTGATTCAAAGTTCGGCTGAGTATGACAGCACAAATGATTCCACAGGAATTCCCTGTAATGATAGTCATCAGTTGATTACAGGGGCGTAGCCATCATTTCAAAAGTGGGGGGCGGAATGTCTAGTCTTATACCTGTTTTTTTGTTGTTGTTTTTTTCAGTTAACCCTTGTCTAATTGACAGGTTTTATTTTTAATCATACCTTTTCGCTTAATATGCTTTATGATTATATTATTATATGATTATAAAATAGAAGGAAAGAAAGAGAGAAAAAAGAAAAAGGAAGAAAGAAATACAACAGCTTGTCACTGGGACAGTACCCTTAAAAGCACATCTTTGTACCTTATTTACCCCAAAAAGTTACTCTAATGTACTAATATGCACCTTTTTGAGTATAAGTTACAAAGATGTCCTTATAAGGGTACTATTGTTTACATATTTCTAATTGTATTTTGTGTGTTGTATGCACAGTACATGGCACACAGTAATGGATACTTGCACATTCACATACTTGTTTATTCTGTTCTGTTCTATTATACATTAGTCTGATTAGTCTATGTTAAAAGAAATATCTTATCATAGACAATGCTGTAAATAATCTTTACCTCTGAAGCGTCACTGAAACTGTCTGCCTCATTCACTCTCAACTCTGAATTCACTTCTGCCTCTGTCTATAGCAAATAAAGTAGTGTTTGAAACATGTACATACAGGGAATAGTGACATACAGAAGAAAATAACTAATTAAGTACACTGCTGGACAATAACCAATCATTTGTATCCTAAATTATTTTTAACACTTTAGAATGATAAACACATATTCACTATTAACTATGATCTTTGCCTCAATACACTCTTAATTTACTGCTTATTAATAGCTTGTAAGGTAGTCGTTGTAGTTGTTAAGTTTAGGATTATGGGATGCAGAATATGGTCATGAAGAATACAGAATTAATATGTGCTTAAGTACTAATAAACAACCAATATGCAAGCTAATAATTGCATACTGTAGTTAAAAATGATAGCTGAGAAGTTGTTCATCATACTAATGTTATTTTTTATTTTTCTATATTTGACTAATTATGTGTTTTTTATGATTGGTCCATATATAATCCTACAAACGCTTGTGTATTATAGACGTTATAAAATGTAAAAACAGCCAGGTGTTAAAAGCCCCTCTTCTCACCTGTCACTGTGTGTCGTCCTGATTCTGTCCTAACAAACCTATAGGCTGACTGTTTCTTGCTCATTCTTGACAACACATAAAAACGTCAAATTAGTGCAATAATGACAGAGCACCCCTAAATGAAGATCGATCCTGTATCAGATCAGTGCTTGCATACTTGATTGAAATACATCATGTAGAATTGGCAGAGTGTCACAATGCTGCAAACGCTGTAAAATCTCAGTTCAACATTATCTTTATTCTTATTTGAAGGGTTCTGATAACATACATACGTGTTAAAATAAAAGACGTTACAAAAGAGTTACGGAAAAATACACTGAAAATAAATAAGTGCATGTTTGTCCAGGCAGCTTTTTATTTCTCCATATAATGAACATCAAAACTTGCTAATTATTTAACAAGAGCAATTTCTTGCCGCTTTGAACTCATCTCGACCTCTAATGAATGATACAGCGCGGGACCGCGGGCGCGAGCCTGGGCATGTCGTGACGTCATAAACCGAGTGACTGATTGCCATGGAAACGTAAACGTCATATATAAATTATCTTGTCTCTTTGAATTTTAAATCATTCTGCATTTATATACATTGCTCCATTAAAACCTCAACATGTCGAGAACACAACTGTCCGATGAAAAAGTGCGGGGGACGAATTTACTTTTTATAAAAAGTGGGGGGGGACACGTCCCCCGCGTCCCCCGCGTAATCTACGCCCCTGGTTGATTAACTGCTGTTACATCTATCGCCAGAACAGATACATGCTGGAGTTCTTAAATCTGCTGCAACCCAAATTCAGATGTTTTGATATCAAATCAATTTCACATTGTTTTCTTCCCATCAATAATGCTTGGAGATTTTTCTGGCAAACATGGTAACAAAGCTATCAAAGGAGTTGGACAATTAATTTTAATCAGTTATTTTTTATAAGATATCTTAGTTGTAATAAATATTCTGGTCATATAAATTTATAGACGTTCGTGCGACAATAGATGAAAAAACACAAATATTTTAGTGAATTATTTTAAAGACTTTTAACTAATTTGTAGTAAGTCTACCGTGGATTATTATTATTTTAGTTTATATATGTGCATATATATATATACAGTGGTGTGATTATACAGTCCTGATTTTGTCACACTTTAATGTTTCAGATCATCAAACAAATTTAAATATTAATCAAAGATAATACAAGTAAACACAACATGCAGTTTTTGAATGAAGTTTTTTATTATGAAGGGAAAACAAAATCCAAACCCACATGGCCCTGTGTGAAAAAGTGCCTGCCCCCTAAACCTAATAACTTGCAATGAGTCTGTTACAGCGCTGAGGAGGAATTTCGGCCCACTCATCTTGGAAGAATTGTTGTAATTCAGCCACATTGGAGTGTTTTCGAGCATGAACCGCCTTTTTAAGGTCATGCCACAGCATCTCAATAGGATTCAGGTCAGGACTTTGACTAGGCCACTCCAAAGTCTACATTTTGTTTTTCTTCAGCCATTCAGAGGTGGATTTGCTGGTGAGTTTTGGATCATTATCCTGCTGCAGAACCCAAGTTCGCTTCAGCTTGAGGTCACGAACAGATGGCCGGACATTGTCCTTCAGGATTTTTTGGTAGACAGCTGAATTCATGGTTCCATTTATCACAGCAAGTCTTCCAGGTCCTGAAGCAGCAAAACAGCCCCAGACCATCACACTACCACCACCATATTTTACTGCTGGTATGATGTTCTTTTTCTGAAATGCTGTGTTACTTTTACGCCAGATGTAATGGGACACACACCTTCCAAAAAGTTCAACTTTTGTCTCATCAGTCCACAGAGTATTTTCCCAAAAGTCTTGGGGATCATCGAGATGTTTTCTGGCAAAACTGAGATGAGTCTTTATGTTCTTTTTGCTCAGCAGCGGTTTTCGTCTTGGAACTCTGCCATGCAGGCCATTTCTGCCCCGTCTCTTTCTTATGGTGGAGTCATGAACACTGACCTTAACTGAGGCAAGTGAGGCCTGCAGTTCTTTAGATGTTGTTGTGGGGTCTTTTGTGACCTCTTGGATGAGTCACACTTTTTCACACAGGGCCATGTGGGTTTGGATTTTGTTTTCCCTTCATAAAAAAAACATCATTTAAAAACTGCATGTTGTGTTTACTTGTGTTATCTTTGATTAATATTTAAATTAGTTTGATGATCTGAAACATTAAAGTGTGACAAACATGCAATAAAATAAAAAAATCAGGAAGGGGGCCAACACTTTATATATATATATATATATATATGGGTTGTAAGGCACAGATTTAGTTGAGATATTCTGTTCAGATCCTAAACAGTTGTTTATATCCCTATGTGAAATCAGGCCACCGTAACCTTCATCCTTCCCTAAGTAAAAATGGACAGCTGCTATCTTTCCATTAGACACAGGTCTCAGCTCTTTTAAAAATGACAGCTCATTTGTGACACAAAAGTTGGTAATGCACAGTCCCCCTCCTCTTGCCGCAACAATAAAACTGTGATGTAGTGCAATGGCATGATCTCACTGAAGGTTGTGGGGTGGTTGATTATTTCATGTAGTAAATTACAAAGGTCTTGGTAAGGCATGATCAACTGAGATTCAGGGTTGATGTTGGCCAGAATTACATTGGCATAGATGAAGTTGACTCTGTCCATCAGTCTGGCCTCTTTCCACTTCAGAATGAAATCATACTGCTAGATGATCTCTTACATTTACATTACATTTATTCATTTAGCTGACGCCTTTATCCAAAGCGACTTACAATTGCTATATATGTCAGAGGTTGCACGCCTCTGGAGCAACTAGGGGTTAAGTGTCTTGCTCAGGGACACATTGGTGTCTCACAGTGGATTCGAACCCGGGTCTCTCACACCAAAGGCATGTGTCTTATCCACTGCGCCATCACCACCCTATCTCTTCAAGAGTTGATGCAGAATCTTCCTTATACAAATATTCCAGAAGTCCAGTATAGGAATCACCCTTGTTCCTCTCCAGACATTGGCACGTCTGCTCCATTTTAACCATGTGGTTCATGTGCTCATTGTTGACCAGCTCACTCCAATTTATTTTACAAAAGAGGTCCATATACTTTTGAAAGTACCTGGAAACATTGGGTTTTGTCAGTTCCTTTTGTTTGTCTTTCTCTGAAAAAAAGGGTACTAAATTGACAAAGAAATTGTCAAGAAAATAAAAACGTTCCTTCATTGTGCCCCTTAGATGAATAAGACAGCTCTTATGCTTCTGAAATTAGGGCTGGGCGATAAAACGATAACGATATGTATCGCGATAGACACGTGAACGATATCAATAAAAAATATGTTCGATAAAACGTTCAATATTTTTTATTCTTCGTCGGAAGAAAACAAAGGTTGCGAAGCAAGTTTGGTTGCATTAACAAAGGCACTCGCTCTCTGGTAACCTAGCAACGTAGGGAGTGACACGCTAACAGCCAATCATGTAACAGTATCATGTTTGGTTGCGCGATATCGTTGTCTCGTGTCTAAGTGCGCACGCGCGGCTGAGAGTGCACGTCTGCAGCCAGACCTGGCTGGTCTGCTGAGTTCCTCTTCATAAGCAGAAAATGAGTGCCGCAGCGAGCGAGGAAATTGTAAATAAAAGAGAAAGTCAGCTTGCCAGTAGGGCTGGGTATCGAGTTCGATACTTTTTAGGCACCGACCGAATTGCCCCGATACCACCGAGTATCAAAAAACGTCTTGTCGTTCGGTACCAAATTTCGATACCTAAGGGGTTAATCTCATTACCATCAGTGAGCCAATAATCCTGCAGAAACTAGGTGTGTTTGACTAGAAACGGCGACGTGCTGATTGATCAGTGTTTGACCTCCGCGAGAGCGATTAAAAAGCGCACGGAGCAGTCTGGTCTCTATATCGCGCGGTTTGTTTATTATACACAGGCTGTATCCGAAATCGCCCCCTATACCCTCATTCACTATTCCCTACATTAGTCCACTCATATAGTTCACTTGAAGGAGTGAATGAAAACGAGTGAGTGAATTCGGACACTAAGTGCACCGGAAGGACTGCCGCTTTTGCATAGTTTGCTTCCTGTTAAATAATCATTCGAAACGGGCAGCTCCAATAGTAAGATTTAAGGATTTATCTTGAACTCTGTCACGGAAATTATGTATAAACCCTAATTGTCAATTTACAATTCATTTTGTACCTTTGTTGTATTCTGTACTGTATTACGCTGTGGACGAGCGCTTCTAAAATCAATGAATGGATGATTCAGCTGCGGGCGCCATCTTCTGGTGAGACGCGGGAATTCACTCGGCGCGCGACTCTCGCAGTGCATTCTGGGGATTCTCTAGCCGTTGAGTGTACATCGCTTGTACACTCGTTTTTGCGGTGCATTGTGGGATTGAATGAGTGCACTCGAGAACATCCACTAAGGTTTCGAACACCACTTAAAATGGCCGTCCCCTCAAATAGTGCACTATTTGAGGGTATAGGGGGCGATTTCGGATACAGCCACAGACTGAAGCGCGCGTGACGTGGTCATTTCAGCGTCTGCAGCCTCACTAAATGAGGACATAAACACATGAACAACATCTCCAGACCTGCTCTGAAAGTCACTTCATGAGCATTTTACCTTTTGATTCGAGTAAAACTAACTCATATCATATACACACAGAACTGTAAAGGTATTCCAGGCAACCCGTCAAAATAAAAGTTCGGTTTTAATATCAACGGTATTAATATTGTTCAGCAGACAGTACATACTGCTACTACTAGGCTACTATTAAAATTATTAAAACTTTTTTTTTTTTTTAGTAATGATCACACAACAGTTATTCCATGTAATAGTCTAATCTAGTTATTCCATCTAATAGTAACCCCCCTTTGTTTGCCAAAATAAATAAACTGATTTTCAATAATTTAAAGATAAATTAAATTAATGTTTTATGTCTTCATTTGAAAACCAGATACAGAACACAGAATTTCTGAGGAAAAATAAACATTTCATAAGGCTATTTTAAGAATAAATTTAAGAATAAATTTAAGTAGACATACTACACCAGAATTTAATAACAAGAAAACATATGGTGAAAGAAAATAAAACAAAGATTTTAAATTTCTTGAAGTCTTTAATAACCTAGAAATGATGATTCTGTCTGAGCTATGTGTTTTAAAATGAACACGCACTAATGTAAACTTAGCCTAACAGATGTGCAAACTGAAAACAATTTGAACTTTATTAAAATTATTTATTTATTTATTGTGTTGGATATATTTTGTTCCTTTGTGCAGTGGCTCAGGAGATGAGGCTTTGAGTCTGTATAAATATCAACAAGCTAAAAAAAATTGTTTTTTCAGATAAAGTAATCTTATTAAAACTGATTTTATAAAACTGGTATTGAAATAAGTACCGTTCAGGAACCGGTATCGAACTCAAGGTATCGGTATCGATATTGAAAATTTTTGAACGATACCCAGCCCTACTTGCCAGTATGGCAGTTTTTTTGGATATTATAAGTCTGACCGTAGTCAGACCAAATGTCGTCTGCAAATTATGCAAGACCGTCGTCCCCTCCAAGACTGGTAATACCACGAACTTGATGTACCACCTTAAAAGCAATATCAATAATTATCGATATCGACCGATATGAAACACTGATATCGTGATACAGTTTTCAGCCATATCGCCCAGCCCTATCTGAAATACATGGTAATATTGCTGGAATTCAGGGTTCTTACTTGGCAAATCTTCAAAGGCAATTTTACCAGACAGGACTTGACCAAGGCAGTTAAACAGTGGTGTCCCTTGCAGTATTCGTATGACAATAGCTGCAGTTTGAAGTTCCCCAAGATGGCCGGCGGTGTTGTATGTATTATAATCCTTTAGTCTTTGCAATCGAGTCATGGCTTCTATGTTTGCTGTTTGTTGTGTTTCTTTGCAAGCTTCTCCTGCAGACTTGGCCAATGTAAGATACTCCTGAAGACTCTCTGGCTTGATGGGATCATTTTTGTCTTTGTAAACAGCATGCTTGAGCTCACGCACAAGTACCTGGGACACTGTATCACATATGTATGAGTTGTCTTTTGAATGGCCTTTGGCCTTCTTTGCCCAATTCATGGCTGTGGTAAAGTCCGATTTTTTTTATGTAATACTACCTGGCGAGGAGCTGGAATATTACCGCATCTTTTCTGTAGCACTTTGCTGCATTCTCTAGAATAATTTCCTCCATCCCTAGGGTCTCTTTCATTATATCTTGGATAAGAAGAGAAAAACGTGATTCTTCAGCCTCAGCTGAATACTGCCTGCATTATTTTTTGTTTTCCCAGAGCATACTCATAAAATAAGTCTGTTGTGAGCAGAAGGTTAGTGATTTCTGCCTTTGTCACTTTGGAAGACAAAGTTGAAAGTTCTTTCAAACAGTGTTGAGCTATTCTGTAGTGAATCACCCTCACACCCTCAAAGCTAACTTTGGAATTGACTGTGCATCTTGTCAAAAGAGTGGAAAACCTCTCAAATCCATCTTCGACCTTGCAGGGTTCAAAATATGCTTTTGTTTGCAGACCAAGGAACTCTTCACATGTAGAGACTGACAGCAATGCATTCTTGCAGTAGACACGCAAGAGCACAAGAACAGCAAAAAGTTGAGCATGTTTGTCTTGGAAGTTGAACCCCTTCAGGGTATTTTTCACAATACCCTGAATATATTTATGTGAAAAGTTATTCTTCAGAATCATGAAGCCATAAAATGTTTTAGTGTTTGTGTTGGTCCTCTTAAACTCTTTTAGCTGTTCCTCAAATAGTTTCTGTTCCTTCTCTGATAAATTGTTTCCAATGAAAACTGTGTCATAAGTCTGTTCACTGGATTCAGCTCTCATGCAGTTGACAATTATGACTTGAGGAGACTTTGAAAAAATGTTTTGCTTCAAACTCTCATCCTCAATTTGAAGTTGGAGTTTTTTTTTTTACATCAGAGATGTCTTGGAAATCATCAATCATTAGCAAAACGGGAAGTTGTGTAGGTTTTTCTTTTGTCTCATACGCTAGTAGCTGCACTACGTGTTCAGCTATGGAAGGATAATCATCTGTTGTGTCTTTTAGAACTGCACAACGGAATTTATCCTTAAGTGTCCATAAAACATGCATGGCCAACGTAGTGCCACCACAGCCTGGAAGATGGAAGATGCTGAAAAACTCACACACTCTCTTCCGACTACATATGTCTGGGATAATAGTCTTGATGATATAGTTGAATTTGTCTCGTTTGATGAATGGCATTGACCCAGGCTGCTCTGAGAAGTAGAAGTTCCACCAAGACACCTTCCCTCCCTTGTAAAATGCCGCCTCAGGTGTTTGTTTGTCCTCTTTTTCTTCATCCCATTGGTTCACACAAAGAATACTTATCGTTTCTAAGGAGTCCTCAGTTTTCTTGGAGAGCACAACATTACAGCCACCACCACAAGGCAGGAAGCGACTTGATTTGCGATTCTCTGACCACAAACTTAGCACTGTGCCATTGACCTCAGCAAAACTCAGCTCATGAATGCATCTTGTTGAGATGTCAACAAGGAGGACTGCTCTATGTCTACCTCAATAACACTTTTTCCTGTGGATGTCATGTCAGCTTTGAGAACTTCAACAAATCGAGGGGGTTTAATGCACCTCTTTGCTTTTTGAACCTGCTTGTCCCATTTGAAATGTTTTTTAATTGCATGTGACTGTTGTACATCAAACTCTGTTTTCTGGACACTAATACCCAGAATTTGTCCATGTGGTTTGTCTGCCACTCCAAAATGAATGGTGCCATTTGTGCGATTCATAAAAGCTGCTGCAAACCGAATTACTTCATATGTGTATTTTTTCATTCTGTCCTTTTTTGCTGTGTTTGTGAATGCTTGGAATTCATGGCATGGTTGTATGAGGTCTTTAGGATCAGTTTCAGTCACATCTAGAATTCTGTTTTCTCTGTACCTGTGAGCAGCATTAAATCTATTGAAAGGGTAAGGCTTTAAGCTATAAGGTTGAGTCACCACATCATTCTGCTGCTTAGTCTTTTGTTTCAGAAGACCAATTTTGTCAATAATCAGTTTCCTTGCATTTAATGATAGGCCTTCTGCTTTGAGATCAGTCTCCTCTAAAAGCAGAAGAGCAGTCCCATTAATTCTCTGATTGTACAAAATGTCTGCGTCTTCTTTGTCCACTTTTATCTCGAGCATCCATTGTCTCACATGGTCTTTATTCACACTCATTGATAGCCACTGGAAGTTCAGATGAGACAGCAATCTTCTCATTATTCTGAAAGAATTAGAAAATAGACATCATGTAAAGAAAAGTGTAATAAATAATATTACAAAAAAAAAAAAACTTAATGTAGATCATATTCTTCACTATCTGGTTTGTCGTGATTGGTTTTTCTCAACTAGCTCTGGGTATATAATAAAGAGGGTTGTGTAGGTAGCTTTGTCAGAGACAGATAGTTTTGGTCTTTTATGCTGATTGGTTTACAATAAATACTTTACCAAACAAATCTGAGTATCACTGCCAACACCCTGAGCAACAATGTTGAAGTGTAACATGTCTTTAATTGTGCTCCACTGCATGCACGGAGGAAGTATGTTGCTGTTTACTGTCAAGGATTTTCGGTGTGTGTGTGTATATATATATATATATATATATGGGTACAATGAGGCTAAAGGCTCACCTTAAGAAAAAATTCACTGCGCCTAAAATGTATAATTACGTTTTATCGAACATTAATGGAGCAACAGATTTTGTGTGAAAATAAATCATTGAAGTCTTATAAATGTATGAGGTGGCAAGGGGGCCTTTTACCCCACACACACGGCACACGGTATTGATACAAATACTTCAGATAATACTTAATAAAGTTAATACTTGTTCAAAACAATCACTTTAGCAAAGTTTGTACTATTTATTTAAAACAGCTTATTTTGAAAAATAACATATTTTTTTGTTCAATAAATCTGTCATTAAAATGTTAATATAAAAATATATATTAAAATACAGAAAAAAAATCATTTTAATAAGTAAAGATTCTGAAAGTACTGAAGGAGATCCAATCATAATTGAATATAGATTTACAGTAGTAACAACAAATTATATTTTATTACATGATATGATTAATATCATGTTTTTAAATATGATGGTTTCATTCTAAACATGGTGATTATCTCTAATATGGACACCCAACATAATATATGATTTACCACCTGAATCTTACCATGTCATGTCAACAAATGGAAAAGTCAGCCATCTATTAATTATCATGTTAATTACTGTGCGCCTTTAGCCCCAACAGCAGGGGCACTTTTTACCACAAATACCGTACTTTTACATGTTCTTTTGTTATTTAAAACCTGTTGATTTAATTATATTAAAGGAGTCATATGATGCGATTTCAAGTTTTCCTTTCTCTTTGGAGTGTTACAAGCTGTTTGTGCATAGATACGATCCCTGAAGTTGCAAAGACTAAAGTCTCAAAACAGAATATTCTTTATCAAAGTTAAGACTCTGCCACGCCCCCACATCTCTACGTCATGATGTGGAAATATTTGCATAATCCCGCCCAAATGTTCACGCAAAGAAAGAAGGTGTGGTTTCAGTAACCGCAGTAGTGTTGATGAAGCCATGTCAGGGAGACGCTGTGTGTTTCTAGGTGAAAACAAAAGCACTTTATTTGACCTTCTGAAAGTAGATGCATTTAGGAATCATTAAGATTACTTACAACAGAACAGCACAACCCAGATGTTAACACATTTTATGGACGACCGTTTCACGAACCTAGGAGAAGAAGTAATTCTGACTTTGCTTTGACAAACTGGCGCTTCTGAATCAGCGACTGTATGTTTTGTTATTAGTTTAAGTATTTGCTATTGACTGTTCAAACGCGGATTTTTGCGTGTCACGTGTATGTGTGTGTGTGTGTGCTTGCGTGTGTGAGAGAGGGAGAAATGGTCACACAACCGTGGCTTGTGTGCAAACACATATGAGCTTCATCACCTCCCGGGCTTGAACTGATGGTAAAACTATGGACATTATTAAATGTCTTTACTTTTATTTTGAAAACTGAAGCTTGTGATTATGGAAAGGGGCCTTACATTTCTGACTCGTGCTTGTGGTGTTCGGCCAATCACAATGCTTTGTGTCAGCTGGCCAATCAGAGCAGACTGCGCTTGTCGGAAGAAGGGTTTTATATTTGCTTTATAGAAAACAAAGCATTTGAGAGAAGCGGGGCATAGAGGACCTACAATAATGTACAGTATTTGAAAAATAATGTGTTTTTTGAACATTAAAGCATGTCAACATATTCTGTTACACCAAACACACAAAATAATGATCTTTTAAAAAGCATCATATGACCCCTTTAAACAAAACTGAAAATCCTAAAGAAGACCTTTGTCTCAAAATATATGCATTAATTTTAGCGATTCTCATTTGAAATATATAGAAATTGAATAAAGTTATCAAACACTAAACTCTAAACTAAATACAGATAAATACTTACAGCTATATAAAAGTTATTGATTTCCTCTTTTTTCTTATATTCTTGATGAACAGACATCACAGCAGCTGGTTATTGTTTTTTTGTTTTTTTTTGGCTGCTTTTTTTGAACGTGACACGAGTCTGAAACCCATCATATTTTCTCTCAACTCTCTTTACCTTTTCTGACCCATTTCAGTCTCTTCTAATGAGCTGACGAGTTGAATCGGGTGTGTTAGATGAGGGAAACAGTGCTGGGATGCTCCAGGACAGTTTTGAAAACCATTTCAGAGACATGTTCTTAAAGGTGCCATAGAATGCACTGATACAATATTTTAAATTGTTCTGATATCTACATAGAAGGTATGTGGCTAAAGGTAAGGGCACAAATTCTCCAGAAACGGTTTTACATGTCCATTTACAACCCTAGAATTTCCCCCTAGAATGAAATGGTCTGTTATTGGCTTATTTGGAAGGGTCATGAATAATAATGTTGAGCTCTGCTCTGATTGGCTCATTTCACTGGCTCACACAGCAGGAAGGAAACACAGGGAGGAAAATATATATTTCAATACTTTCTCTTGCAGTTATATAGTTGGGTAATTATACTGTAAATAAAATGCGGGCATCGGGGAGCCGCTATTAATATGCAGGGCACTGAAACTGCTTTCAAATGTACGATCGCTTTTTACTTTCACTTTAGCTTTCGAGATTCGCGATCGCTCACACTCTGTTTATACTATGGAGCGGCAGTACTTACCACACATTTTACAAGATCAGATGCTTGTCAGTGGTGCTCAGTATCTGTAAATCATTCACCATCGTCCTCAGTCATTTCTCCTTATTCTGTTTATGTGGTAAGTGAAATCTTATGTACTGTAATGTAACAGGCTACCGCTAGCAAGAAGCTAACCATGTCCCTTTAGTGGCTCGATTGCGTTATTTTATTAGAACGCTTTCCGTGCCTTTCTGAATACAGACACCAACCCTGCACTTCACATCCCCTGCACAGCCAGGAACATAACATTTATTTCCATGATCTGCCATTTTCGCTGTTTCTTCACGACTGGCAGGATGGCCTAGAACATGGGCGGGTATATGCAAATGTTGGGGGCGTAACTATTAGTGATCCTGACTGTAACGTCACAGTCGGTGTTATTTTCTGATTTGCTTATTTTTCTGTGGTCCTTTGCATTGACGAGATTTACATAAGAAGGAGGACACAATGGTGTTTGAGGCTCAACCGAACTCTTATTACACAACTATGTCAAGGTAAATATACTTTTCCATTCTATGGCACCTTTAATATAACTCATATATAACATATTACATGCACGCACAGTTTTAAGGCAGCTTTATTTCGCCCTTTGATATGAATTGATACAGGCTATAGCGCGCTGTTTGACTCATGCCTGCCGCTGAAGTGAAGTGGAGCGCACGTCTGAAACGTCTCCGGATTGATGCGATCGTAAAGACGTTCCGCGACTGAATAAATGGACTTCTTGTTATGAAAAAAACAGACAGAAACAGCAGTTATGATGAGTGGGGTGACCAACCCTTGGCCCCGCCCCTGCGTTAACGGCGTTAAATAATTTTTACGCGTTCAACTGAAAAAAATGAATCGCCTACATTAACGTGCTAATTTTGACAGCACTAATATATATTGCTTATGTATATAATATGAGATATGCTATGCAGACTCGGCTACTGTTTCAATAAGTTTTATATCCACAAACATACAGATAGCTTTAACATTTCTTATGGTTATTCATGGGTTAGTACAAACTTCTTCAATAAAGACATGCTTTCTCATGTGATGCCTATATGTGACCCTGGACCACAAAACCAGTCATAAGGGTCAATTTTTTTAAATTGGGATTTATGCATAATCTAAAAGCTGAATAAATAAGATTTTCATTGATGTATGGTTTGTTATGATAGGACAATATTTGGCCGAGATACAACTATTTGAAAATCTGGAATCTGAGGGAGCAAAAAAATCTAAATATTGAGAAAATCTCCTTTAAAAGTTGTTCAAATGAAGTTCTTAGCAATGCATATTACTAATCAAAAATTAAGTGTTATGTTTATTTCTAGTTATATATTTACAGTAGGAAATTGACAAAATTTCTTCCTGGGACATGATCTTTACTTAATGTCCTAATGATTTTTGGCATAAAAGGAAAATCAATAATTTTGACCCATACAGTGTATTTTTGGCTACTGCTACAAATATACCCCAGTGACTTAAGACTGGTTTTGTGCTCCAGGGTCACATATAATGAACACATATATACATACATATATATATATATATATATATATATACACTTTTAGAGTTCATCCCACTCTTTGATGTGAGCATAAGTATTGGGACAGTTGAACATAAGGCACATATAAAATATGAAAAACTATTATTTAGTTGCAGATCCCTTGCGTACAATCACAGCAGTGAGTCTGTGACCCATAGACATCACCAGACTCTTGGTCTCATCCTTTGAAATGCTTTTCCCAGCCTTTAATGCAGCCAATTCCAATTGTTGCTTGTTTTGGGGAGTTTCTGCCTTTACTCTCCTCTCCAGCTGGTGAAATTCATGTTCAATCGGATTTAAATCTGGAGATTGACTTGGGCAATCTAAAGACTTTCCTTTTCTTTGCCCTTATAAATTCCTTGACTGAACTGGCAGGGTGTTTTGGGTTATTGTCCTGATGCAATATGAAGCACTTCCCAATTAATTTGGTGGAATTTTCGTGAATATTGGTAGGCAAGATGGTTTTGTACCCTTCCAAATTAATTCTGCTACTGTCATCATACATTAAGTCATCAGTAAAGTTGAGAGGGCCTGTTCCAGAGACAGCCATGCATGCCCATGCCACGACACCACCTCCACCATGCTTTACAGATGAGGCTGTATGCTTGGGATAATTGCAGTTCCCTTTTTTTCTCCACAATTTTGCTTTCCCAACACTTAGATAAAGGTTCATCTTTGTCTCATCGGTCCATAAGCACAGTTCCAAAACTCTTCTGGCTCTCCTTTGTGCTTTTTTGCAAACTCTAGTCTTGCCTTTCTATTTTTGGTGCTGGTCAGAGGTTTGCATCTTGCTGTATAGCATCTGTAATTCTGTGTCAAAGTCTCCTGAGGACAGTAGGTTGTCAGAGCATCACCCCAGCTTTCTGGAAGTTATTGGTGAGTTTACAGACACGTCTTTTAGGATTCATTTTCACAGCTTTTATGATTTGTCTGTCATCAACTACTGTTGTTTTCTCAGCCGATCAGGTCGTTGTTGGTTGCTGATGTCACTGGTGGTTTCTAAACTCTGGATTTCTCCATGCCCTTTTTTTTTTGCTAGAGCTCTAACTGACTTCCTCTTTTCTTTTAGCATCCAAATTGCTTGCTTTTCTCTCAAAGTCAGCTCTCTCGTCTTCTTCCTGGTTTGTATGTGTCATCATCGAACGCAAGATTCAGAATGCAGAAGTAATGGATATAACTGATCCGACACATTCCCTGCTTTTAATATCTGAAGAATGAATGCAACAGGACACAGCTGATCACTTAGAAAGACCTGTGAGGCAACTGTGCCACAATAATAATGATAATATAAATACATAATAAATAAAAGGGCAAGCAAGACAAGTAAAAAAAAGAAATCTAGAATATTTGTTGCAACAAATTTCACAATGGAATACAATAACAAAAAAAAGTAATAATACTAAAAAAGAGCGGCGCTGCAAGGTTGAGGTGGAGACTTTGCTTGAAGTATGTAATGTAATTTAGTTGTGCAAAGTGTGCAAGATTCAGAAGAAATAATGTTTGAAAGTCCTCGGATATGTGCAAGATTCAAAAGACAATATTTTATAGTCCTTTGATATGATATGAAGGGGGATAATAGTGCAATTTTAGAGACAGCTTTACAGTTTATTAAGGGTTCTGATGACCTGCAGGTAGAAGCTGTTTTTCAGCCTGCTGGCTCTGGACTGAATTCTTCGGTATCGCCTGCCTGATGGCAATTTGATAAACAGACTGGCACGCTGGATGACTAGGGTCAGTTGTGATTTTTCGGGCCTTCCTCAGACATTGCAGATGAAAGATGTCCTGTGGGGATGGAAGTTTGTTGCAGATGATGACTTCTGCTGTTTTCACAACTCTTTGAAGGGCCTTGCGGTCGAGGAGTGAGCAGCTGCCATACCATACAGTGAGCCACACCGTCAGGATGCTCTCAATGGTGCATCTATACATTTGTAAGGATATTGGGAGGGAGATGAAAGTTTTTCAACTTCCATAGGAAATAGAGCAACTTGCGTGCAGATTTAACTACCGATATGGTGTGGAGAGACCAGGATAGGTCATCTGAGAGGTGAACACCAAAGGAACTTGATGCTCTTGACTCTTTCTACTGCAGATCCTTTGATGTATAAGGGGACATGGAGGGCCTCCTGTGTTCTCCTGTAGTCCACGATCATCTCTTTGGTTTGCTGACGTTGAGGCAGAGGTTGTTATCTTTGCATCACTCTGATAGCGCTCTCACCTCATCTCTGTAGGCCGTCTCATCACCATTTGTGATGAGACCCAGGACTGATGTGTCGTCAGCAAATTTAAAGATGATATTGGAACTGTGTTTGGCAGAACAGTCATATGTGAATAGAGAGTATAGGAGGGGGCTGAGAACACAGCCCTGTGGGGCTCCTGTGCTCAGGGTCAGTGTGGATGAGAAATGGTTACCAATTCTCACCACTTGGGGTCTGCAAGTCAGAAAGTCTAGTTACAGAGATGAGCGTTCAGTCCTAAATCTCTGAGCTTTATGATAAGCTTATCTAAATGTGTAAGGGCATTGTGAATGGTTAGAGCAATGGTGTCATCAGTCGATCTGTTTTTCCTATATGCGAACTAGAGAGGGTCCATGGTGTCTGGCAAGAAGGAACAAATGTGGTCTTTGAGTCGGTCGAAATCACTTCATGATGATCGAGGTCAGTGCCACAGGCCGGTAGTCATTCATGCAGATGACAACAGGCTTCTTAGGGACAGGGATGATGGAGGTTTTCTTAAAGCAAGTGGGGATCACAGACAGTATAAGAGAGAGGACAGGTCATGACAGAAAGTGGAATTTACTGAATTATAATTCAAAAGAAATTCAGTACAGCTAATTCATTCTTGAAATTGAAGTCTTTGTCCACTTTTTTAAATTTTTCAAATTCAATTCAAATTCAAAAACTGAACTGGAATTTAGGCATTTAAATGGAGCATGACCCTGATGTACAGATTATTATTAAACACTCAGTAGAGGAGTGACTACCATATTTAGCTGAAGACAAAATTTCACTTTTACACATCTCCAAATAGATTAAAGAATTATGCAACTGCTTTAAGTACAACCACCAACCTTATCCAAAAACATACAGGATTCAGTGGTTTGTACTATAGCAGATGTGTGATTCTTGTATAATATAAACAAATGTGGGGTTTTTTTGTCACAAAAATGTAATCCATATTATCATCCAGCAATATAATAAAAAATGGGATATTTAGTACATCTGGGTTTACCTGCATACACAGCATTTTAAAATGCATAGTAAATCTCATCTGCGTGTTTATATCACAAAAATGTAATTATATTATCACCCAGCTCTAGTCTGCTAATTATGATTATAACGTATGTGTTACGGGAAGCAGACTCACACAAGGGATTAATATAATCACAGAAGCGTTTATTGGACAACAGAGTAAGGAATGACTGGTGAGGAAGAGTCTAAAGTTCAAGGGACTGATTGTAGTGGAGATGAGAACGTGAGAGAATGTCTTTGCCTTGCCAGGAACTCGTGGAAGCAGGGAGAAGCGCACACCTCACTGGATGACTTGGGATCCAGGCTGGCAATCGCTGGAGGAGACTGACGCAGGAGATAGGAGGACAAGACGCTGGAGAGGACACAGGAGGTAGGTAAACAAACAGGTAAGTAGCAGGTAAGTCGCTGGGATAATTTGAGGAGCCCACTTCATTGAAATGAAACATCATAAGCATAAGCCAAACTTGATTTGCTCAATGACACTCTCTCCTCTCCACCTGTAGCTGGTGTGTGGTGAGCGCACTGGCGCCGTTGTAGTGTGGCTGCCGTCGCATCATCCAAGTGGATGCTGCACACTGGTGATGGTTGAGATTGTAAAGCACTTTGGGTGTACAGCAATACACAAAGCGCTATATAAATGCATCATTCATTCATTCATTCATTCATTCATTCATTCATTCAAACGAGATCGGCCTGCTGAAGTGCCGTGAGGTGTGTAACTTTGTAGTGGATGGTGATGAGGATCCAATGACGTGCAGGTGTGTACAATCAATGATTAGGTGAAACCAGGTGAGGGCGTGTGTTGTGATTGGAGAGGGAGAAGGACAGACAGAGTCGTAACATTACCTCCCCCTCCTGGAAGGTGCGTCCAGCGCCGTAATACTAACACCGGGGGGTTGGCGCCCTGGAGGCTGGTGTTGGGCAGGGACTCTGGGGAAGCCTCCAGGGCGGGTCTGGGGACTCCGGCAGCCATGGCGGGACAGGAGACTCGGGAAGCCATGACAGGACTGAAGATTCGGGCGACCATATTTCTTCTGGCATGCTGGGCCAGGGAAGCATAGTGGCCTTCCCCTCAGCCACTATGGTAGTCCAACCCGCAGGTATATGCCTCCCCCCCAATAAAAGAGGACTCTTGGGGGCGCTCGGGTAGCAGGGCTGGACGGGACTAGTAGATTCATAGGGGGGTACTCGCGAGGAGCAGGCACTGAAAGGCACTCGCGAGGAGCAGGCGGCTCTGGGGAGAGGACAGCAGCCGAGAATTCAGGGGGTATCGCCAAATCCAGGAGCTCCAGGGCAAGAACCGGTGGGCTTGTAAGTGCCGCGAACGGCTCTTGATCCTGCAATCCATAAGGCAAAATTTAGGTACTGAGCCAAAGACCAGCTGGAGTCTCCATGTGGCATAACCATTTGTATCTCTTCTTCTTGTATCTCTTCTCCATTAATGTGAGATCGCCGCAGAGGGCTTGGTAACTGGTGGTAAGAAATTCCTCCACATACTCCTCCACACTCCTGTCCTTCTGGAACATAAATAATGTGTATCCTCCAGAAAGATTGTCATGCTCCCTGGGACACACGTTTATGGAGGCTAACTCCAACCTCATCTTCGGTAAGGGTCCGATCTTCTGTTACGGGAAGCAGACTCACACAAGGGATTAATATAATCACAGAAGCGTTTATTGAACAACATAGTAAGGAATGACTGGTGAGGATGAGTCTAAAGTTCAAGGGACTGATTGTAGTGGGTGGTGATGAAGATCCAATGATGTGCAGGTGTGTACAATCAATGATTAGGTGAAACCAGGTGAGGGCATGCATTGTGATTGGAGAGGGAGAATGACAGACAGACTCGTAACAGTATGAAGATATCAAAATATTATAAACATCCTGATGTTTTGTGAAGATGCGTTGAAAGAATGTGTGTTGTTAAAAGCGCTCTATGGAAATTTGTATATGGAAATGTAAATCATATTCACATCATGTATACTTAATCCATACATCTTCTATTTAAGTATGAATGTGTATATTTAGCATTTATATAATCAAGACACGAATATGTTATTTGTATTGTTTCATATATTATTAAATTAAAATGCCCTGTGAATTTATAAACATTTTCTGTACGAATAGACACTTGAATTCTGCAAGTCTTTCTTGCAATTAACTGCATCCAGCTTCCATTAGAGGGCAGCAGAAACACAGTAAATTAAAGGATCAATGACAGTTGTTGCATTGTCAGGTTACATTCACTAGCCGAGGCACTGAATCCACTCAAACATGGCTGTGAGCAGATCTAATGTTTTTCTCAAAAAAAAAAAAAAAAATCTTTCAGTTTGTTCTGTCAAGTGCACTAAAATTGTAATGTACAACCAGTGCTTTAACATAAAAATGACTGACTGTGTAATTGCTCTTCAGAGGTTGAGTATGAAAAGAAGGATTATGATAAATACTGTAACAAATCTGTAAAGACGGCTTACAGGCCTCGGGGTTGGGATATGTCTTCATACATTTATGGGATGTGTCTTCATACATTTATGATGTTACAAAATATTTCTATTTCAAATAAATGCTGTTCTTTAAATATCTGTTCTATTCAAAGAATCCTGAAAAAAAAAAAAAAAAAATCAGGGTTTCCACAAAAATATGAAGCAACACAACGGTTTTCAACATTGATAATAATCATAATCAAATGTTTCTTGAGCAGCAAATCAGCATTTTAGAATGATTTGGATCATGTGTTACTGAAGACTGGAGCAATGATGCTGAAAATGGATGAAGTCTACACCATCAGGCTACAGAGGAAAGCAAGGAGTATTATCAGGGATGTCACTCACCCTGGATATCCTCGGTTTGACCTTCTTCATTCTGGGAGATGATATCGGACAAAGCAATCGCGTACAAACAGACAGAGAAATAACTTTTATCCGAGAGCAGCTTCTCTTAATGCTGTCCTTGAATACTGTGATTAGACTTTAGGAATTCCTTATTTTTATACTAATGCATTTGTTATTTTATTATATTTTATTGTATTTGATTATTGATTTTAATGGTATGCTGCAGACTGGATTGTGCCACTGAGAATTTCATTGGAACTCTGTTAGAATGACAATAAAGAATAAAATTGAGCTTTGATCACAGGAATACATTACATTTTACAGTATATTTAGCCTACATAGAAGTTTTTATTTTTTTTTAACTGTAGTAATATTTCACAATATTATTGTTTTGCTGTATTTTTGATCAAATGAATGCCTTGGTGAGCAGAAGAGGCTTCTATCAAAAACACTGTAGAACCTGCTTTTTTCAAAGCAATGCATGAGAACTGCTGAAACGATGCAAATCGACAGAAGTGATAATCACTCAGATCACAGCACACACTGCAGACAGGTGTCAAACTAACCCCACGGCCCCACAAAACATGCCGCACCTTGAACAATAAGACTAAAACCTCTGATCTGCCCCTGAACACCCAAACACCTGCCGCTCTCTGTCTGTCTGTCTGTGTGAAATGAGCTCAGTCTGACTAAACCTCTCTTTAAAAATCGCTGTTTATCTATGTATTTATCCATCCATCTATCTGTCTGGCCAGTAAACCAGTCTTTCTGTCCAGTTGAACTCATAGTGTAAGTGAGTCTCTCCCTCAGTGATTATGTCAATGTGAAAGTGTGTAAAGAGTCTGTTACTCTGTCACACAATCATACACGTACACATGCTTCACGCCCAGCAGTCTAGTTACAAGATCATAAACACTGAAGAAACCGCTTCATCATGCTAACTATGAACTCAAACATTTCTCAACCAATCTATACACTTACTGGAAGACCACTACTGTCCTGTTTTTATTTCTCCTGTGGGGATTCAAAGGAGAAACATCTGAGACAATATTTGTACTTCAATAAATCATTACAGAAAAAGCTGTTAAGCTGTTGAAACATCAGCATCTGAGAAATAAAACAATCTTCTGGATGTGCAGCTGTTCGTCTACGGCGCGATAGATGAAGTTGAAGCCGTGATGATGTAAGGTGGAGCGTGTCCGTTTGCTCTTGCAGTGCTCCTGTGTGTTGTTCAAGATAGAGAATAAGGATTTACCTGGAGTTCTCCATTGTGTTTCATGTGAGAGTTAAGAGTCATAAAAAGGATGTGGAGTATTGTCAACTAAATTCAATGTATTCTCATATATATTTTCAATGGGCCCTTATAAAACCCTCAGAAAGAAGACAATCTCCATAAAGAAACGGTTCAACCAATGACCTTCATGTCATCCCAAACCTGTGGGACTTTCTTTCTTCTGTGGAACATGAAAGATGTTTTAAAGAACATTAATGACCAAACAACACTGAAACAACTGATATTAAAATGAGATAGAGATCTCGTTTTTTTTCTTTCCTGTGGGTGAGCAGCAGACGGACACAAGAGTGTGAGAAAAAAACAAGTAAACCGAAGGGGGAAGGTGTGATTTGAGTTAAGAGGAGAGTGTGTGAGTGAGTGAGTGAGAGAGAGATAAAGGGCAGCATGTGGGAGGATCTTCTTCATTCAGCAGTAACTCTTGAAGAGACCCCAGCAGCAGCACACACACAGCTCAAGTGTTTCTCAGCGAGCGTCTGGATGGAGGGAGACAGAGGTGTGGAGCTCACACAGAGTCCTGAGACTCTGACCGAGTACGATGTGTGTGTGATCCAGGACACGTGGAGACCCGTCTACGTGAACCGAGAGAACGCTGGAGTCGCTGTGCTCATCAGGTACGCCTGTCCATCTTATTTACACACATCAATCATTCACAGAAACTACCATGTTATCACTGTGATTGTTTGCACATACACCATAGATTTATACTTATGTTATACCCAGGTTTTTTGGGCATGGACCATAGTAATTCCATGGTATTTTGGCATTTATAATAGGCAATTTTTTATTTATTTATGTTAAAACGTTTATTTTTATTTATTTATTTTTGTACAATGATAATATCATGGTTAACAGTTTGCAATATGCACAATGATAGAACAATGAACGTACCATGGTAAAACAGTGTTTTTGACCATTTACCATGATGGTTTTGACATTAATAATTGATAATACAAGAGGTTTTGAAAATGCACCATTGCAGGACCATGTTTTGTCTTTTTTTTGTTTTGTACTATTGTAATACTATTTTTGTTTGGACATTTACCATGGCTACACCATAGTTTTGACACATACCATAGAAATGCAAATATTTTTACATATACCATAACAGTGTTTTGGGGCATGTATCAAGGTGTATTCATGTTTGTACGGTGTGTGTGTATATACACTCACTGGCCACTTTATTAGGTACATCTTGCTAGTAAGGGGTTGGACCCCCTTTTGCCTTCAGAACTGCCTTAATTCTTCGTGGCATAGATTCAACAAGGTGTTGGAAACATTCCTCAGAGATTTTGGTCCATATTGACATGATAGCATCACGCAGTTGCTGCAGATTTGTTGGCTGCACATCCATGATGCGAATCTCCCGTTCCACCACATCCCAAAGGTGCTCTAATGGATTGAGATCTGATGACTGTGGAGGCCATTTGAGTAAAGTGAACTCACTGTCATGTTCAAGAAACCAGTCTGAGATGATTTGAGCTTTGCGACACGGTACATTATCCTGCTGGATGTAGCCATCAGAAGATGGGTACACTGTAGTCATAAAGGGATGGAAATTGTCAGCAACAATACTCAGATAGGCTGTGGCGTTTAAACGATGCTCAATTGGTACTAAGGGGCCCGAAGTGCGCCAAGAAAATATCCCCCACACCATTACACCACCACCACCAGCCTGAACCGTTGAGACAAGGCAGGATGGATCCATGCTTTCATGTTCTTTATGCCAAATTCTGACCCTACCATCTGAATGTAGCAGCAGAAATCAAGACTCTTCAAACCAGGCAACGTTTTTCCAATCTTCTATTGTTCAATTTTGGTGAGCCTGTGCGAATTGTAGCCTCTGTTTCCTGTTCTTAGCTGACAGGAGCGGCACCCGATGTGGTCTTCTGCTGCTGTAGCCCATCTGCTTCAGGGGCCGACGTGTTGTGCGTTCAGAGATGGTATTCTGCATACCTTGGTTGTAACGAGTGGTTATTTGAGTAACTGTTGCCTTTCTATCATCTCTAACCAGTCTGCCCATTCTCCTCTGACCTCTGACATCAACAAGGCATTTTCGTCCACACAACTGCCGCTCACTGGATATTTTCTCTTTTTCAGACCATTCTCTGTAAACCCTAGAGATGGTTGTGCGTGAAAATCCCAGTAGATCAGCTGTTTTTGAAATACTCAGACCAGCCCGTCTGGCACCAACAACCATTCCACGTTCAAAGTCACTTAAATCCCCATTCTGATGCTCGGTTTGAACTTCAGCAAGTCGTCTTCACCACATCTAGATGCCTAAATGCATTGAGTTGCTGCCATGTGATTGGCTGATTAGCAATTTGTGTTACCAAGCAATTGAACAGGTGTACCTAATAAAGCACGCTCAAAGTAATGAAGTGCTTTGAGCGACTGGTCCTGGCACACCTCAAGAACTGCCTCCCACCCACACTGGACCCACACCAATTTGCCTACCGTAGCAATAGGAGCACTGAGGATGCAGTATGCACAGTACTGCACTCGGTACTCACACACCTGGATAATAACAACACTTATGCACGGATGTTGTTTGTTGATTTCAGCTCAGCATTCAACACCGTCATTCCCTCCAAGCTGATCACTAAACTTGGTGACTTGGGTGTTAACACCTCCCTCTGCAGCTGGATTATGGACTTTCTGACCAACAGACCTCAGCATGTTAGGTCAGGCCACACCTGCTCCACCACCATCACACTCAACACTGGCGTACCACAGGGCTGTGTGCTGAGCCCATTCCTCTACTCCCTCTACACCCATGACTGCAGGCCTGTGCATGGATCCAACTCCATCGTCAAGTTTGCTGACGACACCACAGTGATTGGCCTCATCAGAGACAACGATGAGACTGCCTACAGGGAGGAGGTACAGCACCTGGCTGCATGGTGCGCTGACAATAACCTGCTCCTCAACACCAGCAAGACAAAGGAACTTATTGTGGACTTCAGGAAGAAGAAAAGTGGAACACATGACCCCATCCTCATTAACGGGATGGTTGTTGAACGTGTCTCCAGCTTCAAGTTCCTGGGAACCCACATCTCGGAGGACCTGACCTGGACCACCAACACATCCAGCCTAGTCAAGAAGGCTCACCAACGCCTCTTCTTCCTTAGGACACTGAAGAAGAACCACCTGTCTCCAACCATCCTGGTGAACTTCTACCGGTGTGCGATTGAATGCATCCTTACCAACTGCATCACAGTCTGGTATGGGAACTGCACAGTTGCTGACCGCAAGGCACTGCAGAGGGTGGTGAAAACCGCCCAACGCATCACAGGGACACCACTTCCTGCCATTGAGGACGTCCAGAGAAAACGCTGTTTACGTCGAGCTCGCGGCATTCTTAAGGACTCCTCTCACCCTGACCATAGACTGTTTAACTTACTGCCCTCTGGGAGGCGCTTCAGGAGCCTCCGATCAAGGACAAGCAGACTCAGGAACAGTCTATGTGATAAAAACATAGAGGTGAATCCAGGAGGACCGATGCTCTATGGTGACTAATCCCACTGGTGCTGCTCATGTGGATATAAGTAAAGATTGATATCCATTGTACAGAAAGAGAAGTTAAATTGGGTGCAGAAGGATAGTTGAGGTGTAACACACTGACCTTGAACGCTTGTTGGGATCTCCAGCTGCTCTTTATGGTTTCAGAGATGACCGCTTTAGTGCAGAAACTTCTCATGCTTCTTTCACACTCCTGATCTTCTGTGCTGCAAAAACTTCACCACATTTGCACTGCTATGTCCTGATTTAGATACCTAGATAAACCAGTGTGTATCTAAATCAGGACATACCAGTGTTGTTATTGATGACTACAACTTATTTCAGTTAACTTAACAGGTGAAACAGTCGATGGGAAACAGTTGATGGGGTTCGTAGAATCAACATCACAGCCACTCTGGCGCTGGATGCTTGAGGCACGACTGTAAAAATACAAAATATGCTTCAGTCAGATAGATTTACTAATCATAATAAAACAGTATTTCAAGGCAAAAATGAAATGAAATTTTAAAGCAACATGAAATCAAACCCAACTCTATTTAATTTTAAGATTCCTCTTTGAGTTTTTCTTCAAAAACTTTCATTTAATAATTATAATAATATATAATTTTAATAATATAGAATAGTAATAATAATATAATTTTTCCAAAAATCTGATTCCATTTAGGCATGAAAAACTCACTTTTTATGATTCAATCCTTAAAAAAAATCCCACCTGCATGTTTTCTAGTTGAATGTCCTGTTTCATTTTATCAGATTTTTTGCTACATAAAATGTTTGTTTTCAGTTTATTTAGCATGTCAGCATGAATTTATAAGCAAGGCAAAGACAAATAATGATTGAACCACTGAGTAACTTATTATTCGGTGTATCCACTGTCTAGGCTACGTCCACACGAAGACAGGTTTCTCAGGAAATATTTGCGTCCACACGGAATCACTGAAAACGACTGAAAATGATGTAGTACACATGCCAGACCAATATGTGGCGCTTTAATTCTGCCACAGAGATACACAAAAAAACAGAGAAGAAGACTTGGACCATGTGCGTAAACCTTGCGTGCTGAATATAAACTAACACACAAAGCAGAAGATTTTGCTTTAATAAAGCTAATGAGCTCAGTAGGTTCTGCAGCACGAACACAGGCACAAAGGCCGTTTCTCAATATGCGTACTTATCTGTACTTGTGTTCTTGTGGACTTGTGAAACGTCATCAGTCGCTGCCGAAGTACTGTTCCAATTCAAAGTTCACATCTAGCCAAGTCCAGTTCAAATCCCCGGATGTGTTCTTGATCCGCCCCTTTTACCGAGGATGCATCCAGAGGTGACTTGTGCGGACTTGATACGGGCCATAACCCAGAATTCAGTTCGTCCTCGAGAGTTCGTTCTTCCGAGTCGAACTTGGCAAGTCCAAACTCGAAAGGACGGAAGTCCAGACTCTGCGAACTTGGTATTGAGAAACGGCCGTAGTCTGACATTGTTGTTGTTGTTGTCGCTGTTATGTGACGTAGCGGTGTCCGATTAGGGGCGAGACGTGGGCTGATGACGTCATCGTTTCAGAAAATATACGGATTCGCCGTCCACACGAAAACATGAAACCGGCGTTTTCAAATTTATCCACCCTGGGACCCGGTTTCAAAAATGATCGGTTTCACTCTTCGAAAACGCCGGTTTCGTGTGGACGAAACGCCTATACGGTAAAAAATGTATGCGTATACAGAGAAACCCGTCTTCGTGTGGACGGGGCCTTGGTAGAAAATGTCACCTGTAGCAGGTAAGTAAATATGAAAATTATAAATGTTGCCTTGGCACACACCCCTGTTCTCTGTCACACCCCTGTTCTCTGTTCTCTGTCCGGGGCCGGGGGCTGTGAGGATGAGCTGGCCGCCCGGTCGGGGTCTGGGCTGGTGGTCTTCTCTGCTGCTGCGGGGACCGGGGTGGTCTTCCTGTCCCCACGCCAGAGCGAAGGGAGTTCAGCTCCGGGATCGGGCGCTGATTACCCCTCTGGGGGTGGTGGTGCCTGGATCTAGGAGTATAGAGTGCATATAGGGAGTGTGAGTGTGGGTACCATGTCCATTTTTGTGTGTCTACATGTGGGGCGAGGGTGAGAATATTCGTTGCGTGCATGAGGGTGGGAACGTATGCTTGTGTATATATGTGCTTGTTCGTCTACGTCTATGTGTCAGGTCGGGCCTTAGACTCCACCTCACTCATCATCTCAGTCGACCCCCACCCCACCACCATGCCCTGCCGGTGGAGGATGCCGCCGGTGCGTTGGTGGTTTCTCGCGCCGGGGCAGGATGCTCGGGTGAGCGCTGGCCCACTCTCGGCGGTCGCTTGGCGGGGCCTGGCCCTACTGGCCTTGCTGGGCCCCGGTTGGGGGGTGGGGGGCCCTTGGATCTCCGGGCCCAGGGCTCGGTCTGCCCTGGTGTGGTCGGCTGCCGGCGGAGCCTGCGGGCTTGCCGCCACGGCACCCTGGGGTGTCTATACTGTGGCTGTCGGATGTCCCACCTTCGGGCTCTCCTCTGCCCTTTTCTGGGTGGGGGCCGCAGTTGTCCCTGCGGTGGTTCCCCTGGGGGTCCCGTGCCCTGGGGGGCCTCCGGATGTTTGGGGCCTGGGTCTCTTCCATGCCTGCGTCATGCCTTGCGGGATGGGGCTGTTGTTCCCCACACACACACTATTAAACATTTACATGGAGGAACCTTATGAACACAAGCGCGCTCACACACACAGGTGTACACTCAAGCATTCACATTGGTGTAAAAACGGGTGCTCACAGACACACATTGTTCTGATCTGCTGTTGCTTCAAAACTTATTTTGTAATATTAGTTATGCGTGTTGCTCAATAACATTTAACATTTAGAATTTATTGTGATTCATACAGATGTTGGTTGTTGCTGCAGTTTCTCTGATGTTGTGTCTTCTGTTGTGTCTTCTGTTGTTTTCTCTTTTTGTCAGCAGGTATCGAAGCAAATTGTCTGTTTTTTTTTTTTTCCTCTCTCTCTCTATCCCCCATTCTCCTTTTTTTTTTATCTTTCTCTCCCCCTTCTCTGTTGACTTTATCCACAATTTTTTTTTGTTTGTTTGTTTGTTTTGTTTTCTAATTCCTTTTTTTTTATTATTATTATTATTATTATTATTTTTATTATTATCATTATAATTATTATTATTTTTTATTATTATTATTTATTTATTTATTTTTTTCTTTCTCTCTCTTGTTTTCTCTGTCCCCTGGTCTTGTCGGTCATAGTATGGTTAAATAAAAGGGTATATAAAATTTTATTAATTAATTAATAAAAAAAAAAATAATAAAAAAAAAAAAATATATAAAAAAAAAAAAAAAAAAAAAAGGCTGTGAATGATGATAGCATAGCTACACATACGTACGGTCATGTGTTATCTGTGTTACTGACAGGCCGGGAAAAAAAAAAAAAAAAAAAAAAAAAAAAGAAAAAAAAATGTTGCCTTGGCTGAAATAAATGAAGTTGAAGTATTAAAAATGACTAAAACTAAAACTGAATTTAAAAATAAATAAATAAAAGGTATAAAGGTTAGTTTGCACTTAAAATAAATTTGGTGTAGAAACATTGCAAACATTGAAACATTCAGACATTGCTAGTAAATTGCACAAATAATTGCAAAGAAGAGGCAAATAACACATTGGATTTAACATGAAAATTTTAGGTATAGGAAAACTGAAATAGTATTTTCTTGTAACGTCAATAATTTGTGCTTAACTTCCAAAAAAAAAAAATGTTGGTTTATTTGGTTTCTTTAAAGGTTTGTTCAACCCACAATTAAAAATAATTCAATAATTTAAGCACCCTTTTGTTATGCAGCTGGAACAGATTCTCTCATGAGAACATGTAGTTCTTAAGGGAATGGTATTTTTTAATAGAGTAAACTAGTCCACTCTTGTTCTGTTTTATTATTGTGGTCTAACAGCCTTAACTAGGATTAACATGTCTGTTCTCTTCTCAGAAAACCTCTATTCAACCTTTCACCCAGCAGCATGATTCAAACCCTAAAACCTTCGAGGATGATCTTATATTAGTAACCGGGATTTTATATGTGTGAAATATGCTGCAAGCGTCAGATAATGTACATTATGAAAATGCTTTAAAGGAAACTGAAGGGATGCACAGACAAGATGACACAGCACTATGCGTGTTTAAAAGGAGAAGATGTGCCAAAAAAAAAAAACACCATTAAACATGCGCATGTGGTGGAACTCGTTTTTAAAGCTTGAGATTGCAGGATTTACAAGCAGAAAAATAAATTAAGTTTGGGATGGTTTTAACCCTGCGGCCTTTAACTGAACATCATCTGAACGTTACATCGGAGCAAACACATACAGTAGCGTTCAGAGCGGAGTTCATTACAGTAACACTGGAAATGTCACTGATGTCACAACAGAAATCGAGACTCATCAGACCAGGCAACGTTTTTCCAGTCTTCTATTGTTCAATTTTGGTGAGCCTGTGCGAATTGTAGCCTCCGTTTCCTGTTCTTAGCTGACAGGAGCGGCACCCGATGTGGTCTTCTGCTGCTGTAGCCCATCTGCTTCAGGGGTCGACGTGTTGTGCGTTCAGAGATGGTATTCTGCATACCTTGGTTGTAACGAGTGGTTATTTGAGTAACTGTTGCCTTTCTATCATCTCTAACCAGTCTGCCCATTCTCCTCTGACCTCTGACATCAACAAGGCATTTTCGACCACACAACTGCCGCTCACTGGATATTTTCTCTTTTTCAGACCATTCTCTGTAAACCCTAGAGATGGTTGTGCGTGAAAATCTCAGCAAGATCAGCAGTTTTTGAAATACTCAGACCAGCCCGTCTGGCACCAACAACCAGTCCACGTTCAAAGTCACTTAAATCCCCTTTCTTCCCCATTCTGATGCTCGGTTTGAACTTCAGCAAGTCGTCTTCACCACATCTAGATGCTTATATGCACTGAGTTGCTGCCATGTGATTGGCTGATTAGCAATTTGTGTTACCAAGCAATTGAACAGGTGTACCTAATAAAGCACGCTCAAAGTTGGGTGCAGAAGGATAGTTGAGGTGTAACATACTGACCTAGAACGCTTGTTGGGATCTCCAGCTGCTCTTTATGGTTTCAGAGATGACAGCTTTAGTGCAGAAACTTCTCATGCTTCTTTCACACTCCTGATCTTCTGTGCTGCAAAAACTTCACCACATTTGCACTGCTATGTCCTGATTTAGATACCTAGATAAACCAGTGTGTATCTAAATCAGGACATACCAGTGTTGTTATTGATAACTACAACTTATTTCAGTTAACTTAACAGGTGAAACAGTCGATGGGAAACAGTTGATGGGGTTCGTAGAATCAACATCACAGCCACTCTGGCGCTGGATGCTTGAGGCACGACTGTAAAAATACAAAATATGCTTCAGTCAGATAGATTTACTAATCATAATAAAACAGTATTTCAAGGCAAAAATGAAATGAAATTTAAAAGCAACATGAAATCAAAACCAACTCTATTTAATTTTAAGATTCCTCTTTGAGTTTGTCTTCAAAAACTTTCATTTAATAATTATAATAATATAGAATTTTAATAATATAGAATAATAATATAATTTTTCCAAAAATCTGATTCCATTTAGGCATGAAAAACTCACTTTTTATGATTCAATCCTTTAAAAAATGCCACCTTCATGTTTTCCAGTTGAATGCCCTTTTCATTTTATCTGATTTTTTGCAAAAATAAAATGTTTGGATACAAATGTTTTAAAAAACGGTCTGATAAAATGAAGATGACTTCAAATGTTAAGTAATATTAAATGTAGAATTTCCAAAGAATATGAAAATAACAGTCTGATGAGAAATAACAAAATAAAAGCCTTTCATGAACTTGCATATAACCATATTTATCTGTACATTCACATAGTTATAAAAAGAAAACTTCCTGTCTCCACAAAAAAGTTTAAATTTTGATTAATAGTACACCACTCCAGAATGTCATTTGCCCAATGTCACGGCTTTCTGATTTTCTGTTATAAAATAAAAGCCCTCCAAAAACTCATATATGACCAGTTTTGTCTTTGATTTTAGGTAGCTCTAAAAAGGAAACTCCCTGTTTCCACAGACCAGTTTCAATTCAGATTAATAGTCCACTACCCCAGGGTCTCACTCAACCAGTTTCAAGACGCCCTAAAATCAAAGACAAAACTGGTCATATATGAGATTTTGGAGGGCTTTAAGTTTTTAGTGCAACATCAGATCGTCTTGAAACTCGTTGAGTGACACCCTGGGGCAGTGGACTGTCAATCTGAATTGAAATTGTTCTGTGGAAACAGGGAGTTTCCTATTTAGAGCTACCTAAAATCAGACAAAACTGGTCATATATGAGTTTTTGGACGGCTCTAATTTTGTAATGCAACATCAGATCGTCTTGAAACTGGTTGGGAGACACCCTGGGGCAGTGGACTGTCAATCTGAATCGAAATTGTTCCGTGGAAATAGGGAGTTTCCTTTTTAGGGCAATACAAATTCACAAGCAGAAGAAGTAGAATATGAGTTTTGGAGGGCTTTTATTATGTAATGCAACATCAGATCGTCTTGAAACTGGTTGAGTGACACCCTGGGCTAATGGTCTGTCAATCTAAATCTAAACTGGTCTGTGGAAACAGGGAGTTTCCTTTTTAGAGCTACCTAAAATCAAATACAAAACTGGTTATATATGAGTTTTTGGAGGGCTCTAATTTTGTAATACAACATCAGATCGTCTTGAAACTGGTTGAGTGACACCCTGGGGTAATGTTCTGTCAATCTGAATTTAAATTGTTCTGTGGAAACAGGGAGTTTCCTTTTTATAGCTACCTAAAATCAAAGACAAAACTGGTCATATATGAGTTTTTGGAGGGCTTTAAATTTGTAATGCAACATCAGATCATCTTGAAACTTGAGTGACACCCTGGGGTAGTGGACTATTAATCTGAATTGAAATTGTTCTGTGTAAATCTGATCTGAATTTTTACAAGCTATTACCGCAATGCCTAGTATATTCGCGCACCACAAATAATGTGGCGGCTAGAATGACCGTGTTTTTCAAAGTGGAGGCTGGCCTGACCTCAGTGATCTAACGCACCTGCGGGGCTTCTGTGAACAGAGAAAATGCAATAAAACTATAGGCTTACATAAAAAGGAATATATATACACTAAATATATTTTACGTGAATAATTTACAGATTAACAAAACGAAAGAAAAAACATATATGCTGAGTTAGGCCAATACGGTTCATTGTGATGCATTCCAACGCTCTCAGAAAGGAAAACGAGACGCAGAAAGTTTTCTTTATTTTGCAAAAGCTTTACAGTTTTATTTTATAGTTTTATTTTGCAATAGCTTGACAGTTTTGAATGATGTCTTGCATCTGTATAACCAACCAACGTTGGTATGGCCATATCGCGCTGGCGCCTCACGCACACAAAGACACATATTTTTGCGACATTGCTGTCAGTTCATTATCAAAATAAAATACAGTTAAAGAAACGTGTAAAAATTTCCAGTGCTCCGTTGTCCAATCTGTTGCGTTCAGCATGACCACCACCTCGCTGTGCTGATATTGCCGATGTCAAGTCAAGTCACCTTTATTTATATAGCGCTTTTTACAATGCAAATTGTGTCAAAGCAACTGCACAATATCAAAAAAGGAAAATAATGTGTCAATAAGTTTAAATAGTGTCTTTGCAATCAGGTCGACGATATCGCTGGAAATGAAGCGTCCCCAACTAAGCAAGCCAGAGGCGACAGCGGCAAGGAACCAAAACTCCATCGGTGACAGAATGGAGAAAAAACCTTGGGAGAAACCAGGCTCAGTCGGGGGGCCAATTCTCCTCTGGCCAAACAAACCAGCAGTTCAGTTCCAAACTGCAGCAAGTCAGATTGTAAGGGCTCAGCTGGTTCCAGTGGTATTTCCCGATGGCTGTCTAAGTGGCGGGGTCCTCAATGGGGATCTGTCTCTGGCGCTCATCCAGGTGTCTGGCCTCCCCCTACGATCAGGGCCACATACGTCATCTCCCGGCGCTGATCCTCCATGTGGCGATGTGAAGGATGATGTTTTACGTCGATGAAAGTAAAAGCCAATTAATAATATTTTAGTATACATTGAGAATATGGAAACATTTGGATTCGTGCCGAGTGAGAGAGGTAGGCATCTGTTTCACCTTTAATTTGTTTTTGGAAGGACGTTTTAGGAACTTAAGGATATAGCCTATAGGCTATATCCTTAAGTTTAGAGGATTTGTTGTGGAGAGAAACTAATAACTGCATTTATAATGTTTGTAAACATTTTTGATTTGCTGGCATTTTAGCCTACATAATTTCTGAATAATAGCCTAATAAAATGCGATGCGGCTTAGCCTTTGTTTTTTTTTTTTCCTCAAAACGCAATTTATAGTAGCACTTTTTATTGTTTTTTTAGAATTTGCAGCAAACATTTTGAAATATCTTTAAAAAATACTTTAATGTCTTTAAAGCATTAATAGATTTTTTTTTCTTTTGTTTAGTAGAAATTATATTTCGAAATTAAAAAATTTAGAAAAGATGATGCTGTAGCGCACCGGGTTAAGATATCATCTCTTTCTGTATTTTTTTTTTCTTTTTGTGTAAAGAAAACACTGTACTTTCTTATTATAGGCAAAGACAATTTTAATAATGGTATTAATGGTAATAATTATATTTTTAATATAAAAATGTATTTTTTTAAACAAAATTTTAAAATATCGATTCTGCTCTTAGTGAACCGATTGACATTTTTTTTTCCATTTTCAAGCCCTGTATGAAACATTAAAATGCTTTAAAGGAAACTGAAGGGATGCACAGACAAAAGATGACACAGCACTGTGTGTGTTTAAAAGGAGAAGATGTGCCAAAAAAAAAAAAACGCCATCAAACACGCACATGTGGTGGAACTCATTTTTTAAATCTTGAGATTGCAGGATTTACAAGCAGAAAAATAATTTATTACGTTTGGGACAGTTTTTAACCCTGTAGCCTTTAACTGAACATCATCGGAACGTTACATCGGCACAAACACATACAGTAGCGTTCAGAGCAGAGGTCATTACAGTAACACTGGAAATGTCACTGGTGCAGCTGAATTATGAATTTAGCTCATATTTAGGGCTATTTGTTGAAGTTGAGTGAGTTTTATAGAAATATTTGTTGTGAGTGAAGGAGAATTTCAGCAATGCTGGTTAAATATTAGATTAGTATTATCTCAGGAACGCTCATCTGTCCAGCTGGGCTGAGATACACTTTCTCACACACGGCACAGCTCACTTTAACATTATCTATATTATCTGTAGGATCCTTATGAAATTGCCCTGCTATAATAGTATTTCCTTTTAAAACAGGAAGTTTGCAGCCTCAGTCTGGAACCCTATCCTCTACTACCTACTACACATTTTTATTATTATAAACAATCAAAAATGATTGAAGATTGGTAACTTTATCATGTGATGACGAGGATCTTCTGTTCCAGTCCAATCAAAAGGCTTCTGTGTGCAGCTCACTTGTGCATGTCTGTAAAATTTAACATCACAAAATGAATTATATTTCATTTAAACAGTTATTTTTTCTGTGGAACATAAAGGTAATATTTTAACAGATATTGGGAAGCAAGTAATATTGGAGCCCATGTCTCAAACTATCATCTTTTAAGTTTCAAAGAACAAAGAAAGTCATAGGAATATTTCATAGTCATAGGAATATTTCACAAAGAAAATGTTCTCACCTTCAGGTCATCCAGGAGTATGTGAGTTTGCTTCTTCATCAGATTTGGAGAAATTTAGCATGACGTTTCTGCAGTGAATGGGTGCCGTCAGAATGAGAGTCCAAATAGCTGATAAAAACATGACAATAATCAACAAGTAATCCACACCACTCCAGCTCATCAGTTAATGTCTTGTGAAGAGAAAAGCTGCGTGTTTGTAAGACAAAATCATTAAGATGTTTTTAACATCAAACCACTGCTTCTGGCAAAAATCCTTTATCCATAATATTTCCTCCTCCAGTGAACAAGTCTCAGTCTCGTCTGAATCAGGAGAGAAATCTGCACAGATCAAGCACCGTTTACAAGCCAGAACATTTTCACTAGAGGAAGTGTTATTATGGATTATAGAGTTGGAAGCAGCAATTTGAACTCAAAACATCTTAATAATGGATTTGTTTTTTTTTTTACAAACATGCAGCTTTTCACTTCACAAGATGTTAATTGATGGACTGGAGTGGTGTGGAGTACTTGTGGATTATTGTGATGTTTTTTATCAGCTGTTTGGACTCTCAGCCTGATGGCACCCATTCACTGTCCATTGCTGAGCAAGTGATGTAATGCTACATTTTTCTAAATCTGATGAAGAAACAAATTTTGGATGGCCTGAGGATGAGTAAATTTAACTTTTGGGTGAACTATTCTATTAAATCTTATGGGGGGGGGGGGTCATGTTGTCAATTAATTTTTGTTTTGAGAGTAACTAAATGTGTGTTTCTCCAGGTTCTTCTCAAACTTCCCATTGGTGAAGCAGTACTTTGAACAGTTCCGTGATATGCAGGATCCTGAGGAAATGAAGCAAAGCATCCAGCTGAAGAAAATCGCACTGCTGGTCATGAACGGCCTCAACACACTGGTGGAAAACCTGCGCGACGGAGACAAACTCAATACCATCTTCCAGCAGATGGGCAAATCACACGCGCTCAGACACAAGGTGGACCCAGTTTACTTCAAAGTAAGTATGAGGAACAAACAGCATGATACAACTTCATAAAGGACGTTTTTGAAAGAAGTCTCTTCTGCTTATCAAGGCTGCATTTAATTGATCAAAATACAGTAATATTGTGAAATATTATCACAGTTTAAAATAATTGTTTTATATGAGAATATATTGTAAAATGTCATTTATTTCTGTGAAAGTCTTCAGTGTCACATGGTCCTTCAGAAATCATTCTAATATGCTGGTTTGCTGCTCAAGATACATGTCTGATGATTAATGTTTAAAACATTATGCTTCTTCATGTTTTTGTGGAAACAATAATGCATTATATTTTTCAGGATCCACAGATGATTAGAAAGTTCAAAAGAACAGCATTTATTTGAAATATAAATCTTTTGTAACACTATAAATGTCTTTACTGTCACATTTGATCAATTCAATGCATCCTTGCTGAATGAAAGTATTAATGTCTTACTGCAGATTCTGGCTGGAGTGATTCTGGAGGTGCTGGTGGAAGCTTTCCCACAATGCTTCAGTCCAGCACCGGTGCAGAGCGCGTGGTCTAAACTCCTGGGCGTCCTGGACTGGCAGATGAACAAAGTCTACGCTGAAGTCGGCTGGGAATACATCAAAAAATCTGCAAAGTGAAATAGAGAATATATGCATGATTATACGAATTAAACCAAAGATTATTACAGCTATGTCATGTATATTTGATTTATTTCTATAAGTGGAAGAAAAAGACATAGTAGAAAATTAAGACGTGTTGTTGTAAAATGAGAACATGAGCTCATACCAGATGATGTTTTATTAATGTTGATGGACCCTACATGATATTTTATCTGGACTTTATTGATGTCAGATCCCTGGAAACTGTTATTCAGCTCAGATAATAAACACACATATAAATCAGTGCAGAAATCTCAAGCTCTCTGCAGTCCATCTCCCATTAAATATTTACACATACTCCAGATAAAGGCATACAAGGGCAGTCGTGGCCTAATGGATAGAGATTTGGACTTGTAACCCGAAGGTTGTGGGTTCGAGTCTCAGTTCCGGCAGGGATTGGGGTGAGTGAATAACCAACACTTTCTCCACCCTCAATACCACGACTGAGGTGAGACCAAACTCCCAACTGCTCCCCGGACAGGTGTATGTCCAGGTGTATGTTCACTACTGTGTGTACACTTGGATGGGTTAAATGCAGCGCACAAATACTGAGTATGGGTCACCATACTTGGCCACACACATGTTTGTGTGGACCCGTACACAAACATGACCTCCAACAGATACAAAAATGTGCATTTCTGATGAAACATTTGGGTGTCTGCTGGAGCTTTAGATAAATATCCAGTTCATCTGAAGCAGATGTTTTTGAAAGAGACTGCTTTTTCAAAGAGTCTCTTCCTCTGTGTGTTGTGAGCAAAATGAGTAGAAAGGACTGTTCTGTGCTAAAGCAGCTAAACTGATTTATTTTTGTACTTATTGAAAGGTTTTGTACATGTAAAATAACCACTGATTCAGAAATAAACTCGGAAACATTAAAGAAATAAACTCTGAGTCTTGCACTTTTATACACTATAATATTGCATATATTCAGACTTTTTTGTTTGTTTCTAGTTTGTTTTTGAAAGAAGTCTCTTCTGCTCACCAAGGCTGCATTTATTTGATCAAAAACAGTAAAAACAGTGAAATATTATTGTAATGTAAAATAACTGTTTTCTATGTGAATATACTGTAAAATAGACTTTATTCCTGTGCTCAAAGCTGAATTTTCAGCATCATTACTCCAGTCTTAAGTGTTCAGCATCATTACTCCAGTCTTAAGTGTTCAGCATCATTACTCCAGTCTCACATGATTCTTCAGAAATCATTCTGATATGCTAATTTGCTGCTCAAGAAATATTTATGATTATTAGCAATGTTCAAAACTGTTGTACTGCAGAATATTTTGTGGAAACGTGCCACAAAAATGTATTATGCTTTCACAGGAATAGCATTAACTGTGGTAAATGTGGTATTTTGACTGACATTGGATACCATGTTAAAGCTATGGAAGCAAACACTGAGAGCTGAATGTGATTAAATCTCTATTAAATGAGTCATTTTATCAGTGTCTTCACCTGTAGTCTGTGTCCGTGTGTGATAATCTACAGCGAACCAGAGATATTCAGCATCTGACCTGATCAAACTTTACAAAGGAACTAATAAAACTTCATTATCAAGAGCTACGTGATAAGATGGAGCGTTGGAGAGAAAGATAAACCACGGATGGAGTAAATGAGCGGAACTCAGCAGGACAAATGTCAGTATAAAGCTCTGTGTGTGTGTGTTTGTGTGTGGGAAATTTCTGTGGGTGATTAACTAACAATGCGCAAATTAAAGAACACGCAAGAAGACGCAACATCTAATTTACATACCGACCAACACAATATACTAAATGCAGTGCAAATTAGCGTAGTCACAAATAAGAAATAAAGAAGCCACAGGATGTTGAAAAGAACCGGAGGTCAAACAGTGAAGGTTTTGATAGACCTGCTATATTGCGTGACTCCTAGTTGAGGGTTCCAAGTCGTCTTTTAGTTCCTGAAGCAAATTAAAAATAACATGGCTTGGGAAACAATATTTTCAGATAATGTGTTCTTCAAATAAATTAATACATGTGGAAAAAATACTCTCCCTTCTACCACGTGCTCTCTGTTCTCTGTGGTGCCTCCTCCTAATTGCAGCCATTTCAAGCGCAAAATAGTTTAAAACATGCTAATTTTGGGCGTTAAATAATGGCGCAAATGCAAATATTTGGAAAAACACATTGCATGATTAAAGAAATCTGTCTTTTCTCTACAAGATATTTAGTTTAATTAGTCTGAGAAAGAGCTAATTTCAACATGATCAGTTTATTCTTGTGTTACATAAAGAACATACTGGATTATTCCTGAATGAACTAAAACTGAATTATCTTCATATCAAGAGTGTGTTTGTGATTTCAACAGCTCTCTGATAAAGAAAACAGCTTATTCTGGAGAGTGTGTTTTTTACATTAAGTGACGAAAAAAAGACTGTATGATCTGAATCTTCTGCTTTTCATGCTGCTGTGTTAGAGTCATTTTCATTTATTAATATGTTATATGATGATCACTCAGATGTTCTTGTTTTTCAGGTTCCAGTGAAGTGAATGATGCTCATGTGCTCATCAGTTCTGGTGAAAATATCCATCTGTCCTGTAATAATGCTCTTCCTGACTGCAAATCAACTGCATGGAACTATAACAGATTCAGACAATCAGCAGCAGTTGAACTGATTGGTTTAGAGATAAAGAAGAAAGACACAGAGAGACATGAGAGACTGAGTCTGGGGTCTGACTGCTCTCTGAACATCAAGGACATCACAGAAGAAGATTATGGATTTTACATCTGCAGACAATATGTGAATGGACAACAACAAGGACTTGATGAATGTGTTTATCTGCATGTTCTTCATGGTAAGTGTATGATTATGTAGTCAATGTAAAAAGTGCAAATTCTTCATTTAAATGTTCATGATTGAAGAGTGTGTGATCTGTGTGTTATTTTGTGTTTCAGTCTCTTCATCATCCTCATCCTCATCCACACAGACTGAGATCAGTGTAGGTCGCTCTGTGACTCTCTTCTGTCAGTTGTATTCTCTTGCTGCAGTCTCTTGTAATGATTGGATCTGTTCTGAAGGAATTGAGCTGTTCTGGGTGAATCAGGCTGGTGTTAAACTGAAGATATCAGATATTATTCTCATCAGATCACTGTATCATCTCTCTGAATACAACACTCCTGAATGAAGAAGACAACAGAGAGTGGAGATGCAATGTTACTCACAGAGATCAAGTCAAGAGCTCAGTCACATATACTGTCAAGATCTCATCAATCAGTTACTGAAGAGTCTCTGTTAGATCTGCTAATATAATGATGCTAGAGTTATCTTGTGTGTTTACTAATCAAAATATGATTGTCATATTCTACAGTTTGATGCATCTGAACTAACATTCATCTTCATACAGTGTCACCAGTGATTCCAGTCCACACCACAAAATCAACTACAACCACACCAATAACTTCTACACAAGGTACAGACAACAAATGATCTTTCACTGTTTTAATGGTGATTTTGGAGAAGTTTTTTTTATAAAATTGTACAAGTAAACCCCATACAGGTGAAAACACACAAAAAAAGTCATAGAATTATTTCCTTTGTGGTCCTTTTTTATGTCCAATAAAAGCTATTATTTGCATGTGTTTATCAGTGTTTTTTTTTTTTTTTTTTTAAGAAATCCCTATTAGGTTATATATGGCACGTGTCTTCACTCAGTTTTTCACCACACTCATCTATTATAAGGAAATTAAATCAGGGAGGGCACACACAATCACAATTCATTTTGCCAGTTGATAATGTTTTGTAAAATGTTACTTTTACCATTGACTATTTTACCATTGTTTTTTTGAGTCTGCTGCCCTATATCAAAAGTTTAATTATATGGACAAATGTTTGTTGAATTAAACATTGATAAATCTATAAAAGAAAAAAAAAAAGATCAAATAAAAGATCAAATAAAACATAAGTGTGAAGCCACACAAATCTCACAGATTGTTTTCATTCAACAATTTAAATTCAAATGTGTATTTCACCAAGAATGTAACTCTGAACATTGTTGATATGTTTTATTATTTGTATTTGAATATGTCTGCACATTTCTGATTTTACATTTACATTTATGCATTTAGCAGACGCTTTTATCCAAAGCGACTTACATTGCATTCAAGTTAGAGTTTTACATTTTATCAGCTCTTGCTTTCCCTGGGAAGTGTGTGAAAGGGACTTTTATTTTGGAGGGGAGATATGACATCACAAGGCTGTGCCACAGTCCTGCTTTGTTGTGATTTGTCTGAAGAAAGATTTGTGTTTTGAGCATTTGACGTGTTCCAAACTCTTAAATGATTGTTTCATTACTGAATGTAACATCGTAATGCTTTTTATAAAATGTTTTTTGGCAAAGTGCATCTGCACATGAGTAACATTTAGTTTGGATTTATTTTCTTTGTGTTGATTATTCTCATCTTGTCCAAACTCACAGAAAAACATCCACATGACACACTATTATAAAGATGGCGTTTATTAAAGAGGAAAGTGAAGACATAAGGATTGCAGAAGTATTCAGCATCAAACAAGAAGATGCTGAGGAACAAACAGGTTGGTTTCTTTCTCAAAGCTGAACTCAGTCATTTGATTCTTATTCACAGTACAGCTCTACAGAAATGAATGATATTTCTGAAGAATGTCATATGATTTTCCTAATTATGGCTTTTATTTGACCTGGAGTGTAGGCCAGGCCAGTTTTAGACATTTAAAATGTTTTTGAAAGAAGTCTTTTATACTTTCATCAAGCCTGGATTTAGCCTATGTGGTCAAAAAATAAAATAAATTATATATATATATATATATATATATATATATATATATATATATATATCAACGTTAGAAACAGTGCTTAATGTTTTTTATTATTTTTTTTTTTTCAGTATTTTTTAATTAATAAAAAGATGCTTAAAAATAAAAATATAAATCTTGTAAAAATATATATATATAAAAAAATAAATCTTTTATAAGAATATAAGTGTTCATTATCACTTTTTATCTGTTTAACACATCCTTGCTGAATATTATTATTATTATAATTTTTTTTTTTTTGATCAAATAAATGCAGGCTTTATGAGCATAATAAATTTCTTTCAAAAACATTAAAAATAGTAATGGGTCCAAACTTTTGACCAGTATTATATGCAAATATTAATTAAACTTTATCTAAGGTAATCTCGTTGTTGTTTGATGATGTTGTTTTTGTTATAATTTTGCTGTTTTATTTAATTTAATCAAGTTTCAGACAACCACTTCAGTAAGTGCTTTTATCATTTTTCCTAGCTGGGTATGGGCAGGATTTCTCCCTCCCATTTAATCAATACTGACTACAGATATTGTCATATTATTAATATCAATAATATGATATTATGTATTGCATTCAGTGTTGGGTAAGTTACTTTCAAAAAGTAATTAATTACAGTTACTAATTACTTAATATTGCATTTAAATTACTTCTCTAATTACTCTGTCTGAAAAGTAACTTAGTTACTCAATAAGTAACTTAATTATTCAAATCACTAATTAGGCTACATCTTAAAATCTATATAAACCTTAATAGAATTTAAACTCTTTATTCTTTCAATTTGAGTCAAACATAGAATAGTTTAGCCTTTTAGCTTTAAACAACTGTAATACTTAAACTTTTTTTATGTAAAAAATGTAACCACCTTTGGTTAACAAATAGAAATACTCTGCAAATTATCTGAATAACAAAAAAGCTTAAAAGTTAAACAATAAATTTCAGTTTGGCAAGATGTTCAGGAAAAGCCCAACTAGTAAAATCCATACAGGTTTATGTAAAAATAACATGTTAACCAATAAAATAAATGACAGAAATGATCTTCTCTGCTGAATAAAGCCATGTCAGATCACGCTGTTCTTATGAAGTAAATTCCTCATAGCAGGTCTATGAAATTTAGATGAATTAGATTGATTTTTTATTTATTTTTTATTTTTGGTATCTAGGTGAGGGCATCTACATATAATGAGCTCAGATACGGGAAAGACTGTACTTCAGTTTCATACAGATTACATAATCAGATAACATTCATTTTTGATTTGAATTCATTAATTTAAAAGTGAAGTGTGAAGTGTGAAGTGACATTCAGCCAAGTATGGTGACCCATACTCGGAATTCGTGCTCTGCATTTAACCCATCCAACGTGCACACACACAGCAGTGAACACACACACACCGTGAACACACACCCGGAGCAGTCGGCAGCCATTTTATGCTGCAGCGCCCGGGGAGCAGTTGGGGGTTCGGTGCCTTGCTCAAGGGCACCTCAGTCGTGGTATTGAGGGTGGAGAGAGCGCTGGACATTCACTCTCCCCATCTACAATTCCTGCCGGCCGGAGACTCGAACTCGCAACCTTCGGATTACAAGTCCGACTCTCTATAATGACACCAAGATGGCGGCGCGAAAACATCGCGAGGCTCAGCGTCTTACCAGATTTAGGAAAATAGTGTTAATTTACCTGGTTATTTCACTCGTGTTCGCGCGATTCAGCTATGCGAACTACAGCTATACTAAACAGTCACTTTTGGACATCAACAAACAGTGTTCCAACATAGTTTTAGATCATCCTTTCGACTTCAGCGAATTCCCGCCGGAGCTACTGAGATCACCGCGGACAAGCGGATCACTCGTACCGGCCGGAAGTGCTCGGCGTCGAGACCGTAAACAAAGACGGGGAAAGCGTGGAGGGCTGCGTGCTAAGCTAAGGCTAAACCCACATCGACCAGCTCTGCCCCGCATCTTCCTTGCCAATGTACGGTCTCTGATGAACAAGATGGACGAACTAAAGATCTGGACCCTCACACAGAAATGGCTTATGGACTGTAATGTTATGTTCTTCACTGAAACATGGCTCTGCAACGATGTCCCAAACAGCGTGGTGCATATGGATGGACGCTCTCTCTTCAGGGCTGACAGAGTAGCAGCATCCTCTGGTAAAAACAAGGGTGGTGGAGTATGCATTTATGTAAATAAATCATGGTGTAAAGACTCTGTCATTGTTGATACCTACTGCTCTGCTGAGCTGGAGTTCCTGATTATCAAGTGCAGGCCATTCTATCTACCACGTGAGTTTACTTGCATTGTTGCTGCTGCAGTTTATGTACCTCCGGACGCTAATGCTAACGTGGCTATGAAAGAACTTTGTGCTGCTATTAGCAAATTACAAACCATGCACCCGGATGGAGCCTTTATCGTTGCTGGGGACTTCAATCACTGCACTTTTAGATCTGTTCTCCCTAAATTTCATCAAAATGTCTCCTGCACTACAAGGGGACATAAAACATTGGACCACGTTTATACTAATGTGAGTGATGCCTACAAAGTCACACCCCTCCCCCACCTGGGTCAGTCTGACCACCTCTCTTTGTTCCTGCTCCCCAAGTATACCCCAGTCATCAAATGTGTGAAACCTACAATAAGGACTGTTAAAATCTGGCTGGAAGGTGCTGACTCCACTCTTCAACATCAATTCCAGCACACAGACTGGAGTGAGTTTGCTGCCCAGGCCACCACAAACTCTCAGATTAACATTGACATTTATACCAACTCTGTCATGGAGCACATCAACAGCTGTGTGAGCAGAGTGACCACACACAAAAAAATAAAAATTTTCCCCAATCAGAAGCCCTGGATGAACAGAGAGGTTCGCCTCCTGTTCAAAGCAAGAGATGCAGCCTTCAGGTCTGGAGACCAGGAGGCTTACAGCTCAGCCAGAGCCAACCTGAGGAAGGGTATCTGCCAGGCCAAACTCACACACAAACAGAAGATTGAAGATCACTTCAATTCTTCAGACCCCCGGCGTATGTGGCAAGGCATACAATCTATCACAGATTACAAACCACCTAACTCTGTGCCCCCCTCCAGCTCTGCCTCCCTCCCAGACGAGCTCAATCACTTTTATGCACTGAGGACCATCTGTGCCTTTGGAAACAAATTTTCCGCAGAGGTGAGAGCAGATCCATTGCTGGCTGACGAGTTAAAACATCTTCTACGGCCGCTTCGATTGCAACGGCGGCGGCGCGACTCTGCTGTCCAGCGCGTCAGGAAGCAGCAGGCAGAGCAGCGATAATCCTGTAATCACCGTGTCGGAGGATGAGGTTCGGAGGGCGCTAAAGAAAGTGAACGTCAGGAAAGCAGCCGGACCTGATGGGATAACCGGCCGTGTTCTGAGGTCCTGCGCTGATCAGCTCACTGGTTTGTTCACTTCCATCTTTAATGAGTCCCTTGCCACCTCTGTGGTTCCCACCTCATTCAAAAAATCTGTCATTATCCCTGTGCCAAAGAACAATAAACCCTCTTGCCTGAATGACTATCGCCCAGTTGCCCTCACATCAATAGTCATGAAGGTTTTTGAGAGACTTGTAAAGAGCCACATTTGCTCCTTCATACCTGATACTTTGGACCCTCTTCAGTTTGCCTATCGCCCCAATAGATCTACTGACGATGCCATCTCTCACGTCCTCCACTCTTTCCTCACACACACAGACAGCAACAATGGGAATTATATAAGGCTGCTATTCATTGACTATATCTCAGCTTTCAATACTATAGTCCCCATCAAGCTGGCTTCTAAACTCACAGACCTCGGCCTAAACTCCTCACTCTGTGACTGGATTCAAGACTTCCTCACCGGCAGACCTCAAGTGGTGAAAGTTGGCCAGTTCACCTCAAACTCCATCACCCTGAACGTAGGAGCCCCACGGGCTGTGTCCTTAGTCCCCTGCTCTACTCTCTCTACACACATAACTGCGTGTCCTCTCACAGTTCCACATCTATTATCAAATTTGCTGATGATACTGTGGTTCTGGGCCTCATTTCCAACTTGGATGAGGTAGAGAGACTCACATCATGGTGCCAGGACAACTGTCTCTCTCTGAATGTGAGCAAAACTAAAGAGCTGATCATGGACTTTAGGAAGAGACAGCAGCAGCCCTACACTCCTCTTATGATCAGTGGGACCCCTATGGAGAGGGTGAGTAGCTTCAAGTACCTCGGTGTAAACATCTCCGAGAACCTGACTTGGACTACACACATCCAAACACAGGTTAAGGAAGCCAGGCAAAGACTGTACCACCTGCGACAGCTGAGGAAATTCAGTGTCTCAGTTTTCAATCCTGAAAACTTTCTATTCAGGGACCATAGAAAGTGTATTGACTCTTATAGACCAATCAGACACACAATTTTGCATTTGATTTAACAAATCAATTAGCTATTAGATTAACAAATGGTCACAGACCATACACATACTGGGTGCTGGTATGTCTGTCAATGACTCCAGGCTCCTGGTTCCATGGCAACCCATCTGATAACACTTATTTTATTAACTCAAAGGAATGCGGGCAGTGCAACACTCACTTCATTTTCCCTTAGGAAAAAGAGACATTAGGCCATAAAAATGGACTCTTCTCTAATTAATTCATAGAAAAACCCTTATTTGAATGAACACACATATCTTTAGGTCATTGTGTATATTATTACTGTTCTTGTATATGTTCTTGTGTACTGTATCCTGTTTTATGAATGCGTATGCACGCATTATCTAAGATGGCGCTGCAGATGGCAGCTACTGTGCATTGCTCTTCAGTGTTTGTACTTGTTTTTCCTGTTTTTTGTTCCTCAACCTTTTACCAGGGTTGACCTGCTGAACATTCGGCAGAACACACCACAAAATCTTTTACCGGATTTTGACTACTCCGATGTTTTGCTGGACATTGTAGTTGGCGGAGCCGTAGCTCTGGTCAAATGCTTCAGGAGGACGCACAGACGGGGGAAGCGAGCCGGCGCGCTCGTGAAGCTTAGTCAGCGCGGATTTCGAATGCTGTTGCCTAGCATCCATCTGGCTAATCTCTGTTCTCTACCCAACAAAACGGACAAACTCCTTCTGCTCTCCCGGACAAACAAGGATTTTTCTAACTCTGCTGCTCTGTGTTTCACGGAAACCTGGCTAAATGGCGACATAACGGACAGCGTACTACATCTGCCTAATTTCCAGCTGATCAGAGCAGATCGGGACGCAGAATCAACGGGGAAATCACGTGGCGGGGGGATGTGCTTTTACATCAATGAGAGGTGGTATACAGATGTAACTGTGTTAAAGAAGATGTGCTGTTCAGATCTCGAAACGCTCTTCATTAACTGCAAGCCATTCTATTCACTGCGGGAGTTCTGCTCGTTCATTCTTGTGAATGTCTACATTCCACCGCAAGCTCAGCTTTACAGAAACTCGCTGATATGATCACAGAGAGTGAGCAACAACACCCGGACTCTGTTTTAATCATTCACAACTTTAATAAAGAAAATCTCTCCCGAGAACTGCCAAAATACAGACAGCACATCACATGTCCCAGCAGAGACAGTAATATACTGGATGACTGTTACACAGCGATAAAGGACGCCTATCACTCGGTTCCACAATCAGCTTTAGGACTCTCTGATCACTGTTTGGTTCATCTTATTCCGTCCTACATGCAGAAACTTAAATCCGCAAAACCTGTATTAAGAACTGTTTAAAGATGGACTAATGAAACAGAGTGGGATTTACAAGCCTGTTTCTCTCTCACTGATTGGACTGTTTTTGAAAATGCTGCCAACGATCTGGACAAGCTCACAGAGACTGTAACATCTTATATCAGTTTCTGTGAGGATATGTGCATTCCTGCCATGACTCATTTAACCTACAACAATGACAAACCATGATTCACTGCAAAACTCAGACAGCTCCGTCAGGCCAAAGAAGATGCTTACAGAAAGGGGGATAAAGTCTTGTATAAACAGGCGAAATACACACTGGAAAAGGAGATCAGAGTGGCAAAGAGGAATTATTCTGGAAAACTAAAGGATTCAGTTCACTTCCAGAGACTCAGCATCAGTGTGGAAAGGTCTGAAAGTGATCACCAACTACAAGACACAATCAACAACTGGCAGACGATCTGAATTCGACTGCAGGTTTGAAAAAACACCCCACAACTGCCCTGAACACCTCTCCACACAACCAATAACACCTCCAGCAACCCCCTCTCCCCCACATCTGCAATTCAGGTTAGCGAAGACGATGTGCGCCAGGTCTTCCAGAAGCAGAAGAGGAAGAAAGCACCAGGTCCTGATGGTCAACATGGGACTGCATTATGTTCTGCAACACCTAGACAGACCAGGAGCCTATGTGAAGATCCTGTTTGTGGACTTCAGCTCGGCTTTTAACACTATCATCCCAAACCTCCTCCTGCCCAAACTAACTCAGTCCTCCGTGCCCACCTCTCTCTGTCAGTGGATCACCAGCTTCCTGACAGACAGGCAGCAGCTAGTGAGGCTGGGACAATTCTCATCCAGCACCCGCACCATCAGCACTGGTGCCCCTCAGGGTTGCGTTCTCTCCCCACTGCTATTCTGTACACCAACGACTACACCTCGAAAGACCCCCGTCAAGCTCCTGAAGTTTGCAGATGACACCACAGTCATCGGCCTCATTCAAGATGGTGACAAGTGTGCTTACAGACAGGAGGTTAAGGAGCTGGCTGTCTGGTGCAGTCTTAACAACCTGGAGCTCAACACGCTCAAAACAGTGGAGATGATCGTGGACTTCAGGAGAAACCCTCTACTCTCCGCCACTCACCATCATGGAAAGCACTGTAACAACAGTGGTGTCATTCAGATTCCTGGGCAGCACCATCTCCCAGGACCTGAAGTGTGACATTCACATTAACTCTATTGTTAAATTACAAAGGTTATACTTCCTTTGCCAGCTGAGGAAGTTCAACCTACCACAGGAGCTTCTGAAACAGTTCTACTCTGCCATCATTGAATCTGTCCTCCGCATTTCAATAACTGTCTGATTCAGCTCAGCTACCAAATCTGACCACAGCGAATCATTGGTACAACCCTCCCTACTCTCCAAGAACTGTACTTATCCAGAGTGAGCAAAAGGGCTGGTAAAATCACTCTGGACCCCTCACATCCAGCACACTCCCTCTTTGAACTGTTACCGTCTGGTCAACACTAAAGAGCTCTGAGCACCAGAACGACCAGACACAGAAACAGTTTCTTCCCTCAGGCAATCCATCTCATGAACATTTGAACTCTTAACAATAAACATGAAACACACAACACTATCATACTTTTTTATTTTTTATTTAACATATTACATTTCAATTTTACACCTAACATACCTGTACATACTGAATTGTCTATTTTATATATTGTGTTTGTGCTACTTTGCATATTGTCCATTTTGTATATTTGTACATTATTTATTATCTGTGTCTTGTCACTGTCATTAAATTTTTTGGATAGCTATGTGATCAGAGAAAACACAAGAATTGAGTCTCCACATGCATATTGGAAAGCAGGGTGGCCGATATCAAGCCAATATAATTTTATTTATTTTAATTCATATTTAAGAAATTAACTCATTTGAAAATGGATAAAAAATAATGTGAATAAGCATACTTAAGAAGCAAAGTATTTTTCACAAATATTTAATAAAAGTATAATTAAAAATGAACTAAACACTGTAACCAACAGGGCACTCAGTATTCTGGGAAGTTTGTGTGCATTGGGAATCATATTTTTTTCAAATAAAGCCAAGGTAACACTCATTTTACATACAGCACACAGTAAAAATGACATTAATTTGACAGTGGGCAAATGCATAAAGCACAGCTTAATTTAAAATCACGAGTTTAAAGTTTTTCTATCGTGCATATCCAGTGAAGCTGTCTGCATTCAATTTGCACAGAAAGTCACGCAGAGAAAACACGATCATGCAGGATACACATGCACACTTCACACAATTACACAACTGGATTCGACTGAGTTTGCAAAGTTTGTGAAATTAAATGTTCATTAGTCATTCAAACAAAGTATTGTTTGCCTATATTACTAATTAAAGCAATCGTTATAATACTTTTTGTATACATTTGATTTCCTTTGTTTAACAGTTCTATCTGTTTATTAGACTTCTATCCGTATTAGACAGAACTAAACGACGACGGCGAACAAGAGGGAGAATGTGAGCACTGTGTGCTCAGGTGCTGCCGTTCTCAGCACCGTCAAAATAAAAGTCCGGCCTCGAACTCATCGGCCCAACAGAAACACTTATCAAATGACAAATATCGGCCGACCACTACTCTGTATACTTGGCTTAAGTTTATGGCATTAACTATTTACTGCAGAACAAGCTGTAAGGTTTTTTTTTTGTTTGTTTGTTTTTTAGTTATTGTGTCAGAAATGTTGGATATTCGTATAGAATTGTATTTTGTTATTAATGTTTCCATTATAGCACTTTTTACAATACAGAATGTGTCAAAGCAGCATTAACAGCTCTTTAAATCTTGAAAAATAGCCTAATAAATTCACAAAACTTTTTTTTTTTTTTTTTTTTCTGGGTCTCACACGTGCTCTAGTGCAGTGGTTCTCAAACCTGTCCGGAGACCCCCAGCCACCACATATTTTGTATGCCTCTCTCATAGGCCACACCCATTTCAAGTCTTGCAGACTCTACTAATGAGGTGATGAGTTGAATCAGGTGTGTTAAATGAGGGAGACATACAAAATATTCTGTGGTTGGGGGTCCCCATGACAGGTTTGAGAACCACTGCTCTAGTGTAGTTATTTACCTGTAGTTGTTAATGATGATGGGTGTCATCAGATTTCTGTTTATGCTTTAATTTTTCATTCTTACTGTTATTTAGAAAGACAGACAACAGAAATACATAGAATGTGAATTAGCTCTTATGTGACAGCAGAGTTACTGAATGAGCATTTTAAATTTATCTACTCTACACTCTCTCTTTTGTGTTGACACACTTCTAATATAGTGATAATGATTTGCAGTGCCTCTTTGATTTCTTGTTGATTTTGGCAAATCTGCTTCTTCCACACAGATATTCAGTTGGAATATTCCCATCAGTTTACAAGTGCAGACGAGCATCAAAGCATCAGGAAGAAATCTGTGAAGACTGAGTTTATTAACGAGGACAGAGAGGAGATTAGAGATCCAGAACCCTGTAGAATCAAACACACTGAAGATACTGAACAAAAAACAGGTTGGTGTTTATTTTTCTTTCTTTATTAATAGTGCTGATGGTTATAATGTTCAAGTAGTTTTAAAGTAGTTTTGGAAAATTATTTAAAGATCTTCATTAATATACCTAAATCAAATAATAATGTACACTTTCTATGAACTGGGTACTTTTTTGCAAGAAAATTATGTTAGATTAACGTTCTTCCTACAGAAACATGGGATTTGTGCCTTCATAATTCGAAAATCAAGGTACCTCATTAATGAAAAGTGCGCAGTGGATAAGACACATGCCTTTGGTGTGAGAGACCCGGGTTCGAATCCACTGTGAGACACCAATGTGTCCCTGAGCAAGACACTTAACCCCTAGTTGCTCCAGAGGCGTGCGACCTCTGACATATATAGCAATTGTAAGTCGCTTTGGATAAAAGCGTCAGCTAAATGAATAAATGTAAATGTAAAATTGCATCAAAGTATCAAACATTTTGTATACCAATTGTCTACTTTCCACTGTTACAACAGGGTTTAATTTGTCTTTTCATTTTTTATGAGTTACTGACAAAGGAACTGTTTTTGATTTTATTTCAGAGTTGAATGAAGAAAATGAGAACAATGAAGAAATAAGTGAAGTTGAGGAGAAAAATCACTTCAAAACTGAAGAAAAAATTTTGAATTGTAGTCAACGCAAACAGATAATATTAAGGAAAACAAGAGCCAAGGAATCTTTCACCTGCACTCAGTGTGGAAAGAGACTGAAATGCAGATATAGTCTTGATATTCACATGAGAGTTCATACTGGAGAAAAACCTTATAAGTGTTCACACTGTAATAAGAGATTCAGTGTGTCATCAAATCTGAAAACACATGAAAGGATCCACGCTGGAGAGAAACCGCACACATGTGATCAGTGCGGCAGAACATTTTTGTGGGCTTCAGTCCTGAAGAAACACCTGAGAGTTCATACAAAGGAGAAGCCATATTCATGTAATTTGTGTGGAAAGAGTTTTTCACAGCTACAAAGTTTGAAAATGCATCATAAAATACACACTGGTGTAGGAGATTACATGTGCTTTGAGTGCGAGAAGACTTTTACTACAGCAAACTATTTAAAACTGCACCAGAGGATTCACACTGGAGAGAAACCTTACAAGTGTTCACACTGTGACAAGAGATTCAGTCAGTCAGGAACCCTGAAAAGACATGAGGTTGTTCACACTGGAGAAAAACCTTACAAGTGTTCACACTGTGACAAGAGATTCAGTGTGTCATCACATCTGAAAACACATGAGAGGATCCACACTGGAGAAAAACCTTACAAGTGTTCACACTGCGACAAGAGATTCAGTGTGGCAGATATCCTGAAAACACATGAGAGGATTCACACTGGAGAGAAACCATATAAGTGTTCACACTGTGACAAGAGATTCAGTCAATCAGGACGCCTGAAAACGCATGAGATGATCCACACTGGAGAAAAACCTTACAAGTGTTCACACTGTGACAAGAGATTCAGTCAGTCAGGACCCCTGAAAACGCACGAGATGATCCACACTGGAGAAAAACCTTATGCGTGTTCACACTGCGACAAGAGATTTGGTCGGTCATCAACTCTGAAAAGACATGAAATGATCCACACTGGAGAGAAACTGTACACATGTGATCAGTGCGGGAAGACATTTCTGTGGGCTTCAGTCCTGAAGACACACCTGAAAGTTCATATAAAGGACAAGCTACATTCATGTCATTTGTGTGGAAAGAGTTTTTCATGGCTGCAAAGTTTGAAAGAACATCAGAAAATACACAATGCTGTGAGAGAGTACATGTGCTTTGAGTGTGAGAAGATTTTTACTTCAGCGAGCCGTTTAAAACTGCACCAGAGGATCCACACTGGAGAGAAACCGTACAAATGTTCACACTGTGACAAGAGATTCAGTCAGTCAGGAGAGTTGAAAACACATGAGAGGATTCACACTGGAGAGAAACTGTATCACTGCAGTGCATGTGGGAAGCATTTCAATGATACAACTGCTCTACACAGACATACAAAAAACTATCACAGTAAGTAGATAATCTTCAGATCTTTCAGATCTGATGTAGCGTCCTCTCCAAATGTTACACAATAATGCATCAAGCAATATAATATAATCTGGATAAATCTGTCATAACAAGCGACATCAGAGAGAAACATTATCTAAAGTTTTCACAGTGCATAAAGTTTTGCTTATAAATATTTAAAAATGTGGTAACATTACAATAAGGTTCATTAGTTAACATTAACGTTAGTTAAAAACTAATTAGTAAACATGAACTAAGAATGAACAATACTTCTACAACATTTATTAATCTTAGTGTTAATTTCAGCATTTACTAATGCATTATTAAAATCACAAGTTGTATTTGTTAACATTAGTTAATGCACTGTGAACTAACATAAATAAACAACTGTATTTTCATTAACTAACATTAACAAAGATTAATAGTGTAATAAATGCATTGTTCATTGTTTGTTCATGTTAGTTAATACATTAACTAATGTTAACAAATGACACCTTATTGTAAAGTGTTACTAAAAAAGTTTATTTTATTAAAAATATTTGTATTACTGTACGGTAGTTTTTTTTTATTTTTCTGATCATAAACTATAGTAACACTAAAAGGGTGTTGTGACTCTGTTACAGGAGATTTCTCCAAGCAAAAGCAGGATCCTGAATATGAGGGCAGAATCATCAAACAGGCAGCTGTCCATTTTACAGAAATGCAGAATTAGGTAGCCCAAAATACATTTTGTTTTACATTGCATTACATTCATGCATTTGCCAGATGCTTTTATCCAAAGCAAGTTATATTGTATTTAAAGTAGGGGAGCACGGGCCACAACCTAACACTGTTTGACTTTCTTAGTTTGTGTAAATCCACAGCCATGGGGTTCAGAGTGTAATTTTTTTAATTTCACACTTTTCTAGTGCAAATATGTTGCGTTGTTTTATAATTACAGTGTGTATGTTTTTCGTTATTTATCTCAAAAGAATGGAAGTGAAATGTGACAACATGCCCCGTAGGTGGGGTACATTGTAACATATGAGGGGCATGCTGTAACATAACCATATGACAGCTTAAAATGTTATCAGATCGAATAAATGGCAGATCATTGAATATCGGATCATTGATATGGCAGCTAGTAAATAGTCAAGTCAAGTCTGCTTTATAGTCAATTCTTCCACATGTACAGCACATACATACAGAGAATTGAAATTGCTTTACTCTCAGACCCTTGGTGCATACAGTTAACATTTAAGACACTGACAGTAGACGTTCAAATACAGATAAATACAGTTTAAACATATGCACATACAACTATACAGATATACAAATGAGGACATTGTAGAAAAATAAAAAGAGATAGATAAAGTGGCATAAGTCGCATGGCAGAATAGATAGAGTGCAAACCAGTTAAATAAAGCAAAGCTGTGTAGATATATGTGTAGTGCAAGAAGAGCTTATCCTGTAAATACTGTAAATTTGGTTATGCTATTACGTGTGGAAATATTTAAACCATGTGTGTTACAACTAACCCCGTGTTAGTTTGTGCCCTGAGCTCCCCGACACATTTGATTAAGTTATTCATTCCCTGGGAATCAAACAGTGGCGGCGCTAGGGGTGGGCAAAGGGGGCTGAAGCCCGAATTTTTTTATTACCATGTCTTGTGTGCATCAAGGTTCAGTTTTCATGCGCATTAAAAAAATTTATATTACTACATATACTTCATTTCTATTTCTTTCCTGTAGCTCAAATAGTAGAGCATGGTGCTTGCAACGCCATGATCATGGGTTCGATTCCCAGGGAAAGCAAGAGCTGATAAAAATGTAGAAACTGTAACTTGAATGCAATGTAAGTTGGTTTGGATAAAAGCGTCTACTAAATGCATAAATGTAAATGTATTAAACCAGCACTTGAACAGCAAAATGCAATTTAGGTATCTTTAACTTACAGTAGCCTATAAATTCATAATACCGATATCCCCATCTGACAAAATTAGATTACTGTTACTGTAGCAACAAATATAGATTTTTAATCATGGTATTATAAGCACAGATTTTCTAGGACACACACATTTAGAATGACTAGATTATATGAACAGATTGGTTAGCATTTAGCATGGTCTGTGGCAGACTTTACTAAGGCAAAGTCAGGGCAACAAAATTCAATAAACAAGAAGTTAATATTAAGTGATTTAAATCTGATTTAGTCTTTTTGCTCTATTTCGCAAAAATGTTTCTGAACAAAGGTTTCCATCCAGATTTTGCACTGTTTTGTTGTCGACAAAGAGAGATTGTCACAGATCTGCCAGGCTCTGCCACAAGCCAATCACAATGCACACCCTCACCCGATTACTGATCACACGCATCTGCACATCATTATGCCACTCATCACCTCTGCCATAAAAGACACACACCGCCAAGCATTCAATGTCCGCTCTCGTTAATCGAAAGAGGACGGCTATCGCTGTCTCAACTATAGTCTTGTTACTTACCTGCAGAACGACCTTCCTGTGTGTGTACTCCTAGGATCTCCAGCCTGTCTGGTCCTGTGTTCCCCCCGAGTCAGCTCCCAGTCTCCTCCAGTTCACCTCTCTGCCTAAAAGAAGATATGCAAGTTATTCCTCCAGTTTATCCGTCAAGACTTCCAAGCTTGCTACTTACCTGACATCTCACTCCATTGCTCACCAGTAGACAAATAAACCCTATTCATTAACCCATCTCTCTGTCTCCGTCCTACTTCTGTAACAGATATGCATTAAAAAAAACTTTGCGAAATTTGCTGTCTACAGCCTGTTTCCATCCAACTGACCTTTTACTGATAAAATGGTGTGCGTCATGACGTCAGCCCTAAAAAACGAATTGTTGTATAAGTTTTGGTGTATCGCAAAAAAATGTTGCCCTCGAGCTGTTTCCATACATAATTTATCCTATTGTGTACATTATAGGCTAGGCTAGTTGTTCTTCATCCATTTGAAACAAAAAAAAAGCCTATATTAAATTGTATAGGGTTACATAAAATAATTTGTATTAAGTGTCATGAGTATTTTTTTTTTGTACTTTCTTATAGACTAGATAGGCCACTGTTGATAATCAAGCAATGATCATAAACAGTTGCAGTTGTATTATTATAATTTTTCTGATTAAAGTTTATAGGAAATATGAATGTTCATTCCGGTTATTTTATTTCTCCTAACCGACGGTCGTTAAGCCATATTAACCATTAACCGACAAGAATATGTTAAATTACAATTCAATTAAATTGAAATGGATAGATGGCTTGACCCATTACAAATACCTAAATGTGTTTTCCAGGGATTCATTTTATACTCGCAAAAAGCAGCATAAACATGAACGTGAGGATTCACGCACCTGCAACGCTTCTGCGAACTGAGAAAAACATAAGCTATTATATATAAAAGAAACAGGCCCATATACAAAATATATATTTTTCTAAATAATTAATGAATTAACAAAACAAAAGAAAAAAAACTGCAACAATTAGCAGCCTATATGCAGAATTTCGGTTCATTTTTGTGATGCACTCTTGAGAAAGCGGCAGTTTTCCTTTATTTCACAAAAGTACGTTTTGTTTTTTATTGTGAATGTACAACAAATAAAATAAATATTTTGAATAGTTTTGAATAATGTCTTACTCTTATATGACTACAAATGAAGGAGTAGGCTAGTGCAAGTTATTTCCACTTTTACAAGGGAAAAAAACCCCTAAAAAACACAAGCGATCGTGCCGGCGCCTCGCGCGCAGTTAAGCATAACTCCACAACACAGCCTGTTCATGTCATAATAAAATGCAGTCAGCCAAACATATTGAAGAAACATGAAAAAAATATTTCATTTCCCCTCACTCCACAACAAATCATTTAAATTGAATGGTTGAAAGAACTCAGAACAAAGCAAGAATAAAAATATAAGAAGCTAACAAGCCAAAACAAATTAATTTAAACTTTTGTACTTCACGTTCATGTAAAACAAAATATGCGTGGCATAATATCACGGGGTTATGGTGGTCAAGCTGAAAGGCACGGACCACAGGCTGTTTAAACTGAACAGTGCACTGTAAAAAAAATTAATAATCATGTAAACGTAGGCTAGCCTAACAACAAATTAAGATAAGTATGTTTGAGAGGTAACTCGTCTTTTTCTTACCATGTATAAAATAATTTTAGATACAGTTTAATAATATGAATATGATTTAATGCGCTTTTGAACTACAGGGAAACAGTGCTTTAACGTGAGCACCACCGTAAACATGGACGCTACCTATAGGCTAATTCTGTCACGTGACACCACATTTATTTGCGTTAAAGCCCCATTTCTTGACAAAAAGTGTTTCCAAACTAATTTTTGCGACATTTGAAGTATCGATATGGAATTTATGCGCTAAAGTTAAACGGAAAAAGATTTTGTCGACACATGAGAAATTTTATCGATAATTGGCATTTCCATCAGCTATATCGTAAATATTTTAAAGCGCTAAATATTTTTTTCGCAAAAAAAAAATCCTTGGATGGAAACCTGGTTACTGATCCATTCATAAAAACAGTTTCTTCAGTCCTAAATGAATCAGCAGTTTTTTTTTTCATCTCTGAATTCAATAATGAAATACCTTAACTGATAATTGAATGTTTAATCTTATTATTATACATTACTGACACTCTATCCTCCAATCTGATACTGTTAAGTGCTTTGACACAATCTGTATTGTTAAAAGCGCTATATAAATAAAGGTGACTTGACTTGACTTGACAGATATATATATATATATATATATATATATATATATATATATATAATTTATGTGCAATTTATGGAAAATGTAAAAAGTTAATGCTACAGTGCTATTATATCATGAAAGTAGGGCATTTAAGTAGAAGCATGCAATGGTGATTTCTTCAGCTAAATCTCAAACTATGTCTCGAGACAAAAGCTAACAACAGTGTGTGTGTGTGTGTGTGTTTGTCTGTGGCTTTAAAAAGATTATAACCAAGCCCTTTCCATTAATAAATAAATAAATAAAACAAAAAAGTTCCTGGCTCCTTAAATGGTTTCTGCAGACAAACATTGTAATGTATGAACTGTATTAATGTAGTTCAAACTCTCTGGAATTTAACATTGGCCAACATTTATTTAAACAAATATATTATGCAAGAATTCACCTCTGAACACCATTGATATGTGTTTTATTATTTGTATGTATATTTTTATGTGCATTTCTGATTTGAGCGCGTGAACGGGACTTTTATTTTGGAATGGCTGAATGACGTCATAAGGCAGCGCTGTTAACCAAACGCGAAACTTGTAACTCACCTGAAGAAAGGTTTGTTTTAAACATTTAAAATCTTTAAATGAAGTCGAACCGTTCATGCAAATGTATAATTTTACCAAGAATTGCAAAACGAAAGTTTTCTTACTGAATGAAACAATGTAATGCTTGATATAAGATGAATGAGTGTTATTTTTGTGAGTAAAGCACATCCACACATGAGAAACAGAAAAGATCCCTATATCGAGAATCAGTTCAAAAACAGGTTTTTTGGAAGTTGAACCAGATGTTTTGTACAATGATCACATCTGTTTGGTTAAAACAGTGTAAATACAACGAGAAGACAAAGATGTAGGCTATAAGACAATTTTCACAATCCAACTGCAAAGGTTTCCATAACAGTACAATCTACTGAATTTAACATAAACATCATTAAATACCAAATGTAAACGATATATCTAAACCTGTCATGGCTTTATTGGCATAATTTGTGTTCTTTTAGTAATGTGTAGTTCTAGTTTTGAGTGTTTTTTGGCTGATTAGTTCACTGACAACTGAAATAGTAAGCTGACTGAGACGCATCCAGAAATTTAGTTTTCTTTTTTTTTTTTTTTTACTCCTGGTGAAGTGCCTGAGATCCATAAAGATGGCGTTTATTAAAGAGGAGAGTGAAGACATAAGGATTGCAGAAGTTTTCAGCTTGAAACAAGAAGATGCTGAGGAACAAACAGGTTGGTTTCTTTCTCAAAGCTGAACTCAGTCATTTGATCCTTATTCTGTCCACTTCTACAGAAACAGTAAGAGTGTACTTAGTTTGTCACACATTGCTTCTCCATTTTGCCAAATGATGACACATGAGTTGTTATTCGTCTGAGGTTGTATTTACCTAATTTAAAGACTACTAAGGACTAGATTATATATTTTTAATATTATTTCCTGATACATAAAATTATAGAATTTAAAGGAGGTTTACTTTCTCTTTCACATGACTGTATCTGTTGTTTCCTCCTCTGAACAGACCAGAGACACAGAATTTAGTCTATATTGCTGCCTCCTATCTAGCAGGCCAGAGACTCAGGTGTATATATGGTTTAATAGGGGTACTGCAAGGCTCAGTACTAGGCCCATTGCTTTTCACCCTGTACATCCTACCTTTGGATATTAGATATGAGGAAGCATGGCATTAGTTCTCTTTCATAGGTTCACTGAGGCAATGGGTGTGACAATTGTCTGAAGCCCATATAGAATCACGCCAATCAGGAGGAAAGGGAAGTGGTGTGTGACCAAGTATGGTGACCCATACTCTGAATTTGTGCTCTGCATTTAAGCCATCCAAGTGTACACACAGTAGTGAACATACACCCGGAGCAGTGGGCAGCCAATGCTGCGGTGCCCGGGGAGCAGTTGGGGGTTCAGTGCCTTGCTCAAGGGTCTCACCTCAGTCGTGGTATTGAGGGTGGAGAGAGTGTTGGTTATTCACTCCCCCACCTACAATCGCTGCCAGACCTGAGACTCGAACCCACGACCAGGGCTCTACACTAACTTGTTGCACTGGTGCACCTAACTTTTTTTTCTTAGGTACACCAGCACAAAAGTTAGGTACACACAAATTTTCATATTGGCAATATTGACTTGTAAATGATTAACTAACAATCTGGTTAACATAAACTTCTTTATTTGAAGCTCAATTGTACAAGAAAGGTAACTTACTAAAAAAGTGTTGGTGCTTAAAGTGCTTCACTGAGCTGACATTTAAGCTTAAAACATCTCACGATAAATGAAATAAAAAGAAAATCTAAATTAAGTGTTTTAAGGGCTTCAAACTGAACATCTCATGGCTCAATGTCTTAAGGACTATCCTCCATTGCAGTCACATGCCCCTCGGATGGCCAACTCCTGTAGTTTGACCTTCTGTCAATCAGAAATGCCATGCACGCACTGTTCGCAATTTGCACAGACATCTTTTTTCCAATGTCTCTGCGATAACTCCTAGAAATTGGGCGCACGCGACATCATTGCTGTACATCGGGTTTATGTTCAAGCCATTTTTCTTCATAAGAATTATTTCGGATTTGAACTTAGTGAAGGGAAGTTCTTCTTTTGCAATATTGTAGGCAACGTTAAACTTGATTATCGTCTCGGCCTCGTCTGATGATCTGTTTGCTGCTGGCTTCCACTGAAAGGCAGCGGGGAGAGGGGACACTTGAGCAGTGCATTTATCGCAGCATGCAATGTGTTTTATAGATGCATTGCCACATATTGCCAGCTTTTGCAGCCACTTGCATCTACATTTTTTGCCAAATTGGATCTGTCCTCAAAGACACCCCCCGCGTTCGTTTTTTTTTTTCTTTTTTTTTTATATCCGAAGGGATGGAGATTAGATATCCAGATTTGTATAGATTATATATAGAATTTTCCACTGTACGTGCGTGAAAGCAGCCGAGCGAAAATAAGTTGCACCCCCCCCCCCCCCCCCCCCATCTCATAAGAGAGTTTGAGTAAATGATTATTGCCAGAGGTCTAAAGTATTGGAGTAAAGATTGACTTTTTAAATTTATTTATTGCAATTTTGAGGTGTTCTGTTTTATTTCGGTTTTAGAAAATAAATGTGATTGCTCTCCTCACAAATAAGAGCTCTTTCTTGTTTGTAACGTTCTCTGTGCCTTGTCTTAGACGTTTGTCACTTCCTGCCTCCCTTGTTGTTTGTAGTCAGTTTGTATTAGTTTGTATCTTATGTTGTTCAGCTTGTTAGCCTCCTGTATTTATTTATTTATTTATATATATATATATATATATATATATATATTATTATTATTAGGGCTGTCAATCGATTAAAATATTTAATCGCGATTAATTGCATGATTGTCATGAGTTAACTCGCAATTAATCCGATTTAATCGCACATTTTAATTTGTTCTAAATGTATCTTAAATTAATACTTTAAGTTTTTAATACTCTGATCAGCATGGGCTTGGACAAATATCGATGCTTTATGCAAATGTATGTTTATTATTATAGCCTAGATGTTTTTCAAAGAACTTGTTCATGTCTATTAGACACATGAAAAAAGAAATGCCAGTTTCCCGTTACTTCTCTTTCTTTGTACTGAGCAATTTACTTACACAAACCTGTTTACATTTTTGCAGGACAGGGCAGCTCTTCTTCTGAACATGCAAAATGACATATATTATTTATTATTACATTTGTTTACCTCTCTGTGCCCACATACTATATTTTGATGAAGCTAAATTCTCAATAAAACTGTTTTCATTTATATATTTTATTGTTTCTGTTGTCAGACAACGGAATGAATATGAAATAGTGACTGAAACGCGACCCATTAAGACTAGGCTACATAACCAGCTCTCCTTTCCAAGATGTTAATCTGCACAAAAATCCTGATAATCGAGCCGTCGTCTGATCAAATCAAATACACATAAGATAAAAGACAATAGCTGTGCTGTGATTTCGGCTATACTTGCATGTAAAATTAGAGAAACAACATAATATCTGTGTTTAACTGAAAGCGTTGCTCCTCTCCGTCGCTCGTAGAGCAGACGCACAGAGAGAGAGAGAGAAAGAGAGAGGTGTGTGCGCTTGCTGGGAAAGCAAGAGCTCGCTAAATAAGGTTTGGACGCTTTTTTGAAGGGAAATGAAGTCCATAAAGGGGTCTGCAATGTCGCTAAGTTAGCAACACTGTGCTATATTATTTAGTATAAGTAAAATACTCAAGTACTGTTAAAATCAGATACTCTAAGACTATTGCTCAAGTTGTTTTGGAACTGGTGACTTGTAACTTGTAGTGGAGTAATTTTCACTGTAAGGTATCTGAACTTTTACTCAAGTATGGTTTGCGGTACTCTTTACACATCTGATTATTGCAGGGTGCAAGATAGTAGTAGTAGCCTAATTCATAGTAATAATAAATGGCTCAACTAAGCACCTTCTCAAAACAGCTTTGAAGCATGCTTTTTGTTTATGTTTGCTGACAGACACTAGTGTTTCCCACAGACTTGCAAATGCAAATTCATTCTCTGCCAGCAGAAGGTGCTGTTGGAGCGGGAGATATAGCGGTTTCGCCGGTAATTAAGTCTAACTGTTTGCCAGTTTCACTTGGAAGAAATGAAACATTCAGCACATTTTCCACTTGTTCTTAAAATCCCAAATATTTAAAAATTAATAAATCAGCCCGTGTAACATGTAATACTTTATTAACTGACTAAAGAAATACAGTTCTTTATTTATAAAAAAAAAATAAACAAATATTTCCTGTGAAATTCAGTAATTCTGTAAAAGTAGTAATACCATTATAATCTTACCCTGCTGAAAAAAAAAATGTAGAACCCGTCCCAAAACACAATAGAAAATGTAATGGATTTAAGGGTTCTAATGGAAATTGTATTGGTTTTAATGTAAACTATAATGGTGTCTAGTGGTATTTGATGCATTCTATTGGTGGTATCTAATCTAGGAGATGGCAAATGATAGAACAACAGTAATTCCTATTGAATAATGCCCAAAACAAAAAGGGATTTTGTAATGGTTTTATGGAAACTATAAGAATTTCTGTCAAGGTTTTTTTTTTTTTTTTTTTTTTACTTTACTTTTAGTCATTTAGCAGATGCTTTTATCCAAAGCGACTTACAAATGAGAAAAAGTAACTAGAACTAAAAGTTAACACTCTGTAAATACTCTATACACACCCATTTAAGAAAATACAGAAATTAAATAAAATTGACAAATGCATACAACAACATTTCAATAGTAAACATAGAAAGGAAAAAAATAAATAAAATAACAATTTTCAGCAGGGTAACGATACTCATACTGTGCTGCACATTATTGACAATTTTGAGCTGAAGCTTGACTTTGCAAATTTAAAATCGCTATATCTGTCAAAATAAATGGCAATTAGATATTTTTCCCAAATCGCATTGCCCTAGTTTGGGCCCTGGCATTGTGGCAGCGGCCAGCGAGCTCTCACAGGAGGAGGGGGGCAAGCTGGGCCTGCAGTCTTTGGTGTTTGTGGGGCCTGCCGTTTTTTAGTTGCTATCTGGTGGCTTGCAGCAAAAGAGTGGAAGTGTTTGGTCCCAGCATACACCAGTTCCTCCAATTTCTGTGAGAAGCTTAGAAGTGGAGATGCTGGAGAGAGGGATAATGTGTCTGGTGAGATGGGCTCTGGCTCTTGTGTTTCCGGTGACTGTGATATGTTGTCCTGGCTTCCCTGGCTGTTTTCCAGAAATTCATCCTTGAGTGCGGAGCTTTTGTAATACATCACAGTCTGCATGTGATGAGCTTTGTGGGCGGAAATCCTTCTTAAGGTGTTCTGACTGCTCTTTCCGAATATCATTCTTACCCACATGGATGATGACTCGATTTGCAGTCTTGTGCTTTATCAGAATGTTCCTTGTTCACATCAGAGATGGTTGCTTGACGAAAGCAGCATGTAATTGTAGTCCTGCTACTGATGTTTCTGATAATAGAGTCGCCCACTATCAGAGTCCTGGACTCGGCTGCGCTCTGAGCTGAGTGCTTTAACTTGAGCGCCTGTTAGTAGCATTTACATTTACATTTACATTTAGTCATTTGGCAGACGCTTTTATCCAAAGCGACTTACAATTGGGGAATACAAAAAGCGATTCATCTTGAAGAGGCAGTCAGACAGAGGAAGTGCTCGTAACACCAAGTCTCAGTCATTGTTCAAATAAGTGCAAGCTAGTAGGTGGTGAGAAAGATAGAGGGAAAGTTTTTTTTTTTTTTTTTTTTTGAGTTTAGGATGAAGTCAAGTACTGCCGAAAGAGATGAGTTTTCAGTTGTTGCTTGAAGGTTGCCAGGGATCCGGCGTTCCGGATAGGGGTGGGAAGATTATTCCACCAGCCAGGAATGGTGAACGAGAATGTTCTGGAGAGTGATTTTGAGCCTCTCTGTGATGGTACCACAAGGCATCGCTCACTAGCAGATCTCAAACTTCTGGAGGGGATGTAGGTTCGTAATAGTGAGTGGAAGTAGGAGGGTGCAGAGCCTGTGGTAGATCTGTACGCAAGCATCAGTGACTTGAACTGGATGCGAGCTGCCACTGGTAGCCAGTGCAAGGAGATGAGGAGAGGTGTAACATGCGCTCTTTTGGGCTCGTTGAAGATCAATCGTGCCGCTGCATTCTGAATCATTTGTAGAGGTTTGATTGCGTTTGATGGCAGACCAGCCAGAAGAGCATTGCAGTAGTCCAGTCTAGAAACAACCAGGGCCTGGACAAGAAGTTGCGCAGCATGCTCTGTCAGAAAGGGCCTGATCTTTCTGATGTTGTGTAGTGCAAACCTGCAGGAACGAGCAGTCTTTGCAATGTGCTCTTTGAAGGTCAGCTGGTCATCAAAGATTACACCAAGATTTCTGACCGAAGTTGATGGGGTAATCATTGATGAGCCGAACTGAATCGTGAAGTCATGCCGTAGAGTCGGAGTGGCAGGGAAGACCAGAAGTTCCGTCTTTGCCAGGTTGAGCTGTAGGTGATGTTCTTTCATCCATGCCGAGATGTCCGCCAGGCAGCCTGAGATCCGTGCAGCTACCGTTGGGTCATCTGGTTGAAAAGAGAGATAGAGCTGCGTGTCATCGGCGTAGCAGTGATAGGAGAAGCCATGTGCATGTATGATGGGTCCCAGCGATGTAGTGTACGTGGAGAAGAGGAGGGGTCCAAGAGCCGATCCCTGAGGAACTCCAGTGATCAGTTGATGTGGTTTGGATACCTCCCCTCCCCAGGTCACCCTGAAGGATCTACCGGTGAGATAGGATTCAAACCAGCGAAGTGGAATTCCAGTGATGCCCAGTGAAGAGAGTGTAGACAGGAGAATCTGATGATTGACAGTGTCAAAAGCAGCAGAGAGATCCAGCAGAATGAGGACTGACGATTTGGAATCAGCCTTTGCAGTTCGCAGGGCTTCAGTGACTGAGAGTAGCGCAGTCTCTGTTGAATGGCCACTCCTGAAACCTGACTGTTTAGCATCCAGCTTGTTGTACTGTGAAAGAAACCGCGAGAGCTGGTTGAAGACAGCTCGTTCGAGTGTTTTCCCTATGAATGGAAGGAGAGAGACAGGTCTGTAGTTATCTAAAAGAGAAGCATTTAATGTAGGTTTTTTGATCAGTGGGGTTACCCGAGCCTGCTTGAATGCTGTGGGGAAGATGCCTGTGAGGAGAGATGTGTTAATAATGTGTGTGAGTGCCGGTAAGAGTGTGGGAGAGATTGTTTGGAGAAGATGTGAGGGGATCGGGTCGAGAGGACATGTTGTAGGATGGCTGGAGAGGAGAAGTTTGGATACTTCTGCCTCGGTGAGGGGACAGAAGGAGAAGATGGGAGCTAGAGCGGTGGATGTGGTTGATCGGAGGTCCTGCGGAGTTGAGAACTGGTTGCTGATTGTTCTAGTTTTGTCTGTGAAAAAAGAGGCAAAGTCATCAGCGGTTATCAAAGTGGTGGGAGGTGGAGGAGGGGGACAGAGGAGAGAATTAAATGTTCTGAAGAGATTACGCATGTCTGGAGCGCTGGTGATCTTGTTGTGGAAATGTGAGGATTTGGCAGTGTGGACTTCAGTAGAGAAAGATGAAAGCAAAGACTGATACCTACTCAGGTCCGACGGATCGTTTGATTTGCGCCATTTTCCCTCTGCCGCTCTGAGTTTGGTCCGATTCTCTCGAAGAACATCGGATAACCAGGGGGTAGCAATGTTAGCTGCTGGCTGACTCGATCCGTGTTTAGTCACATTTGCGGATTCCTCACCCACATTCATTAATGCTTCAAATCTGTTTTCAAGATGTATAGGGGGTGGTAGAATACCAGTGTTTACAAGTCTTGTCATAGCCGTATCTGGGGTAGAGGATGCTACGGCAGCAATACGAGATACTCGTGATAATCTGATGTCTCGAGTACCTTTGGGTCTCGCTCCCTGTTTGTGTCATCGATTAGTCTGTCGATCAGTTTCGGCTTGTTCCTCTACACTTTGTATAGACTGTTGAGATTCACTAGATTCACAGGACTCACCGGCTGTATGCTGAGGGTCTCTGTGATGACCATCTGCTGTGTGTTCTGCCTGTTTTGGTACGACAGCAAGTAACTTTGTTTCAAGAACCGCAATCCTTTGTAGAAGTCTGTGGCAGTTCATGCAGCAGGTAGATTCCACGAGAGGCATTTTCTCTCATCTGTTTAAATGTAGACAGCTGTGTTTTTCCATCTCTGGAATGTAAACTGCTGGCAGTGGGAGGCAAAGAGCCTTCTTTTTCCAAAACAATTTGTTGTTTGAGCACTGTGCTGATCTGCTGAAGTTAAAATATTAGAGAGATCTGAGAAAAGTACAAAAATAGGGAGCAAAGCGCAGCGCAATAAGCAAGAGCATCCGAACAGTAGCAAAGCCAGAATTGTAATCGGTGTAATTTAAGTGAATTTTACATTAATTTCACTAGTTTAATAAGCCCAGTTATATACCAACATTACTAAATTAATTCAAATAAAAAATAACACAAGTCCTCAAATATTACACAACTATAGTGTACAAAATATTATTAAAACATGTCATGTTACATGAAAAATGACACTTATGTTACAAAATCTCGGATCTGTGGAAAGTCTGCCAGTGATCAAAATATTGATTTTGAAGCCATTGAAAACAATAGTTTTCAGAATATGGTTGAGATCGTGAATATGAGTCAGATGCTGGATGTACTGTGGAAGTGCGCTCTGACGATGACAGTGATGGTAAAATCATCTGCTCAAATTGAACCCTTCCAAGTAGGGCTGCACAATTAATTGAATTTCTAATCGTGATTACGATTACGGATTCCACGATTATATAAATTGTACTGTAAAATGTTACTGTAATTTGAAATTTTGTCTGTTTAATTGTAAATGAAATATATAGCTTTAGTAAACCATTTGTTCTTTTTTCTTTTAGTTTTAGTATAACATTATACCATGCATAATTTTACCTTTTTTTGTTTAAAGAAGAAACCAAACCAATGTATAGTTGACATTTTAGGCTCCATGCTATAGAAAATCAATAAAAGTTCAGGAAGATTGTTTTCAGCCTTTTTTTAAAAATATATATTTTATATAAAAAATATAGCATGCAGCTTCAAACAATGGCATAAATCTGTTCAAAATAATCGTTATTAATAATCACAATTACAATCGCAAGGGAATAATCGACAATTATGATTTTTGTCATAATCGTGCAGCCCTACTTCCAAGTTTAAAAAGGTAACAAAATATGCTTTAATTTTTCTGTAATTCTTAAAATATCAAGATAGTTTTTTTGCTATTGCAGCAGTTAGAGATTCACCCGTGTTGGATATATAGGTGAGGGTCTCTAAAGACATGAATATTATAACAGTAACATAGCTAAATAATCAAATAGTAAGGGACATTTTCTGTAAACTGTGTACTTTTTTTGTGTAGTTGATCAAACATGTCTAATTGTTCTCCGTATAGAACCTATAGATCCCTATTTTTTAAAAATCATAATTTGAAGGTAAATGTACCTCATTCATTGATGAATGAAAAAGTTTCTAAAATACTAGATTTATTTATATTTATATAGATTTATTATTTATAAAACTGCATCAAAATAGCAATTGAGTTAATGAAAATAAACCATTTTTACTTTTATTTCAGAGTCGATTAAAGACAATGAGGAGAATGAAGAACTGAGTGAAGTTGAGGGAAAAAGAAGAGCCAAGAAATCTTTCACCTGCACTCAGTGTGAAAAGAGATTGACATGCAAATATAATCTTGATGTTCACATGAGAGTTCATACTGGAGAGAAACCGTTCAAGTGTTCACACTGTGACAAGAGATTCAGTCACTCAGGAATCCTGAAAACACATGAGATGATCCACACTGGAGAGAAACCGCACACATGTGATCAGTGCGGGAAGAGTTTTATACAAAAAGGAGAACTTACATCACATATGAGAGTTCACACTGGAGAGAAACCTTTCACTTGTGATCAGTGCGGGAAGAGTTTCACACAATCATCAAGCCTTAAGCATCACATGAACATCCACACTAGAGAGAAACTGCACACATGTGATCAATGCGGGAAGAGTTTCACACAAAAAGGAGAACTTGCATCACATATGAGAGTTCACACTGGAGAGAAACCGTTCACTTGTGATCAGTGTGGAAAGAGTTTCACACAATCATCAAGCCTTAAGCAACACATGAAAATCCACACTGGAGAGAAACCGTTCACTTGTGATCAGTGTGGAAAGAGTTTCACACAATCAGCACATCTTAAGGATCACATGAACATCCACACTAGAGAGAAGCGGCACACATGTGATCAATGCGGGAAAACATTTTTGAGAGCTTCATACCTCAAGAAACACCTGAGAGTTCATACAAAGGAGAAGCCACATTCAGTTCCTCTCCAAAGAACAATGTCAAAACGTTTTAGTCTTGTATGCCAGAAGATACTGTAACACTTTTAAGAGAGACTGAGATTTATATTTAATTTTGTTCTTTGTTCTCTGCGGAACAGAACCACCAAAAAGCTGCAGAATAAACACATTCCCAAAACAGGATCTAAAGATTCCCCCACACAGCCATCATGAGGTGGTCAAACTCACAACACCCTCATTATCTGGATTAGTTTCCTCTCAACATGATAATAGCAAATCCAATCAAGGGAAAAGAGAACTCCTTTGTCTCGACGAACTGAAGTCATTTAAGCAACATACGGTACTGCCTCGTGGCCACTATGCATAAATCCATAGTAGAAAAAATATATATACTGTATAACTTAACCCTTGTGCATCATTAAAAAAAAGTTACACTTAGGTCCATAGTGGACAAGTTTTAATTTATTTATATAGCACATATAAAACAGCCACACGGCTGACCAAAGTGCTGCACAGAGATTCAAAAATCATAAAAGAATATAGAAATCATCACAACTGCACAATTGAACAGGGTCTCGCCCTACAAAATAAGTAAATAGATATTAAAAACACAAGAGAGACAAAAATTTAAACCCAGAAAACGAAGCAAAACCGAGATAAAAAAAATATATATATATACAGTATTTATAAGCCAGAGAGAACAGATATGATTTAAGGAGAGATTTGAAAGTGGACAGAGAAGATGCGAGTCTGAGTCTGACCCATGGCAGATTGTTAAAGTAAAAAAAATGTTTAAAAAGTGAAACCAAAAAAAAAAGTTATACAGGTTTAAGTTTATGAAAATTATTTCTGAACAATATTTATATTTTATTTTATGAATAATTTATATATGAAACATGTTGAACTCTAAACCTGCTAGAAAATCAAAGCCATAAATCTAAATTTGTGTTCCAAATTTGAGGTTGATATCTCAAAAAATGAGCTTTCAGTAAAATTTTGTTTGGGCGCAGTACCAAATTTTCCCCATTAGATGTCAGCAAAACTCCGCTGGTGCACACAGTGGTTGGATTTGTGATTTTCGCTATTAAAAATAGCAGTTTTAATGGGTTTCAATGGGGACATTTTTGTCCAAAAGGCGCTGAGAGGAATAATTTTGTGTACCTAGTGCATACTTATTTTTAGCTTGGGAGCACAGAGTTAAGTTTGGTCTCATTTTAAAGAAGACCCATGGCAGATTAACATTGAAGTAAAAAAAAAGTTTAAAAAATGAAACCAAAAAAAAGTTATAGAAGTTTAAGTTTATGAAAATGCTTTATGAACTATATTTTATTTAAAATATATATTTTATGTTACATGTTGAACTCTAAACCTGCTAGAAAATCAAAGCCATAAATCTAAACAAGTTGTGTTAAAAATTTGAGGTTGATATCTCAAAAAATGAGCTTTCAGTAAGATTTTGTTTGGGCGCAGTACCAAATTTTCCCCCATTAGATGCCAGCTAAACTCTGCTGGTGCACACAGTGCTTGGATTTGTGATTTACAGTAGAGTTTTTCTTTCTCAAATATTACAAGCACACACACACTTTTTTTATGACACACATACAAACCACACTCTGACATCTATACCAACACACACACACAATTATAGCTGCATTATTTATTCAATTGGCTCTATAATATGCAGAAGCAGAAACGAAGAATAAAGTGAGTATTTGCTTTATAGCCCCTTTATAGACCAAACCTGAAGAAATGGCACCATGTGGTAAAAAATTAAATTGTGAAGCCTTGATAACAGAATGAAAGCCTATTAACAAAAATTGCATCATTTTACAGTTAAAAGGCACTGCGATTAAAAAATAGCAGTTTTAATGGGTTTCAATGGGGACATTTTTGTCCAAAAGGTGCTGAGTGGTTCACTTTTTTGTACCTAGTGTAAAATAGATTTATTAAAGGAAATGAGGGTGGGATATTAAAATTCCAATAAAAATACACACCTGAGCCAAAATTTGTGCAGTTAGCATTAACACAGGAAAAATTATATATATATAAAAAACTAAAATGGACAAAAATGTCCATAAGGTTGCACAGGGGTTAAAAAAAGAGTTTATATGGTTGCTTCTTATTTATTTTGTATCAATTAATACTGCTCTTGGTGTTTGTGGTGGTGTGGCAGGGCTCAGACTAATGCTCTTTAAATCTGTTATGTTGTTGTGTCCTCTAGAAAGCTCTAGACTTATATCTACATAGAGACACTGAGTAGTTAAAAATCAAATAATAAAACCTAAAAAGTTGCTGCTCAATATACTTGAGGTTGTCCAGATCCTTGAGATTTTCAGAGAGCAGCTTGACACCTGAATCTCCTTGGTGATTGTAGCTCAGATCCAGCTCTCTCAGGTGTGAGGGGTTTAAACTCAAAGCTGAAGACAAATAACCACAGCCTTCCTCTGTCACCATACAGCCAGATAACCTACAGAAACACAGCAACAGTCCACTGTACATTAGTTTGGCTGTCAGACATCACTAACACACAGTCATTTGTGCAGTTATTTTCTGTAGTTTCAGTCAAAAAAGTAATCAGAAACAGTTATACTCCATTAAAGTACAAATGTAATTAAAAATAGGCACAAAGTATTTCTACATTGTCACTAGACACCCAGGGTTAACCACCTGGGGTCAACAATGGCGCCATCACTTGCATTTTTTTCCTGATGACAGCAAAAAGAACTTAAAATGCTCCGTAATATAAGTGCAATTCATGATTTGAATCTGTAAAAGGGTCTACTGTTATTTGTGTACATTCACAATATCAACAAAACAGTGTGCTTTTGTAAAATAAAGAAAATATACATGGTGTGCTTTCAGCCATCTCAGTCTCCGCGAATATCATTCTGAAATGCATCAATAAAATGAACTGAAACTCAGCGAATATTTGACACACAGACATGAGGGACATATCTATGGAATGCTTGAAGTGTCTACTTTTAATTTGTTTGTGTATTTTAAGTCTGATCGAACACATATATTCTGTGTTTTAAGTAATCCGTATGAAACTAACGCGAGGTACAGTTCCCTTCTGTCTGAGCTCATTATCTGTAATGTGATCACGCCTACGAACAGCGTGCACTGTTCATATGATAATTATCAATGTGAGACATGTGGAAATGTAAACGCTCACATTCAAAACTATAATGGTATAAGAAACAGAAAACAAATTATTCATTGTTTACCTAGGTCTTTAGTCTATGATTAGCTCACCTCACCTCTTATCTGACAAGTCTTCAGGTTTGAGTCGTTCGTTCATCACGTGACAGCCCCATAAACTTCACCAATGCAATCAGAGCTGGAAAGAGAATTGATTAGTTCATCTAGTCTATGGCAGCCCATAGAAACGGTTGCGGGAAAGTTGTAAAATTTGGCACACTGATAGAGGATAGTGTCAATACTAACCACACCACATTTGGAGTGTCTCTCTCAAATTCTCTAGCACCACCACTTGTCCAAAGTTTAACTCATGTTTATGCTAATAACTTTTGAACCGTAAGCCACAAAATTAAAATTATTTTTTCCTCTGAATCCTTGGCTCAAGCCGAGTTGAAGTTTTTTTTTGCTATTTTCAATTGTTTGTAAAACCTACTTTTTCGAAATCATCCAAGACGGTTCATCCGATTTTCACCAAAATTGGCTCAGATCATCTACAGACCATGATGGCACAACGTTATGGAATTCAAGTTGATTCACTTAACTGTTCTTGAATACCACATTAACAAATTCGCCGAAAAGCACGCAAAATAGATCTGAGGCTATATCTCCGCAAGGGTTTGACATATTGAGACAAAACTTGGTGTGTGTTATAACAAGCATAACCTGATGCTACCTGCAGTGTTTCGGCACTGTGCCACCTAGTGGTCAGGAGATATGAAAAATGCATATTTTGGCTTATAACTTGTGAATGGTTTGGCCAAAAATCACAAAACTGGTCTCTTTAGATTCGGTGCATCATGCTGAGTCGAATTTTCCCATGTCAGCCATTTTGGGCGTCGGCCATGTTGAATTTTGTAGTAAAATGCTATATTTTACGAACGCATTGACGTATCGTTACGAAACTTGGTATGGGTCATCAGCACGATGCCCTAAAGGAGCCTGAGAAGGCAGCGCCACCTAGTGGTAAAATCAAATATTCACATGCTTATAACTTTGGGTGGCATTGACTTATTTTCACAAGATTTAAATTTTTAGACTCCTGAATCCTTGCCGAGTCCAGTGAAACCAAACTTGGCAGGTTTTGCCTTATGGTTTGTGCTACATTGCATTTTAGCGCTTAAAAAACATTTGCCAATATCTTAGAAACCATTACTCCGATCGACACGAAACCACCGTAGGAAATTCGGAAACATAGCATGCCGGAATAAAGTTAATACCCGATTGCCAAAATTTTGATAGTAATTGGCACAAAAATGCAAACAAAGTCAACAATCAGTCATTTTTCATCTACTCATTTGCAAATATGTCTGTAACTCCAAAACAAAATGAGATATTTTCACCAAATTTGACACACACATGTATGGGCACACTCTAAGGACACATAAAAAAATTGGTGGGATTGTGCCTCTTGGTGGCGCTATAATTGAACAAAACATGAAATTGCCATTGACTACAATAGAGTATTATGACATAAAATACTATATTTTACGAATGCATTGGTTTACCATTACGAAACTTTGTATGTACCATTGAGACCATGACCTGAAAGTACTCAAAATGTTTTGAGACAGTGATTTTCTTAAAAACCTACTTTTTCGAACTCCTCCTTGACCGTTGGTCCGATTTTCACCAAAACCGAATCATATCATCTTCAGACCGTGCTGACAAAAAGTTATGGATTTTGTTTTGATAGACAAAACAGTTTTCACATACCACAACAACGAATTTGAGACATGATGCCAAAATGACACTTGAGGCCGTACCTCTGCAATGCTTTTGCACATTTACACCAAACTTTGTGTGTGCCATTGTCACCTCACATAAATACACCACATCGATTTGATAATGTATACTTTATAATTGCACTGTCCTTGGAGCGGACCTGACTTACATTTCACTGCTGGTTATACCCTGTATAATTGTGTATGTGACAAATAAAAATCTTGAATCTTGAATAATGGTGCCACCTGTTGGTCAAACGTGATAAGCCAATAAATCATATTACTAGAGGTTTATTTATGATTTTTCAGCCGTTTTGACTAAAATAATCCTAAATGGCTTCAATTACTAATTTCTGCAGTTGGTCTGATGCTCCATGCTATGCTTAGCTTCTCATTTTGCTGCTGGAGTGCTTGGCCCCATCATTATTGTTATTATTATTTACTCTTACAGTTACGTGATGCGCTTCTGGTCTCAAATTGTAGCTTTTTATTTCTTACAGTTTATAAATGTGTGAATTTCTGTCATGATGGTTCTTTTCCATAACACTGAATGTGGTAACACAGGTAATAAACTAAAGAGTTGGTTAGTCTTTTCCCCTCAGACAGCATAGGTTTAGCTTATGGGGCTGTCACGTGATGAACGAATGACTCGAAAAACCCAAAGACTCGATAGATGAACTCATCAATTCTCTTTCCGGCTCAGACTGCATTGGTGAAGTTTATAGGGCTGTCCCATGATGAACGAACGACTCCAACCCGAAGACTCGAGAGATGAACTAATCAATTCTCTTTCCATCTCTGACTGCATAGGTTACGCATATGGGGCTGTCACATGATGAACGAAAGACTCGAAAAACCCGAAGACTCGAAACAGGTGAATTAATTCAGTGCAGAACCTATAGGATGTTGTGCATGCGTGACTGAAAGAATCACTCCCCATTTAATCATACAGCAGTCAGTGAAATTACTCGCAGGGCTTTTCTGCCGCATCTCATGGCTGGAATGAGTCTCTCGTAGTTTTCTTGTGATGACGTGAACCTCTTTGGGTTGAACTCCTCCAGCACCTTCTCTGACATCAGCAGTACTGTGGTCAGCAGAGTGCACATTGAAGATGAGAGGTCTCTTTCTGGATGTTCATCTAAACTGAGGTATCTCTGGATTTCCTCATATAATGAATAATCCTTGAGCTCAAGCAAGCAGTAGAATAGGTTGACTAACGCTTCATCTGAGGTATTCTTGTCTGAGGTATTCTTTTGCACTTGTTTAATGTATTGAGTTATTTGTCTGATGCTCTCTGTGGTGTTTTCAGTATGTGTGATCAGACCTTGGAGCAGGTCTTGCCTGGATTTCAGTGTAATGCTATCAGAAACCGCAGGAACAGGTCCAGTTGTCCTCTTCGACTCCACATGGCTTTACCAACAGCATTCTGCAGTAGCTCCTGCAATGTGATATTTTCTTCTGGCTTAAAAAAAAACTGAAGCTCCTGCATGTTCTTGTTCTGGTAACAGGAGAACACATGCACTGTAGCTAGGGTTGCCACCCGTCCCGGTTTTCCAGGGATTGTTCTCTTTTTTGAGCGACAGTCCCAGAAAATTTATATTCTTTCCCGGGACACGAATTGTCCCGTTTTTTTGTGAAAATGTACTTCTAAAGTCGAATTTCCTGGTTTCAAATTAAACCGTTTTTTCTTCATGGTTGTGTACATCCAATCCTGTGTCCGTAAACGGGTAAAAACGGGTAAACAAACAGTGGATTTACAATGCCAGGCGTTTACTTTTATTTGATTGGAAGCTCAATTTATCGCCTAGCAACAGCCTGTGCTGTCGGTCCGTCGCGCGCGCACGCGCGCACACATCCAGGATGAAACAGTGTGAGTTCTTCAGTTACTAGCTACAGTATATGTTTACACAATGTTTTTAATGTATGTATTTAATGTAGAAAGGAGTCCAGAGTGAGTGCATGTACGCCAGGGAGTGCATCTATGTCAGGGAGTGCCTCTACGTCAGGGAGAGCAGGACAATTGTTAACAAAGTATATTTGCAAATATGGGTTGACCCCCCCCCCCCCCCCAAAAAAAAGTGTCCCGGTTTTTCACAAATCAAAGGTGGCAACCCTAACTGCAGCGAGGAACTCTTGAACACTCAGATGGACAAAGGAGAAGACCTTCGTCTCATGAAGTCCATCTTTAACATCTCAGCGATCATTCCTGTCAACAAGCTTTTAAATCTTTCTCATAGAGCACAATGTTTTTTTCTGCTTCAGCTGTTCAAATGCTAGCGTGGCTAACTTTAAAATCATTCTTTGTACGTTGTCTTTCTGTTTTTTCATCATATTTCTGGTTCTTAATGTTCATCTGTATCAGCAGGAACTGGATGTACATTACAGTGAGTGTTGTGCTGATGTTCTCTTCACTGTTCTTGATGACATGACTTGTGAATGTACAACAGCACAAATTAATGGGGCCAAGCCCTCTAATATTGATGCTTAGCAGTGTTTTTTTGTTTTACATGATTATATAAAGGAATGACTTGTTTTTTTTTTTATCCCCCCTCCCTCTCTATCTCCCTTTTGACTAGACTCTTTAATGTATTTATTACATGCCTGTTGTTGTTGTTTTTTATGGATGTTATGATGTTGTATGTAAAAAACAAAACAAAAAAAGTTGATAAAAAAATAAAATCTTAAAGGGGTGGTTGATTGCGATTTCACTTTTTTAATTTTAAATAGTGTGTAATGTTGCTGTTGGTGCATGAACAGTATCTGCAAAGTTGCTGCGCTGAAAGTTCAACGTAAGCGGAGATATCGTCTTTTAAAAATCAGGAAGTTTAATGCCTACAAAATAATGGGACTACAACGAGATACTTCCTGGGTTTTATACCTAACAAACCCATAAATTTACATCAACCCTCCCTCCGGAACATCCAAAAAAGAGGGCAAGGCCATGTTCTGCAGCTTTGTCGAAGAGGAAGAGTTATAGTGGAGAGCTGTAGCCATGCCGTCGAAAGTGTGTTATTTTCACCCAGCTGTCAGGTCTTCTGTGTTCGGGCTTCCTATGGACGCTGTAGTTCGTCAACAATGGTTAAAATTTATGTTTGATTATGTTCCTGACAATTACAATCATAACTTAGCTCTCTGTGCTGCGCATTTTACGGAAGACAGCTTCCAGAATCTACACCAGAGTTCAATGCCGGATTCAACCAGAAACTATTACTAAAGCATGGAGCAGTTCCAACTTTAAAACCAGAGGCAGCAGTTGTTGGGCCACAACCAGATTTAATAATTTTAAATGTATTTGCATGTATAATTTCAGACGTAATGTTTTAGTTTTATCAAGGACGTAAACAAATGCCAACGCTGGCTTTAGTAGCCAGTTAGTTATGCTATTTCGTGTGTCTATGACAAACGCGTACAAACATTTTGGACCCGAATTTGTAATTATGTACTAATTTTGTAAATGTATTTTCCATATGTACTTTATGACATAATTTTTCATGTAATTACTCAGTCATGTATTCAGTTATAATAAATGTTTAATCAGGAGAAAACCGTATCTCAAAAGCTAACAAACAGCAGTAGCATTTTCAAGTAACAGCGTATCGAAATTCTTTGAGAGAATAATAATAAAAGAAACGTTTTGTAAGAGCCATGTTTGCGGAGGTTCTGCTTGACTCTCTTCATTACCGCTTTCTGGCTCAAACTGATATTGACACCATTATTTACATTTGACCAGAGCACATGCAACTGTCGCCCGTAAAGATAATGGGCGTGAAGTTTCCGGACAATGTGCAGTATGCAGTTTAGCCAATCACAACACACCGGCCCAACTAACCAATCTCAGCCCATTGCCTGTTTCTGAGGGAGTGGTTTCATAGAATCAGGAAGTCAGCCGGTCGTTCAAATGACAGAGGAGAAAGCGGCTTACAATAAAGGTGAAATTTATGAAAAATAAGGCGTTTTTTAACAAACGAAACACGAAGACATGTTATATTGCACCCCATAAACACAATCAAGCAAAGAAAAAAAGTCAGTAAACCACCCCTTTAAATTGTGCTCCGAATACAAACAAAGCTTTTTCGTGTTTAGAACTACATGAGGGTAAGCAATTAATGACAAAATTTTCATTTTGGGGTGGAGTATCCCTTTAAAACCTACCCCATTCCAGAACAAGACATCCAGAGATTTTTGTATTAGAATAAATGCAAATAAAACATAAGAACTGAAGGAACATAAAGACAAAAACATAAGATTAAGACAACAGATAGCTTAACGGTGTGCTAGACATAGGATATTTTCACAAAAATGTATAATGCAAGCATCATAGCTTTTATCAGAGTATAATATTACACAGGCCTATAATAATAAATGCTAATGATGTCACAGAGTCGTTTCACACTGAATGTTACTTTACTTACTTTTGTCATTTAACAGACGCTTTTGTCCAAAGCGACTTACAAATAAGAAAAAGTAACTAAAACTAAACGTTACAACTCTATAAATACTATATACCCACATATTTAAGAAAATAAAGAAATTAAATAAAATTGACACATGCATATAACAACATTTCAATAATAAACATGTAAATGAAAAAACTAAAATAAAAAGTGATACTACTATCCCTTGCCGGTGTCCCTGCCCGGTGGAGTCGCACGGTAGTTGATGGTCTTTACACTCTTCGGTCTTCACACTAAGAGGGCTTCACACGACGACTGCCATTAGAATGTTATTGAATGAGTCTGTGTAAAACTGAATGAATGAGTCTGAGTAAAACATGTCATTAAATATAGAAAACATATGTAAATACTTCTCAATGTAAATATATTGGACATGTTTTATGGTCGTGTTCTATTAAATGCACGTTAAAGGAGGCAACTGGGTGGTGATGGCGCAGTGGATAAGACACATGCCTTTGGTGTGAGAGACCTGGGTTCGAATCCACTGTGAGACACCAATGTGTCCCTGAGCAAGACACTTAACCCCCTAGTTGCTCCAGAGGCGTGCGACCTCTAACATATATAGCAATTGTAAGTCGCTTTGGATAAAAGCGTCAGCTAAATGAATAAATGTAAATGTAACTGAGCTTGTCAAGGCAGATCGTGCAGCATTATACAAACTAATTCATGCACTCTGATCTCAGTACTGTATTTCACCAATTATACGCTGAGCAAATAATTATTTAATTAATTTCAAAATTGGACCAAGTTGCAAATCGCAACCTAGGTTCAAATTGGGTTAATCATGCAGCACTAGTTTGCTAGATTAAATTCGACGAAGAGTCACACAACAAGCGATCACTTTGTAAACCAAACGCTTTGTCTTAAACACATGCGTGTGAATAACCTTGCAAAAATGATCAATTCTACACCCAACTGTATAAAACAATATGAATACTTATCATGGTTTAGGCTGATGTAGTGATGAAGACGGAATGCTGATTTTGATAGCAGGCCCGGAGAGTCTTCAATGAAAGTTAACATGAGAGTTCAGGCAAAAATATAATTTGGTGATTGAGACTTGAGTATTGACGTGACAACTCGATGATGATGGGCATTCAGACTGATAGCAGACATTAACTGCTGTTTCACATTTTCCGCTGTGAAATAGTACCACGCACATCATAGTAGGATGATCAAACAAACGTAAACGGTACGGTTATATTAGTTTGTTGCACAATATTAACAGCGTGCATCATGAAAGTAATGCAATTTACGCAATCGTTCACAGAAGTTTACATTTATATTATGTTAGAATAAGCAAACTACAAGTGACACATATAAATAAGACAATTGAACGATATGAAACTCATAAGAAAGCACAATGATATAATTTATGAAGAAAAATTACATACAAGAATTTAACTTTTTGACATTGTCCTTTGGGGAGGAACTCCATCTTTGAGTTGATCTGAATCTCAGTTGAATCTGCTGGTTTTGAAGATGAACTTTATTCACTGTGGAAACTTTAGATAAAGTTTCTTTGTCATGTCCCTTGTAATGTCTGGTTAGAACAGATTTATCCAGATGATATTTTACAGCTTGACACATTATTGTCACATTTGGTGATGACACAAATCAGACCTAAAAGTGCAGATGATCTACTTATTGTGAATGTTTTTTGTATGTCTGCGTAGAGCAGATGAATCACTGAAACGCTTCCCACATGCAGTGCAGTGATACGGTTTCTCTCCAGTGTGAATCCTCTCATGTGTTTTCAGATGTGCTGAATTACTGAATCTCTTGTCACAGTGTGAACAATTATAAGGTTTCTCTCCCGTGTGAATCCTCTCATGTGTTTTCAAGTGTCCTGAATGATTGAATCTCTTGTCACAGTGTGAACACTTGTACGGTTTCTCTCCAGTGTGAATCATCTCATGCTGTTTTAAGCGGCTCGCTGTAGTAAAAGTCTTCTCACACTCAAAGCACATGTACTCTCTCACACCAGTGTGTATTTTCAGATGTATTTTTAAATGTTGTAGAAATGAAAAACTCTTTCCACACAAATTACATGAATGTGGCTTCTCCTTTATATGAACTCTCAGGTGATTCGTCAGGTTTGAAGCTCTTAAAAATGTTTTGCTGCACTGATAACATGTGTACAGTTTCTTTCCAGTGTGGAAGTTCATGTGACACTTAAGGGATGATGATCGTGTGAAACTCTTTCCACACTGATCACAAGTGAACGGTTTCGCTCCAGTATGAACTCTCATATGGTCCGTAAGGTTTCCTGTTTGTGCAAAACTCTTCCCGCACTGATCACATGTGTACGGTTTCTCTCCAGAGTGAATTATCTCATGTCTTTTCAGGGTTCCTGACTGACTGAATCTCTTATCGCATTGTGAACACTTGTAAGGTTTCTCTCCAGTGTGAATCCTCTCATGTGTTTTCAGACTTGATAACACACTGAATCTCTTGTCACAGTGTGAACACTTGTATGGTTTCTCTCCAGTATAAAGTCTAATGTGAAAATTAAGATTATATTTGCATGTCAAACTCTTTGCACACGTGTAGGTGAAAGATTTCTTGGTTTTTGATTTCCTTAAAATTATCTTTTGGCTTTGACAGCAACTCAAAGGTTTTTCTCCAGTTTTGAAGTGGTTTTTTTCCTCAAATTCACTCAATTCTTCATTGTCCTCATTTTCTTTAATCAACTCTGAAATAAAAGCAAAAACAGTTCCTTTGTCAGTAACTCAAAGTAAAAAGACAAAATTGAACCCTGGTGTAACAGTGGAATTGCTATACAAAATATTGATAATTTTTATGCAGTTTTATAAATACATCTAATACATTATATATTTAGTCATTTAGCAGACGCTTTTATCCAAAGCAATATACAAATGATGACAATAGAAGCAATCAAAACCAACAAAACAACAATAAAATGCAAGTGCAATGACAAGTCTCGGTTAGCCTAACGCATACACACACACAGACACACACACAGTCATGTACTGTTAATGCTTTTGATATTTTATTTAAAATGTAATTTAATTAAATTCATAAAAATCTAACCTTTCATTGGATAAAAAGAATTTAAAATGGGGGGAAAGATCATAATGAAATAAATGTTTTTATCAAATACACCCCTAGAAATTCTTGTGAGTAAAATATCTCTGACGTTCATTCCCATTCCCATATTCACAATTTTAAGCACTCCAGGGGGATTATGAACATGAAATTATCCAGCCATGGCTTCCTGTTTCACAGAACTATAAATAGGAGAGAAAACAAAGCCCAAATTCCCTTAATCATCCATCACAATGAGAAAAACCAAAGAATATATTTCTGATGTGCAGCAAAAGATAATTGAGCTTCACAAATTAGTGAAGTGGCTTTAAGAAAAGAGCTAGAGCAATGAAAATTCCCATTTCCACCATCAGGGCAATAATTAAGAATTTCCAATCAACATAAAATGTTATGAAACTGCCTGGAAGAGGACGTGTGTCTATATCGTCCTAATGCACAGTGAGAAGGAGAGTTTGAGTGGCTAAAGACTCTCCAAGGACCACAGCTGGAGAATTGTACATTGTACAATATAAAATAGAAATAAATACATTTATACATTTTAAATTTTAATTAAAACAATAAGTAAACAATAATCTCCTGGCCAGAGGAGAACTGGCCCCCCAACTGAGCCTGGTTTCTCCCAAGGTTTTTTTTCTCCATTCTGTCACAGAGGGAATTTTGGTTCCTTGCCGCTGTCGCCTCTGGCTTGCTCAGTTGGGGACACTTAACTTCTAGTGATTATCATCAATTTGATTTCACAGATACTATTTAAACTAAACTGATCTAGACAATGACATCTCTGAATTCAATAATGAAATGCCTTTAACTGAAAACCTTTTTTTTTTAAATCTTTTCATTTTACATTATTGACACACTATTTTCCTGTTTTTGATATTGTGCTGTTGCTTTGACACAATATACATTGTAAAAAGCGCTATATAAAAAAAGGCGACTTGACTTGACTAATAGCCTACTAAAATGATTAAAACCTTATTTTTAAGAAATAATCAAAATATGTCTTCAATGTTTTAATTGTAAAAATTTTATTCTCTTTATTTTCCAAAAAAATGTCATTAATTAAAAGATAAATTAAATTAATGTTTTACGTCGGAAAAAAACGGAACTTCACAGTACTTGAGAACCTAGACTTTGCCGATGATACAGCCCTACTATCATCGACATTTGACCAGCTGCAGACGAAGACCACAAGATTGGAAGTAAATGCAAGAAGGGTAGGACTCCAACTGAAAGCCCAAAAGTGCAAGGTGATGAAGTTGAACAGCAAGGAGGAAGATGCACTGCGAGTACGGCAGAACGGTGTGAAGGACGTGGAGTGCTTCACATACCTTGATGCGGAAGTGACCCATGATGGAGGTGGCACAGTGGACATACAGAGGAGAATAGCTTTGGCCAGTGCAGTTTTTCACTAGCTGGCCAATGTATTTTATGCCAGAGACATCGACAGGAAGACCAAGGTGACATTGTTCAAGACTTTGGTGCTATCTACACTACTATATGGGTGTGGAACTTGGAAGCTGACCAAAGGGGAGGAGAAAAAACTGGATACCCTCCAGAACAAGTGTCTCAGAAGAATCCTCAGGATTCGCTGGCAAAAACATGTCACCAACGAGAGGATACTGGAATTGGCAGAGACTGAGAGAGTCAGAGATGAAGTGAGGAGGAGAAGATGGGCCTGGATTGGTCACGTGCTGAGGAAACATCCAACTAGTGACTGTTCAAGATTCAAGATATTTATTCGTCACATACACAATTATGCAGAGTATAACCAGCACTGAAATGTAAGTCAGGTCCGCTCCAAGGACAGTGCAATTATATAGCATACAAATATTAAGAAAAAGAAAAGTAGAAAAAAAAATACAATAAAATAAAAGATAAAAAATATAAATATAAATGTGCAGGTCAGTATGTTGTTGACTTAAATAGTAATATAAGAGGAATGTGCAAAAGAATGTGCAAAACACCACCCCCCAGCACTCTGGAGAATCAACACCTGGCAGACGACTTAAACGAGTTCTTTTGTCGTTTTGAACGATCACCCCACACCCGCCCAGAACACCCCTCCACACAACCATTCACACCTCCAGCAACCCCTCTCTCCCCCACACCTACAATTCAAATCAGCGAAGACGATGTGTGCCAGGTCTTCAGGAAGAACAAAAGAAGGAAAGCACCTGGTCCAGATGGTGTGTCACCAGCCTGCCTAAAAATCTGTGCTGAGCAGCTGGCCCCCATCTTCACACAGATCTTCAATAGATCACTGGAGCTGTGTGAAGTCCCCTCATGCTTCAAACGCTCCACCATCATCCCCGTCCCAAAGAAACACAAAATTACTGGACTTAATGACTACAGACCTGTGGCACTAACGTCTGTAGCCATGAAATCATTCGAAAGACTGGTTCTGGCTCATCTGAAGGACATCACTGGACCCTTACTGGACCCCCTGCAGTTTGCCTACAGAGCAAACAGGTCTGTGGATGATGCAGTCAACATGGGACTGCACTTCATGCTGCAGCATCTGGACAGACCAGGGACTTATGTGAGGATCCTGTTTGTGGACTTCAGCTCTGCTTTTAACACCATTATCCCGGAAACCCTTCAAAATAAACTAACTCAGCTCTCCGTCCCCACCTCCGTCTGCCAGTGGATCAACAGCTTCCTGACAGACAGACAGCAGTTAGTAAAGCTTGGCAAATTCACATCCAGCACTCGAACCATCAGCACTGGAGCTCCTCAGGGCTGCGTACTCTCCCCACTGCTCTTCTCCCTCTACACCAACGACTGCACATCTAAAGACCCCTCTGTCAAGCTCCTGAAGTTCGCAGACGACACCACACTGATCGGCCTCATCCAGGACGGTGACGAGTCTGCTTACAGACAGGAGGTTAAGGAGCTGGCTGTCTGGTGCAGTCTCAACAACCTGGAGCTTAACACGCTCAAAACGGTGGAGATGATCGTGGACTTCAGGAGAAACCCCCCTGCTCTCCCCCCACTCACCATCATGAACAGCACCGTGACTGCAGTGGAGTCATTCAGATTCCTGGGCACCACCATCTCTCAGGACCTGAAGTGGGATATTCACATTGACTCCATTGTCAGGAAGGCCCAGCAGAGGTTGTACTTTCTTCGCCAGCTGAGGAAGTTCAACCTGCCACAGGACTTACTGAAACAGTTCTACTCTGCCATCATTGAATCCATCCTCTGCACCTCAATAACTGTCTGGTTCAGCTCAGCTACCAAATCTGGCCTCAGAAGACTACGGAGGGTAGTCCGGACTGCTGAGCGAATCATTGGTACAACCCTCCCCACTCTCCAAGAACTGTACTTATCCAGAGTGAGCAAAAAGGCTGGTAAAATCACTCTGGACCCCTCACATCCAGCACACAACCTTTTTGAACTTTTACCATCTGGTCGACGCTACAGAGCTCTGAGCACCAGAACGACCAGACACAGGAACAGTTTCTTCCCTCAGTCAATACATCTCATGAACACTCAATAAATAAACGTAGAACACACAACTAATACATTATCCATTCACCACACTCACTTATTTTATTTTCTCATTTCTAATTTGCACATACTTGACCTGTACATACATAGTCGCCTATATTATATATTATATATTGTGTATTTTTTATTTTTTTTTGCTGCTTTGTACATTGGTCATTGGCTATTTCCTGTTATTTTGTTTCATTACCTGTGTCCTGTCCTGTTACTGTCCTTCCGTTGCACTGTGGAGCTTCTGTCACTACAACAAATTCCTTGTATGTGTAAACATACTTGGCCAATAAAGCTCATTCTGATTCTGATTCTGATTCTGAAAAAGGTTGTACAGGGTATTTAAATAGCAGCAATATGAGGTATTGAAAGATTATGAATAGCTTATTGATATAGTGTTATTTACATGGAGTCAAGTGACGTTATGACACAGAGTTAGAATTTAGGAGCCTGATGGCCTGGGGGAAGAAGCTCCTCCTAAGTCTCTCAGTTTTTGCCATCAGGCTACGGAAGCGCTTGCCAGATGGAAGCAAAGTGAATAGTCGGTTACCAGGGTGATTTGAGTCCTTGATCATTTTGACAGCTCTATTTTTGCAGCGTTTGAGGTAGATGTCCTGCAGAGAGGGGAGAGCAAACCCTGAGATGCACTCAGCTAAGCGCACAACTCTCTGTAGTGCTTTGCAGTCCTGATTGGAGCTGTTTCCATACCACACTGAGATGCACTGAGTCAATACACTTTCTATGGTCCCTGAAAAAATGTTTTCAGGATTGCTGGTGAGACCCTGAATTTCCTCAGCTGTCGCAGGTGGTACAGTCTTTGCCTGGCTTTCTTAACCTGTGTTTGGATGTGTGTAGACCAAGTCAGGTTCTCGGAGATGTTTACACCGAGGTACTTAAAGCTACTCACCCGCTCCACAGGGGTCCCACTGATCATAAGAGGAGTGTAGGGCCGCTGCTGTCTCTTCCTAAAGTCCATGATCAGCTCTTTAGTTTTCCCCACATTCAGAGAGAGACAGTTGTCCTGGCACCAAGATGTGAGTCTCTCTACCTCATCCAAGTATGCGGTCTCATCGTTGTTGGAGATGAGGCCCAGAACCACAGTATCATCAGCGAATTTGATGATAGATGTGGAGCTGTAAGAGGACACGCAGTCATGCGTGTAGAGAGAGTAGAGCAGGGGACTCAGGACACAGCCCTGTGCGGCTCCTACGTTCAGAGTGATGGAGTTTGAGGTGAACTGGCCAACTTTCACCACTTGGTCTGCCGGTGAGGAAGTCTTGAATCCAGTCACAGAGTGAGGAGTTTAGGCCGAGGTCTGTGAGTTTAGAAGTCAGCTTGATGGGGACTATAGTATTGAAAGCTGAGCTATAGTCAATGAATAGCAGCCTTACATAATTCCCATTGTTGCTGTCCAAGTGTGTGAGGGAAGAGTGGAGGACGTGAGAGATGGCATCGTCAGTAGATCTATTTGGATGATAGGCAAACTGAAGAGGGTCCAAAGTAACAGGGATGGAGGAGCAAATGTGGCTCTTTACAAGTCTTTCAAAAACCTTCAAGACTATAGATGTGAGGGCAACTGGGCGATAGTCATTCAGGCAAGAGGGTTTATTGTTCTTAGACACAGGGATAATGACACATTTTTTAAATGAGGTGGGAACCACAGAGGTAGCAAGGGACTCATTAAAGATAGAAGTGAACAAACCAGCGAGCTGATCAGCGCAGGACCTCAGAACACGGCCGGTTATCCCATCTGGTCTGGCTGCTTTCCTGATGTTCACTTTCTTTAGCGCCCTCCGAACCTCATCCTCCTACACGGTGATTACAGGATTATCGCTGCTCTGCCTGCTGCTTCCTGACGTGCTGGTCAGCAGAGTTGCACTGCCACCGTTGCAATCGAAGCGGCCGTAGAAGATGTTTAACTCGCTGGCCAGCAACGGATCTGCTCTCACCTCAGCGGAGGATTTGTTTCCGAAGGCACAGATTGTCCTCAGTCCCTGCCACATCCGTCGAGAGTCATTGAGCAGGAAATGAGACTCAATTCTCTCTCTGTATCTGTGTTTGGTGGCTCTTACTGCGCGTCGGAGAGCATAGCACGATGCTTTGTACTCGCTCATATTCCCGGTCAGAAGAGCCTCATTGTAAGCGGCAGTGCGTTTGTTAACCGCAGCACGGATTGTTCTGTCCACCCACGGTTTCTGATTAGAGAATGTCCTTATAGTTATTGTTTCTGTAGCTTGCTCAGTTAGCGTGTTTACAAAGCTTAATGCTACATCCGTGAACTCGCTGACATCAGAAGAACTCGTCCGGAACATGTCCTAGTCGACGTCATCAAGAGCCGACTGTAGCATAGCCTCTGAGTGGGAGGACCAGCGCGTCACTACTCTCTGCACCGGGGGATCCTGAATGAGCCTTTGTTTATATTCCGGTGTGAGGAAAATGGTGGCATGGTCCGATTTGCCAAAAGCCGGTAGTGAGCGGGCTTTGTAGGCATTCTTAAACTGCGTGTAGCAGTGATCCAGTGTATTTGGTCCTCTAGTTGGACAGGATACCTGTTGATGAAAGTTTGGCATGACCTGCCTGAGGTTGGCTTTGTTAAAGTCTGTGCTGTTGCCTTGGGTTGGAGGCCAGAAGTAAGGAGAAGAAAACGACGGCCAAAAACAACATGGCATTGAACTGTTGAAAAGGAAAGAGATGGAGAGGGGTGGCCTTCATGGGAGAGAGCCAGACAAGCAGCCAAAGATAGGAAGCAGTGGAAAGAAAATGTCCAGGCCTTATGCGCCTCCTGGCGCAGAGAGGATTAAGTTAAGTAAGTTCATATCTTCTTCATAGTAGCCTGCAGGTAAATGGACAGACCCCAACATTGGCCAATCATAGCACATATACAGTACATATACAGCACAAATACAGTAGTCATCATTAACTAAGCATTAACTTCTCATGACTTCATGTGTGTGGCCCCTCAACTAAAGTGGTGACTTGGTCCATTTAAATACTGATAATTCAGTGTGTTATTAATGATGGCATAATTGTAAAATGACATGAATATGAACATGAAATTTCAAGCTTTTGCACACAATGTACTGTGGACACAAAGGGACTTTGATCATAACTTTCTGCTTTATTCTTAAACAGTACAACCCAGTTAAATCAACAGCAATGCCTAGTAAGAACTGAGAAGGAATTCAGTACATATAAAATAAACTTTATGAATGAATGAATGAATGATGCATTTATATAGCGCATTTATTGTGTATTGCCGTACACCCAAAGCGCTTTACAATCATGTGGGGGGTCTCTCCTCAACCACCACCAGTGTGCAGCATCCACTTGGATGATGCGACGGCAGCCACAGTACAACGGCGCCAGTGCGCTCACCACACACCAGCTACAGGTGGAGAGGAGAGTGTGATAGAGCCAATCAAATGGATGGGGATTACTAGGAGGCCATGATTGATAAGGGCCAGTGGTGGGAATTTGGCCAGGACACCGGGGTTACACCCCTACTCTTTACGAGAAGTGCCATGGGATTTTTAGTGACCACAGACAGTCAGGACCTCGGTTTAACGTCTCATCCGAAAGACGGTGCTTTTTACAGTATATTTTCCCCGTCACTATACTGGGGTGTTAGGACCCACACAGACCACAGGGTGAGCACCCCCTGCTGGCCTCACTAACACCTCTTCCAACAGCAACCTAGTTTTCCCAGGAGGTCTCCCATCCAGGTACTGACCAGGCTCAACCCTGCTTAGCTTCAGTGGGCAACCTGTCTTGGGCTGCAGGGTGATATGGCTGTGGAGTGATATGGCTTTAAGTGCCTTTATATCTGAAAACTCTTTACAAAACCATAAAGCTGGTTTACAGGACCATAAAGGATTTACAAAAAAAAAGATGAGAAGGTTTCACAAACAGCTTAGTCTTTTTTAAGGTAAGGAGACACCTTTTAGTGTAACAAGCTACTGATGCGGAATCCTCATTAAATATTTCATGTTGAACAAAAATAAACTGATCAAATAAATGGCACAAACATGGCAGTACCTATACAAACTTGTCCTTTGTAGGGTATAGAGTGCAGAAAATGGAATTATATGTTAGTTGCAGGGGGTTTTGTGAGCAGTAGCCTACAGCTTCATCTATCTTAAAGAAAAAATGTATGGTTTTGTAAAGAGTTTTCAGACATACAGGCACTTAAAGTTCATGGTATATGAAGTTACCACTTTAGTTGAGGGGCCAAACACATGAAGCCATGAGAATCTTCAGGCACTTCACGATCCGATCCAATTCCGATTCTGAGAGTCACGATCCGATTCCAATTTCCCCCAATTAATTATTCTGCTGTGTAAATACATCTTTACAACTTTACATCTGAACCAAAATGGCAGTTTCTATGCTTTTTGTTTATAGTTGGAATCTCTGTATGTCAGTACCGCCATCTTAAATGTAAGGGTGTGAATCTTCACTGGTTTCACGATTGAATTCAATTACGATTATCATTATCAACTCAATATCACGATGCGTCACATTCTCAGTTTTCAATATTACTGCACATGGCTACATTTTCATATAAATTTTAAATCAAATTTATTTTGTGCAAAATTTACTTTATTTTTTTATTAAGCAGGCTACTTTTTAAAAACAATTACTTATTTAAAATAAGTGTTCTTTAAGTATCCGAAAGTTTATAGACAATAGTTATGGATTTTTCTTTTTTTTTTCCTCAGCCATTTGATTATTACTGATGAGATCATAGACAGTGGCAGATTTAACAGGCTGCATTCAGACTAATGCACAGATCTATTTCGAGATATCAGATGTTTTGTCCTGCTCTGAAAACATAACTGACTGCGTATACATAGATTTTGTCTAAAAGTATAAAAAAAATGCAAGTGCATTTAACCGCAGCCGCAATCAAGCTTCAAGACAAACAAACACAAAGTGCACGTGAAAGTCTCAGTGCGCGAATATTGTACATCTAATAGTACTGCATTCCAAATGGTATAAATGAAAGCATATCTAAAGTAAAACATGGTGGGTGGAAGCACACGCTGTCAAGCAATGTGCACATGTCTCACAGCGCAAATTCTGTGCAATGAAGCCCGCCGTGTCTCTAGCGCGCACACGTGCCATATGTGGGGAAGAAAAAAGAATCGTGATGCATCGGAGAATACATTTTTTCTCCCACCCCTAGTCACACTTTCTCCTTCGTCCATCTCCTTCAGCACCTCCAAATGATAGGCTTGAAGGATGGCCATGGTGTGGAGAGCCGCGCCTGCCTGTCCCGCTGCCGTGTAGGACTTACCGATCAAAGCGGAAGTGGTCCTACATCCTCGGAGTCGGAGGCCGCAATAAACAAAATATCCTCCAATCCCAAGGAAACGGCTTCCCGTGCCTCCAGACTGGGCGTATGATAGCTGCGAAAAAACTCAATCGGAGAATCTGCACGGTGACGCTCGGGTGATGGAGGGAGTGAAAGTGAAAACTCTCCATGGCCTCGAGCTCCGGATCCAAACTCCAGGCCGCGGCTTCGCAGAGGGAGGAGGCCTCCGGAGCAGTGCGGTGGGAGAGAACGGCAGATTCACAATCAAAAGCCGCGAGTCTAGCACGCAAGGTTTTTAAAGTTAAATTCTCGCAGCACTTGCAGTTAGAAACGCCAAAGATAGCATCTCGTGCATGGGCCAGGCCCATACATCTGATGCACTTGCCATGCTGGTCGTCACTCGCGATGAGACGAGAGCACGGCAGCTGGCACCGACGAAAGTCCATTCCAATCACCGCTCGGAGAATAATATTCCACTGATGCGGTCACTGAATTGGAAAGAAAGTCCAAAACGTTGGGCCAGAAAAACCGTAAGAAGCGAACGCTTCTGAAGAGAGAAAATCTGAGGGATAAGATGGCACGAGCGTGGGTCTACGTCAATCACGTATGACGTAGGGGCGGTATTTCGCGCCATCAGCCAATGAATTGGCGTGATTCTATAAGGGCTTCAGACAATCGTCACACCCATTGCCTCAGTGAACCTATGAAAGAGAACTAATGCCATGCTTCCTCATATCTAATATCCAAAGGTAGGATGTACAGGGTGAAAAGCAATGGGCCTAGTACTGAGCCTCGCAGTACCCCTATTAAACCATATACACCCGAGTCTCTGGCCTGCTAGATAGGAGGCAGCAATAAAGACTAAATTCTGTGTCTCTGGTCTGTTCAGAGAAGGAAACACCAGATACAGTCATGTGAAAGAGAAAGTAAACCTCCTTTAAATTCTATAATTTTATGTATCAGGACATAATAATATACATAAAAAAAGATCAATTAGTCCCTGATAGTCTTTAAATTAGGTAAATGCAACCTCAGATGAATAACTCATAACACACTGTGTCATCATTTGTTTAAAAAAAAAGGAGGCAAAATGGAGAATCCATGTGTGACAAATTAAGTACACTCTTACTGTTTCTGTAGGAATTTAGAGGCATTTGCTGCTAATCAAATCCCTTGAAAAAAACTCTGAGAAACTTCTCATCAGACTTTGAATGTTTTCTTGGCCTTCCAGTCCTTTTCTATTCCATTAAGGTTTAAGAGAGCCAGGTTCCTGCTATTGCTCAAGTGTAATATACAGAAACCTTTTTTTCAGATTTGTTTGCGCTGCGCTTCACGTTGAGTTCATCACTGGACAGACCAAATGATAACTTTCCCATTCAGCCCTGCATCTGGAGAGCCTCTTGTGTTCAAAGGGCAGACGTGAGCTCATCATGTTTTGAGAAACCACGCAGGTGAACTTAATGCTGTGTTCTGTGTGAAATGGCCATAAAACGGCACATTTTTTTCCAGACTCTGTGGCTGTAGAAACAAAGAGGATGAAACACAATCATGGGCAAATAAGCTTCTCTACTACTTCTTTTGAAACTGATTTCATCATAATTGCTATTAGTATTATCTACACTGAAAAATCCTTATTTGTTTATTCAACTAAGTGTGGACCTTTGTAAAATATGTGACAAATTATGTCCCGTATTGATTTGACACAGGACACATTATTTTACCTTATTACCTATTTTACCGATTCCATCATTAGAAAAGTTAAAGATTTGATTTTACTCTATAATAATCTTATAGTAACAGTATTTGTGTCTTATTCGCCTTAATTAGGACACCCATTCTTCACAAATATCATTCTGTAGAAGTGGACAGAATAAGGATCAAATGACTGAGTTCAGCTTTGAGAAAGAAACCAACCTGTTTGTTCCTCAGCATCTTCTTGTTTCAAGCTGAAAACTTCTGCAATCCTTATGTCTTCACTCTCCTCTTTAATAAACGCCATCTTTATGGATCTCAGGCACTTCACCAGGAGTTTTTCTGAGAAAAATAAAAGAAGAAAAATCTAAATGTCTGGATGTGTCTCAGTCAGCTTCCTATTTCAGTTGTCAGTGAACTGATCAGCCAAAAAACACTCAAAATTAGAACTACACATTACTAAAAGAACACAATTATACCAATAAAGACATGACAGGTTTAGATATTTATCGTTTACATTTGGTATTTAATGATGTTTATGTTAAATTCAGTAGATTGTACTGTTATGGAAACCTTTGCAGTTGGATTGTGAAAATTGTCTTATAGCCTACATCTGTGTCTTCTCGTTGTATTTACACTGTTTTAACCAAACAGATGTGATCATTGTACAAAACATCTGGTTCAACTTCCAAAAAACCTGTTTTTGAACTGATTCTCGATATAGGGATCTTTTCTGTTTCTCATGTGTGGATGTGCTTTACTCACAAAAATAACACTCATTCATCTTATATCAAGCATTACATTGTTTCATTCAGTAAGAAAACTTTCGTTTTGCAATTCTTGGTAAAATTATACATTTGCATGAACGGTTCGACTTCATTTAAAGCCTTTAAATGTTTAAAACAAACCTTTCTTCAGGTGAAGTTTCGCGTTCGGTTAACAGCGCTGCCTTATGACGTCATACAGCCATTCCAAAATAGAAGTCCCGTTCACGCGCTCAAATCAGAAATGCACATAAAAATATACACACAAATAATAAAACACATATCAATGGTGTTCAGAGTTGCATAATATATTTGTTTAAATAAACTTTGGCCAATGTTAAATTCCAGTGAGAGTTTGTCTGCAGAAACCATTTAAGGAGCCAGGAACCTTTTAGGTTTTTTATTTATTTATTTATAGAAAGGGCTTGGTTATAATCTTTTTAAAGCCACAGACACACACACACACTGTTGTACGCTTTTGTCTCAATACATAGTTTGAGATGAAGAAATCAGCATTTTATGCTTTTTACATTTTCCATAAATTTCACATAAATGTCATATACTATACAGTATATATATATGTGTGTATATATATATATATATATATATATATATAATTAAATAATAAAAACTAAATTGTGCTCCATGATTCTGGATAAATTGAGAGTCATGATTTACGTTTCTTTAACATAAACATCACAATTCTCCCATAAGTCCAACTAGACAAGTAAATAAAATAAGATGTAATTCACTAGAGGCTCTTTAATATTTCAAATTAATATATCTTGATTATTTAAACAAAGGTAGAGTGAATGATTAAAAGATTCAAAGACTTCACTTGTTGCATTACTGGATGAATCAGCATTTTTAACTATCTTGAATGAATGAATGAATGAATGACTCAATGACAAGTACATTTTTAGCAATCATTTGCCACCACCTACTGATATAACTATATAATTGATACAACCTTTATGAGGCTAAAGTCACTTTCAAAATATTTTAAAATTTCAAAAACTCTTATTTTGGTCTGCATTGTAGACATTAGTGTATATATCAGAAATACAAACTTTTATCCCAGTACCTCTGATATTCTGAATTATTGTAAGACAGAAATAATGATACTATGTGACTGAAGAGACTGTTTGTGAAGCGGTTTAATAATACCTATACATGACAACAGCTCTCTGGCTCAGGGGCAGCACCAAAGCAAATCTGAACTTGACATTGTTGTCATTTAGGAATTAGATCGCACGACTGATTGAATTGAAATTGCCATGTTTTAAATGCTTAATAGTGCAACTTTAATTCACTCTGTTATACACATTTGAGCTGTAAATGAAATAAAAGCAAACCTGGTGGCATCCAGATCAGAGCATGTGAGCGATGATATTCAATACTCCACTTTGTGGGTGCGCGCTCCGCTCAGTCGCTCACGGCCAAAGCAAACGCTCCGCTAATGTTCTGCTCACGCTCACCGGTAAACCAAATCCCGCTCAGATCACGCTCTGACATAATAGTTCTCTGGTAGGCCTAATTATTTTTTGTGTATGTGAATTGGGTTTCATGCATGTGAATTGGGATACTCTTGTGTGCATCGTGTCTTTTGTGTGAATTATTAATGAGATAAATCAGCTTCCATAGTTTAATACCAAGCACTGTTACCCATCCCTGCTTACAAGAGAAGCACAGAAGCATCAGTTGCAAAGCTACATGACAGTATATATTGCATCTGCATTTTATATATACAGTGCCCTCCAAAAGTATTGGAACAGTAAAGACAAAATTGCTCTGTTGGCTGTGGAGTCAAGGCATATACAAATATGATTAAAAGATGAATATGAGACAAAACTACAGAATGTCATATTTTATTATTGGGTGATTCAACACATACATGTTTTACCAGCTATGAAGTTCGGCACTTCTAGAGTTTCTTCCCTCTATCTGATGTGAGCATAAGTATTGGGACAGTTGCCTCACAGGTCTTTCTAAGTGATCAGCTGTGTCCTGTTGCATTAATTCTTCAGATATTAAAAGCAGGGAGTGTGTTGTATTAGTTATATCCATAACTTCTGCATTCTGAATCTTGCATTTGATGATGACACACACAAACCAGGATGAAGATGAGGGAGCTGACTTTGAGAGAAAAGCAAGCAATTTGGATACTAAAAGAAAAGAGGAAGTCAGTTAGAGCTATAGCAAAAACAAAGGGCATGGAGAAATCAAGAGTTTGGAAACCACCAGCAACATCAGCAACCAACAATGACCTGATCGGCTGAGAAAACAGTAGTTGATGACAGACAAATCATAAAAGCTGTGAAAATGAATCCTAAAAGACGTGTCTGTAAAATCACCAGCAACTTCCAGAAAGCTGGGGTGATGCTCTGACAATCTACTGTCCTCAGGAGACTTTGATACAGAATTACAGATGCTATAGTAGTAGTAGTAGTAGTAGCCCTTTATTGTCACTAGTCACAAGTACCAGCGAAATTAGCCATCAACCTGTCCATACATACACAAACATACATACAATATGACAAGGGGGTAGACAGGACAGGAAGACAGGGAATTTTGGAAGATAATACAGCATAAACATGAGGAAGGGAGAGGAGAAAAAAATATATAACCCCCAGACTATGCTCCTGCGGGAGTACAGTGTGAGAACAGGAAAAAAACACCTCAGCAACAGAAGCACATAATCATAACATAGACACATGACTAGCAACGGGGGGAGAGTTGAACCAGCTCTGGCAAGCAGCCATCCGGTCCTGCAGCCCAAGGCGCCGGTCACAGACCCGCTTGTCAGGTGGCGGTGCGAAGCGGCGAAGGCGTTGGATTAGGGTTGGGAGGTGAAATGCATATCAGTATATGAGTGGAGTTCGTGTGTTCGTTGGCCTGGTGAGAAGTCACGCTGGAATTCAAAAACAAGTTGCCTCAGTCCGCAGATTGTAATAGCGACACAGCAGGTTGCCACGGAAACAGCATTGGTCAGGACCCCGACAGAGTTAACAACATCAGGTGTCTGGAAGGGGGGAGGAACGCAAGAGAGTGTCTTCACTGCAGTGCTCTTCCGGGGTTGTTTACACCAGCAGTGACGTTGCCGAGCCAGCTGGTTTAGGGGAGCCGAAAGAAGATAAGTTTGCGATTGTTTGGTCTTGGATTGAGTAGCCGCAATCCAATTTCACGGCTACTCTCTTAGTCCTTTCTGGTCTCCAAATCCATCAATTTTCAATCATGACGGGCAGCCTTGTGAGGCTTTGGACAGCTGTTTCCGTCTCCTGAATTCTTCGAAAACCCAGACCAAAGCTTAATCCAATCAGCAGAAAACCCGTTATCTTGGTTCCGAATAGGTAAATGTCAATGTCCTCCATGGAAAGAGCCGCCAGACACACGACCCCGATCAGGTTCCCCGATCCCCTCGATCCCAGGCTTCTCGTCGAGAAGATGGTGTCAATTTCATTGCGAGACCAGTTGATCAAATCCATGATTTTTCAGTTTTTCAGAGCACTGCAGAAGGAATCTCTCAAGTACAAGATGAGACGAAGAGCAAGCAGGGAAGATAAGGGGAGGACAGGAGAGAAAATGCGACCACCTTCGCTGAGAGCCAAACAAGAAATATACAGCAAGATGCAACCTCTGACCAGCACCAAAAATAGAAAGGCAAGATTAGAGTTTGCAAAAAAGCACAAAGGTGAGCCAGAAGAGTTTTGGAACTGTTCTTATGGACCGATGAGACAAAGATGAACCTTTATCTAAGTGATAGGAAAGCAAAAATGTGGAGAAAAAAAGGGAACTGCAATGATCCCAAGCATACCGCCTCATCTGTAAAGCATAGTGGAGGTGGTGTCATGGCATGGGCAAGCATGGCTGTCTCTGGAACAGGCCCTCTCAACTTTGCTGATGACTTAATGTATGATGACAGTAGCAGAATGAATTTGGAAGGGTACAAAACCACCTTGAATACCAATATTCAAGAAAATGCCACCAGATTCATTGGGAAGTGCTTCATATTGCATCAGGACAATGGCCCAAAACACCCTGCCAGTTCAGTCAAGGAATTTATAAAGGCAAAGAAATGGAAAGTCTTAGATTGCCCAAGTCAGTTTCCAGATTTAAATCTGATTGAACATGAATTTCACCAGCTGAAGAGGAGAGTAAAGGCAGAAACTCCCCAAAACAAGCAACAATTGGAATTGGCTGCATTAAAGGCTAGGAAAAGTATTTCAAAGGATGAGACCAAGAGTCTGGTGATGTCTATGGGTCACAGACTCACTGCTGTGATTGTGTGCAAGGGATCTGCAACTAAATAATAGCTTTTAATCTTTTATATCTGCCTTATGTTCAACTGTCCCAATTCTTATGCTCACATCAATGAGTGGGGTGAACTCTAAAAGTGCTGTTCTTTTTATTTGGTAAAACATGTATGTGTTGAAACTGCTAATAATAAAATGTGACATTCTGTAGTTTTGCCTCATATTCATCTTTTAATCATATTTGCAAATGTCTTGACTCCACAGCCAACAGAGCAATTTTGTCTTTACTGTTCCAATACTTATGGAGGGCACTGTATATTGCATCTGCATTTTCTAAATACATCAAAAGTGGAAAAAATAACTAGTCGTTTTGAAAACAACAGTGAAGAACAAAATTGAAAATCTCAGTCTCTCTTAAAAGTGTTACAGTCTCTTCTTCAGCTTCCTGAACAAGAACCGTTTGTAAAAGCTTCTACTTTTCTTCATAACAGAGTAATATGCAAGTGACACATATGCATTATAAGACAATTGAACATAATATAAAACTCATTAAAAAACACAATGATATAATTTAAATTATGAAGCAAAATTATATACAAGAATATAACTTTTTAACATTGTTCTTTGGGGAGGAACTACATTTTTGAGTTGATCTGAATCTCACAGTTCAATCTGCTGGTTTTGAAGATGAAGACGAACTTTATTCACTGTAAAAACTTTAGATAATATTTATTTGTCATGTCACTTGTAATGTCTGGTTAGAACAGATTAATCCAGATTATATTCTATTGCTTGATTCATTATTGTGTCACATTTCGTGAGGATGCAGCATCAGACCTAAAAGACCTGAACATGATCTACAAATCCGATTCCAAAAAAGTTGGGACACTGTACAAATTGTGAATAAAAACAGAATGCAATGATGTGGAAGTTTCAAATTTCAATATTTTATTCAGAATACAACATAGATGACATATCAAATGTTTAAACTGAGAAAATTTATCATTTTAAGGGAAACATAAGTTTATTTTAAATTTCATGGCATCAACACATCTCAAAAAAGTTGGGACAAGGCCATGTTTACCACTGTGTGGCATCCCCTCTTCTTTTTATAACAGTCTGCAAACTTCTGGGGACTGAGGAAACAAGTTTCTCAAGTTTAGGAATAGGAATGTTGTCCCATTCTTGTCTAATACAGGCTTCTATTTGCTCAACTGTCTTAGGTCTTCTTTGTCGCATCTTCCTCTTTATGATGTGCCAAATGTTTTCTATGGGTGAAAGAGCTGGACTGCAGGCTGGCCATTTCAGTACCCGGATCCTCCTTCTACGCAGCCATGATGTTGTAATTGATGCAGTATGTGGTCTGGCATTGTCATGTTGGAAAATGCAAGGTCTTCCCTGAAAGAGATAACGTCTGGATGGGAGCATATGTTGTTCTAGAACTTGGATATACCTTTCAGCATTGATGGTGCCTTTCCAGATGTGTAAGCTGCCCATGCCACACGCACTCATGCAACCCCATACCATCAGAGATGCAGGCTTCTGAACTGAGCGCTGATAACAACTTGGGTTGTCCTTGTCCTCTTTAGTCCGGATGACATGGCGTCCCAATTTTCCAAAAAGAACTTCAAATTTTGATTCGTCTGACCACAGAACAGTTTTCCACTTTGCCACAGTCCATTTAAAATAAGCCTTGGCCCAAAGAAAACGCCTGCGCTTCTGGATCATGTTTAGATATGGCTTCTTTTTTGACCTATAGATTTTTAGCCGGCAACGGCGAATGTCACGGTGGATTGTGTTCACCGACAATGTGTTCTGGAAGTATTCCTGAGCCCATGTTGTGATTTCCATTACAGTAACATTCCTGTATGTGATGCAGTGCCGTCTAAGGGCCCGAAGATCACGGGCATCCAGTATGGTTTCAACATTTGATGTTATCTATATTCTATTGTAAATAAAATATAAGTTTATGAGATTTGTAAATTATTGCATTCCTTTTTTATTCGTAATTTGTACAGTCCTGACTTTTTTGGAATCGGGTTTGTACTTACTGTGATATCTTTGTGTATGACTGTGTAGAGCAGAAGATTTATTGAAATGCTTCCCACATGCAGTGCAGTGATTTGGCTTCTCTGTGAATCCTTTCGTGTGTTTTCAGATGAGCTGACTGACTGAATCTCTCGTCACAGTGTGAACACTTGTAAGGTTTCTCTCCAGTGTGGATCATCTCATGTGTTTTCAGGGTTCCTGACTGACTGAATCTCTTGTCACAGTGTGAACACTTGTAAGGTTTCTCTCCAGTGTGAATCCTCTCATGTGTTTTCAGATGTGCTGACTGACTGAATCTCTTGTCACAGTGTGAACACTTGTAAGGTTTCTCTCGAGTGTGAATCCTCTCATGTGTTTTCAGATGTGCTGACTGACTGAATCTCTTGTCACAGTGTGAACACTTATAAGGTTTCTCTCCCGTGTGAATCATCTCATGCAGTTTTAAATGGCTCGCTGAAATAAAAGTCTTCTCACACTCAAAGCACATATACTCTCTCACACCAGTGTGTATTTTCTCATGTATTTTCAAATTTTGTAGTAATGAAAAACTCTTTCCACACAAATGACATGAATGTGGTTTCTCCTCTGTATGAACTCTCAGGTGATTCTTCAGGTCTGAAGCTCTCAAAAATGCTTTGCCGCATTGATCACATGAGTATAGTTTCTCTCCAGCGTGGATGCTCATGTGATGCTTAAGATGTGCTGATTGTGAGAAACTCTTCCCGCACTGATCACAAGTGAAAGGTTTATCTCCAGTATGAACTCTCATATGTGAAGTAAGGCTTAATTTTATTGCGAAACTCTTCCCGCACTGATCACATGTGAAAGGTTTATCTCCAGTATGAACTCTCATATGTGATGTAAGGCTTAATTTTATTGTGAAACTCTTCCCGCACTGATCACATGTGTAAGGTTTCTCTCCAGAGTGGATCATCTCATGTGTTTTCAGGGTTCCAGACCGACTGAATCTCTTGTCACAGTGTGAACACTTGTAAGGTTTCTCTCCAGTGTGAATCCTCTGGTGCCGTTTTAAACTCTTTGCTGTAGTAAAAGTCTTCTCACACTCAAAGCACATGTACTCTCTCACACCAGTATGAATTTTCTGATGTATTTTCAAACTTTGTAGAAATGCAAAACTCTTTCCACATAAATAACATGAATGTGGCTTCTCCTTTGAATGAACTCTCAGGTGTGTCCTCAAGTATGAAGCCCACAGAAATGCTTTCCCGCATAGATCACATGCATATGGTTTCTCTCCAGTGTGAATGTTTGTGTGTCTCCTAAGGCTTGATGAGTGTGAGAAACTCTTTCTACACTGATCACAAGTGAATGGTTTATCTCCAGTATGAACTCTCATATGGTCTGCAAGGCTTCCTTTTATTGTGAAACTCTTCCTGCACTGATCACATGTGTGCGGTTTCTCTGCAGTGTGGATCATCTCATGTGTTTTCAGGTCTCCTGACTGATTGAATCTCTTGTCACATTGTGAACACTTGAACGGTTTCTCTCCAGTGTGAACTCTCATGTGAAGCTCAAGACTATATTTGGATGTCAAACTCTTTCCACACTGAGTGCAGGTGAAATATTTCTTGGCTCTTGTTTTACTTAATATTATCTGTTTGCTTTGACAGCAACTCAAAGTGTTTTCTCCAGTTTTGAAGTGAGCTTTTCCCTCAGCTTCACTCAGTTCTTCATTGTCCTCATTTTCTTCAATCATCTCTGAAATAAAAGCAAAAACAGTTCCTTTGTCAGTAACTGTGAAAAGACATACAATTGAACCCTGATGTAACAGCAGAAATTAGACAATTGCTATACAATATTTAGATCATTTTGATGCAGTTTTATAAATATATCTAGTACATTTAATATATACGTCCATTAAAATTTCCATGAATGAGGTACATTGATCTTCAAATTATGATTTTTAAAACATTATAGGCACATATCCCATGTTTCTGTAGGAAAAAAAATTAAATGTGTTTGATCAACAACACAATTATCTAGCATTATTAATTTTGTTGCAAAAAAAGTATTAATATATTATTTAGTTATATTATTGCAGAGCTAAGGTATTTCCAATTACAATAAACACCAACCTGTTTGTTGTTCAGTATCTTCAGTGTGTTTGATTCTACAGGGTTCTGGATCTCCCATCTCCTCTCTGTCCTCTTTAATAAACTCAGTCTTTACAGATTTCTTCCTGATGCTTTGATGCTCGTCTTCACTTGTAAACTGATGGGAATATTCCAACTGAATATCTGTGTGGAAGAAGCAGATTTGACAAAATCAACAAGAAATCGACACAAAAGCAAGCGTTTAGCACATCAATTTAAAATGCTCATTCAGTAACACTGCACTCACATAAGTGCTAATTCACACATTCTATGTATTTCGGTGTTATCTGTTGTTCTAAATAGCATTAAGAATTAAAAATGAAAGCATAAACAGAAATCTGATGACACCCATCTTCATTAACAACTACAGGTAAATAACTAGAGCACTTATGTAAATATCCTCCTGAGACTTGGAGAGAGAGAGAGAAAAGAAAGCTGGCTTTGAACTAGTTTAGAATCATTTGTGTTCTTCACTTCACACTGGATCTTACAGCGCTGTTTAGTGCTCACGGGACCGAGGCTTATCGGTGAGTAAGCACATCTGCTTATCGGCCGAGCCGATAAACTGTCCGTGTGGTGCACTGAATCTTCACTGGTTTCACGATTCAATTCAATTACAATTATCATTATCAACTCAATATCATGATGCGTCACATTCCCAGTTTTCAATATTACTGCACATGGCTACATTTTCATGTAAATTTTAAATCAAATTTATTTTGTGCAAAATGTACTTAATTTTTTTATTAAATAAGCAGGCTACTTTTTAAAAACAATTACTTATTTAAAATAAATGTTCTTTAAGTATCCGAAAGTTTATAGACAATAGTTATGGGTTTTTCTTTTTTTCCTCAGCCATTTGATTGTTACTGATGAGGTCATAGACAGTGGCAGCTTTAACAGGCTGCATTCAGACTAATGCACAGATCTATTTCGAGATATCAGATGTTTTGTCCTGCTCTGAAAACATAACTGACTGCGTGTACATCAATTTCATATAAAAGTATAGAAAAATGCAAGTGCATTTAACCGCAGCCGCAATCGAGCTTCAAGACAAACAAACACAAAGTGCACGTGAAAGCAGTGGCGGCTGCTGGTCTTTCAAAGAGGGGAAGCTCATTTTCGGCCTACATCATAAAAATTGTCCATTTATTTATACGTAAATTCTGCCATCGTGTGCAGTTTGCTAGCTGGCTAGTTCACCGCCTGGCCTACTGTATGAATGAATGAATGAACAAACGATCTAAAAAAACATTAAACTCGACGGAGGAAATGTGGGAATTAGGTTAAACTGAAACAAGGAATGTGGTGTATAATTGTGTGAAACGTATAATGAAAATTGGCCAGCAATTTCGCCAAGCAAATATCAAGAAATAGGTTGCAGCAGTTTGTCTTTTGACTACACTTGCAAAGTCCACTATGTGACTGAGCTCGAATCAGTGTTGCCAACTTCTTTCGATGGAAAGTAGCTAAAGCCAGTTTGAAAAGTCGCTAAATGTCGCCAGATGACGTCATGCGCTAATTAGCATATTAATTACGTCATCGCGTCATATTGCCTTTTACATTTGTTTGTCTCTCTGTGCTCATACTGTATTTTAATGCAGCCAAATTCTCAATAAAACTGTTCTCCTTTATATATTTTACTGTTTATGTTGTCAGTCAACGGGATAAATATGAAATAGTGACTGAAACGCAGCCCTTTAAGAATACATAACCAGCTCTCCCTTCCAAGAAGTTAGTATGCACAAAAATCCTAATTTATAATCGAGCCGTCGTCTGATTAAATCAAATAATACACACAAGATAAGACAAGACAATTCCTGTGCTGTGATTTTGGCTATATTTGCATGTAAAATTAGAGAAGCAACATAATATCTATTTGAACTGAACGCGCTGCTCCTCTCAGCCGCTCACTGAACAGAGAAAGAGCTGCGTGCGCGCTCACCACGCGCCGTTGCGGCAGTACCAGCGATCACAGAGACTCGCTAAGGTTTGTCAAAGAAGTCGCTAGATTTGTCGCTAGTCACTTTTGGGGAAAAAGGTCGCTAGGGTGGTCTGAAAAGTCGCTAAATTGGCAACACTGGCTCGAATAGCTTCAGCATCAGCGACTTCTTATAGGACACAATCGCTGTCAATCAAAAGGAGATGCAGTCTTTCGACAAACCCTCCAATCATCACGCAGAAGCCCGGAGTCCAGTCCCGCCCACTCCTCCATTCACCCCCAGAGACGCTGAGCGTCCGGGGGCGGGACATAATCGCAGCATTTATCCAATGACCGTCTAGTTTTGAAGCACTGAAAAAAACTGTTCAAAGCAGCCCCATTGAAGTCAATGGACGCTGGGCTTCAACAGGCAAATACACTGATGCTACGGGAATATATGAGAAGGAAATCGAGTTACCTGCTATATGTAGCTGATTCTGAACGAACTCGTCTTCGAGATGAACGTGTTCTAACGCATTTTTAATCAATAAAATGTTAACACAATAGTACATGTTTGACCATTAATTTTTTGACATTATAGGGGAAGCTGAGCTTCCCTTGCAGTCTTAAAGAAATCGCCACTGCGTGAAAGTCTGTCAGTGTGCGAATTTCATGCATCTAATAGTACTGCATTCCAAATGGTATAAATTAAAGCATATCTGAAGCATAAGCATAAAACATGGTGGGTGGAAGCACACGCTGTCAAGCAATACGCACGTGTCTCACAGTGCAAATTCTGTGCAATGAAGCCCACCGTGTCTCTAGCGCGCACACGTGCCATATGCGGGGGAAAAAAAGAATTGCGATGCATCGGAGAAACGATTTTTTCCTCCCACCCCTAGTCACACTTTCTCCTTCGTCCATCTCCTTCAGCACCTTCGCTTGGTAGGCTTGAAGGATAGGACGGCCATGGTGTGGAGAGCTGCGCCCACTGGACAGACCAAATGATAACTTTCCCATTCAGCCCTACATCTGGAGAGCCTCGTGTTCAAAGGGCAGACGTGAGCTCATCATGTTTTGAGAAACCACGCAGGTGAACTTAATGCTGTGTTCTGTGTGAAATGGCCATAAAACGGCACATTTTTTTCCAGACTCTGTGGCTGTAGAAACAAAGAGGATGAAACGCAATCATGGGCAAATAAGCTTCTCTACTACTTCTTTTGATCATAATTGCTATTAGTATTATCTACACTGAAAAATCCTTATTTGTTTATTCAACTAAGTGTGGACCTTTGTAAAATATGTGACAAATTATGTCCCGTATTGATTTTACATCATTTTACCTTCAAGTACAGGACAATTACATCATTAGAAAGGTTAAAGAATCAATTTTACCCTATAATAATCTTATAGTAACAGTATTTGTGTCTTATTCGCCTTAATTAGGACACCCATTCTTCACAAATATCATTAGTTTCTGTAGAAGTGGACAGAATAAGGATCGAATGACTGAGTTCAGCTTTGAGAAAGAAACCAACCTGTTTGTTCCTCAGCATCTTCTTGTTTCAAGCTGAAAACTTCTGCAATCCTTATGTCTTCACTCTCCTCTTTAATAAACGCCATCTTTATGGATCTCAGGCACTTCACCAGGAGTTTTTCTGAGAAAAATAAAAGAAGAAAAAACTAAATGTCTGGATGTGTCTCAGTCAGCTTCCTATTTCAGTTGTCAGTGAACTGATCAGCCAAAAAACACTCAAAACTAGAACTACACATTATGCCAATAAAGCCATGACAGGTTTAGATATTTATCGTTTACATTTGGTATTTAATGATGTTTATGTTAAATTCAGTAGATTGTACTGTTATGGAAACCTTTGCAGTTGGATTGTGAAAATTGTCTTATAGCCTACATCTTTGTCTTCTCGTTGTATTTACACTGTTTTAACCAAACAGATGTGATCATTGTACAAAACATCTGGTTCAACTTCCAAAAAACCTGTTTTTGAACTGATTCTCGATATAGGGATCTTTTCTGTTTCTCATGTGTGGATGTGCTTTACTCACAAAAATAACACTCATTCATCTTATATCAAGCATTACATTGTTTCATTCAGTAAGAAAACTTTCGTTTTGCAATTCTTGGTAAAACTATACATTTGCATGAACGGTTCGACTTCATTTAAAGCCTTTAAATGTTTAAAACAAACCTTTCTTCAGGTGAGTTACAAGTTTCGCGTTTGGATAACAGCGCTGCCTTATGACGTCATACAGCAATTCCAAAATAGCAGTCCCGTTCACGCGCTCAAATCAGAAATGCACATAAAAATATACATACAAATAATAAAACACGTATCAATGGCGTTCAGAGTTGAATTCTTGCATAATATATTTGCTTAAATAAATTTTGGTCAATGTTAAATTCCAGTGAGATTTTGAATATTTTGACTTTTTAATATATATATACATATATATATATATATATACATATACATATATATATATATATATATATATATATATATATATATATATATATATATATATATATATATGTGTGTGTGTGTGTGTGTGTGTGTGTGTGTGTGTGTGTGTGTGACCCTGGAGCACAAAATCAATCATAAGTAGCAATAGCCAACAATACATTGTATGGGTCAGTTATGAAATTTTACTTTTATGACAAAACTCATTAGTTTATCAATTAAGATCATGTTCCATGAAGATATTTTGTAAATTTCCTACCGTAAATATATAAAAACATAATTTTTGTGAGTGGATGCAACAAAATCGTGAATTAAAAAGGGCCGGAAACACACCTACAAACTTTGCTCTTTGAGAATAATTCACTCAAGTCTGGTATCTGAGTAAATCTTACAATTTCCACTTTCAGGTTCATCTACTCTCCAAAACTTAATTATATTATCATATATATATGATATTGGAACTGTGTTTGGCAGAACAGTCATATGTGAATAGAGAGTATAGGAGGGGGCTGAGAACACAGCCCTGTGGGGCTCCTGTGCTCAGGGTCAGTGGGGATGAGAAATGGTTACCAATTCTCACCACTTGGGGTCTGCAAGTCAGAAAGTCCAGTTACAGAGATGAGCGTTCAGTCCTAAATCTCTGAGCTTTATGATAAGCTTATCTAAATGTGTAAGGGCATTGTGAATGGTTAGAGCAATGGTGTCATCAGTCGATCTGTTTTTCCTATATGCGAACTAGAGAGGGTCCACGGTGTCTGGCAAGAAGGAATAAATGTGGTCTTTTGATGAGTCCCTCTAAACACTTCATGATGATCGAGGTCAGTGCCACAGGGCGGTAGTCATTCATGCAGGTGACTTCTTAGGGACAGGGATGATGGAGGTTTTCTTAAAGCAGGTGGGGATCACAGACAGTCTAAGAGAGAGGACAGGTCATGACAGAAAGTGGAAATTTACTGAATTATAATTCAAAAGAAATTCAGTACAGCTAATGCATTCTGGACAATTAAGTCTTTGTCCACTTTTTTCAATTTTTCAAATTCAATTCAAATTCAAGAACTGAACTGGAATTTAGGCATTTAAATGGAGCATAACCCTGATGTACAGATTATTATTAAACACTCAGTAGAGGAGTGACTACCATATTTAGCTGAAGACAAAATTTGACTTTTACACATCTCCAAATAGATTAAAGAATTATGCAACTGCTTTAAGTACAACCACCAACCTTATCCAAAAACATACAGGATTCAGTGGTTTGTACTATAGCAGATGTGTGATTCTTGTATAATATAAACAAATGTGGGGGGTTTTTTGTCACAAAAATGTAATCCATATTATCATGCAGCAATATAATAAAAAATGGGATATTTAGTACATCTGGGTTTACCTGCATACACAGCATTTTAAAATGCATAGTAAATCTCATCTGCGTGTTTATATCACAAAAATTTAATCATATTATCACCCAGCTCTAGTCTGCTAATTATGATTATAACGTATGTGTTACGGGAAGCAGACTCACACAAGGGATTAATATAATCACAGAAGCGTTTATTGGACAACAGAGTAAGGAATGACTGGTGAGGAAGAGTCTAAAGTTCAAGGGACTGATTGTAGTGGAGATGAGAACGTGAGAGAATGTCTTTGTCTTGCCAGGAACTCGTGGAAGCAGGGAGAAGCGCACACCTCACTGGATGACTTGGGATCCAGGCTGGCGATTGCTGGAGGAGACTGACGCAGGAGATAGGAGGACAAGACGCTGGAGAGGACACAGGAGTTAGGTAAACAAACAGTTTCTGTACAAATAGACACACTTGAATTCTGCAAGTCTTTCTTGCAATTAACTGCATCCAGCTTCCATTAGAGGGCAGCAGAAACACAGTAAATTAAAGGATCAATGACAGTTGTTGCATTGTCAGGTTACATTCACTAGCCGAGGCACTGAATCCACTCAAACATGGCTGTGAGCAGATCTAATGTTTTTCTCAAAAAAAAAAAAAAAAAATCTTTCAGTTTGTTCTGTCAAGTGCACTAAAATTGTAATGTACAACCAGTGCTTTAACATAAAAATGACTGACTGTGTAATTGCTCTTCAGAAGTTAAGTATGAAAAGAAGGATTATGATAAATACTGTAACAAATCTGTAAAGACGGCTCACAGGCCTCGGGGTTGGGAAAAAAAAAAAATCAGGGTTTCCACAAAAATATGAAGCAACACAACGGTTTTCAACATTGATAATAATCATAATCAAATGTTTCTTGAGCAGCAAATCAGCATTTTAGAATGATTTGGATCATGTGTTACTGAAGACTGGAGCAATGATGCTGAAAATGGATGAAGTCTACACCATCAGGCTACAGAGGAAAGCAAGGAGTATTATCAGGGATGTCACTCACCCTGGATATCCTCGGTTTGACCTTCTTCATTCTGGGAGATGATATCGGACAAAGCAATCGCGTACAAACAGACAGAGAAATAACTTTTATCCGAGAGCAGCTTCTCTTAATGCTGTCCTTGAATACTGTGATTAGACTTTAGGAATTCCTTATTTTTATACTAATGCATTTGTTATTTTATTATATTTTATTGTATTTGATTATTGATTTTAATGGTATGCTGCAGACTGGATTGTGCCACTGAGAATTTCATTGGAACTCTGTTAGAACGACAATAAAGTTAGTAAAATTGAGCTTTGATCACAGGAATACATTACATTTTACAGTATATTTACATAGAAGACAGGTTTTTAACTGTAGTAATATTTCACAATATTATTGTTTTGCTGTATTTTTGATCAAATGAATGCCTTGGTGAGCAGAAGAGGCTTCTATCAAAAACACTGTAGAACCTGCTTTTTTCAAAGCAATGCATGAGAACTGCTGAAACGATGCAAATCGACAGAAGTGATAATCACTCAGATCACAGCACACACTGCAGACAGGTGTCAAACTAACCCCACGGCCCCACAAAGCATGCCGCACCCTGAACAATAAGACTAAAACCTCTGATCTGCCCCTGAACACCCAAACACCTGCCGCTCTCTGTCTGTCTGTCTGTGTGACATGAGCTCAGTCTGACTAAACCTCTCTTTAAAAATCGCTCTGTTTATCTATGTATTTATCCATCCATCTATCTGTCTGGCCAGTAAACCAGTCTTTCTGTCCAGTTGAACTCATAGTGTAAGTGAATCTCTCCCTCAGTGATTATGTCAATGTGAAAGTGTGTAAAGAGTCTGTCATACACGTACACATGCTTCACGCCCAGCAGTCTAGTTACAAGATCATAAACACTCAAGAAACCGCTTCATCATGCTAACTATGAACTCAAACATTTCTCAACCAATCTATACACTTACTGGAAGACCACTACTGTCCTGTTTTTATTTCTCCTGTGGGGATTCAAAGGAGAAACATCTGAGACAATATTTGTACTTCAATAAATCATTACAGAAAAAGCTGTTAAACTGTTGAAACATCAGCATCCGAGCAATAAAACAATCTTCTGGATGTGCAGCTGTTCGTGTATGGCGCGATAGAGGAAGTTGAAGCCGTGATGATGTAAGGTGGAGCGTGTTCGTTTGCTCTTGCAGTGCTCCTGTGTGTTTGTTCAAGATAGAGAATAAGGATTTACCTGGAGTTCTCCATTGTGTTTCATGTGAGAGTAAAGAGTTATAAAAGGATGTGGCGTTCATATTGTCAACTAAATTCAATGTATTCTCATATATATTTTCAGTGGACCCTTATAAAACCCTCAGAAAGAAGACAATCTCCATAAAGAAACGGTTCAACCAATGACCTTCATGTCATCCCAAACCTGTGGGACTTTCTTTCTTCTGTGGAACATGAAAGATGTTTTAATTACTGACCAAACAACACTGAAACCCCACTGACTTTAATTTAAAACCTCATAAACCTTTAAAACATTCATCATTTTGTGTTCCACAGAAGAAAGAAAGTCTTGGAACGAAGTAAAATCACTTCTGGGTGAACTGTAGATATTTAAGGAGATGGGTAACTTTGGTTCTCAGTGTCTCGTTTAAGGACATGTTGATATTTTACTATAAAACAAGACAAATACCAAAACTTTAGATTGCAGATTTCCGTATTTGAGTTAAAATGTCTTCTGAAACTCTAGAGGAGATTAAAACAAGTTTGCTCTTCATTTAATCTCCTCGCTGTCCAGGAGAAAAAAATGAGATATTATAGAGATCTCGTTTGTTTTCTTTCCTGTGGGTGGGCAGCAGACGGATACAAGAGCGTGAGAAAAAAAAAAAAAAAAGTAAACCGAAGGGGGAAGGTGTGATTGTGAGTTAAGAGGAGAGTGTGTGAGTGTGTGAGTGAGTGAGTGAGTGAGTGAGTGAGTGAGTGAGAGAGAGAGATAAAGGGCAGCAGGTGGGAGGATCTTCTTCATTCAGCAGTAACTCTTGAAGAGACCCCAGCAGCAGCACACACACAGCTCAAGTGTTTCTCAGCGAGCGTCTGGATGGAGGGAGACAGAGGTGTGGAGCTCACACAGAGTCCTGAGACTCTGACCGAGTACGATGTGTGTGTGATCCAGGACACGTGGAGACCCGTCTACGAGAACCGAGAGAACGCTGGAGTCGCTGTGCTCATCAGGTACGCCTGTCTATCTTATTTACACACATCAATCATTCAGAGAAACTACCATGTTATCACTGTGATTGTTTGCACATACACCATAGATTTATACTTATGTTATACCCAGGTTTTTTGGGCATGGACCATAGTAATTCCATGGTATTTTGGCATTTATAATAGGCAATTTTTAATTTATTTATGTTAAAACGTTTATTTTTATTTATTTATTTGATAATATCATGGTTAACAGTTTGCAATATGCACAATGATAGTACAATGAACGTACCATGGTAAAACAGTGTTTTTGACCATTTACCATGATGGTTTTGACATTAATAATTGATAATACAAGAGGTTTTGAAAATGCACCATTGCAGGACCATGATCTATTTTTGTTTGGACATTTACCATGGCTACACCATAGTTTTGGCATGCACTGTATATAAATAGAAATATTTTAACATATACCCTAACAGTGTTTTGGGGCATGTATCAAGGTGTATTCATGTTTGTGTGTGTATATATATATATATATATATCTTGGTGGAGAATTTCCATCAGTCTCTATTATTTTCATATTGAAGTGATCATCATCAGTGTGTGTGATAAAAACATACAGGTGAATCCAGGAGGACCGATGCTCTATGGTGACATCACATGAAAGATGTGAAAACGAATCCCACTGGCGCTGCTTATGTGGCCATAAGTACAGATTGATATCCATTGTACGGAAAGAAAATAAGTTAAATTGGGTGCAGGAGGACTGTGGGTATAGTTGAGGTGTGACTGCTGGGATTTGGTGAACATACTGACCTTGAACACATGTTGGGATCTCCAGCTGCTCTTTATGGTTTCAGAGATGACAGCTTTAGTGCAGAAACTTCTCACGCTTCTTTCACACTCCTGATCTTCTGTGCTGCAAAAACTTCACCACATTTGCACTGCTATGTCCTGATTTAGATACCTAGATAAACCAGTGTGTATCTAAATCAGGACATACAAGTCATGATAGTTTGTGATTCAGTTCACAGAAGTTTACTTCACTTTCAACTGTATCTCTCTTCTAGATCTACTGGCACAACCTTAAATGATTATAAAGAGTTCAAGATTGTATATAATACAGCAGGGAGAAATAAATAATTAAAACATTAACATTACATTAAATGAAAGAATGTGCATTTGATTAAACTGATTCAGTATATTATATAAAACCTATTAACTGTAATTTAAACATATATGACATCAGTAGATCTATGCAAATAAATAAAATGATGATTCAGTGATAGTTATATTTGATATCATATTATCATTAAAGAGGGTGTCCTGCTGCTCTTCTGATGTTCAGGAATCTGGTGAATGTGAGCAAATCACTGACGCAGCGTGAAGTTTTTCCACATGAAAGCCTCACGTGAGCTCATATTTCTGCATTCCTTGTGCACGTCTAACAGCGCTTGAGGACTGTGATGGATGTTAGCAGTCATTTCTCTCTAAAGATAACAGCTCCCATCTATCTGAAGATCACACCTGATGGGCTGCAATAAAGATTCATAATTAAACTCTTTCAGCTCGTGAAATTGGATTTATTTCTCAGAGGGGATGTGCTTTTAAGTGGACGTTCACAGGAGGAGACTTTATATCTCCCTGTGATGCTTTAATTTAGCAGGTCAGTGGATTAAATCAGATGTTATCATCCATTTTTCTGTAAATTTTAAACCCTTCAAGACACCCTTTCATTATCTGTTAGTTGATGACAAAAAGCACCAGACTGCAGCCAAGAAGTAGTTGCAAACTGCAAAAACATGACATGCAAGCGAGAGACAAAGAAGAGCGAGTGAAGGGCGAGACAACCAAACTATCAAAATGTCTAGATGCTCTCTACATCTCATCTATTTTTAGCACGATTTTCTCATTCTGTGCAAATAAATACACAAGCCACTGTGAACCTTCCTTCATTTTGTCAAAAATCAACACATGACGGAAAACAAGAACTGCATGTCTTAAAGAGATAATTCAGTCTCATCATTTAGCGTTCATTCACACCAAGAACAATACAGCAATAAATATATTATCATCTCCACCAACAAACAATAACTATAGTGATAACCATATGTGACCATGGACCACAAAACACCACAAGACCACAAAACAAAAATAAGGTTTTTAAACTTGAGATTATTTCCATTGATGTATGGTTTGTTATGATCGGACAATATTTGGCTGAGATACAACTATTTGAAAATCTGGAATCTGAGGGAGCAAAAAAATCTAAATATTGAGAAAATCACCTTTAAAGTTGTCCAAATGAAGTTCTTAGCAATGCATATTACTAATCAAAAATTACGTTTTGATATATTTACAGTAGGAAATTTACAAAATATCTTCATGGAACATGATTTTTACTTAATATCCGAATGATTTTTGGCATCAAAGAAAAATTTATAATTTTGACCCATACAGTGTATTTTTGGCTATTGCTACAAATATACCCCAGCGACTTAAGACTGCTTTTGTGCTCCAGGGTCACATATTAGCATTCACACCAGCAGACGATAAATATACTGATAACTATATTAATGCGCACACAAATGGATTAGACCTATACCAATAATTGCATTAGTGTCCACATCAATGAGCGATAAGTATAATGATAAATATACCAATAGCTATACCAGTGTCCACACCAACAGATGATAACTATATAACAGTGTTGGAGCGTCAATTAAAAAAAATTGAGTAAAATACAAATATTACATGAAAAATGTATAAAACAAAAATGATAAAATTTATCATTTTTGTTTTATTAGTTTTTCATATAATTTAATGTTGCCTTAACTACCTTAAACTGAAGTTGAAGTACTAAAAATGACATAAAGCTAAACAGAAATATAAAAAAGACAAGCTAAACTGAAAGGATACAAATAATACAAGTAGTAAAATAACACGCAAAGTACATAATGACTTTGACGTGAGCTGGGAAACAAGTGAGTGTCTTATCACACGTATATGGACTCCAAGTGTCTTCTTAACTGCTCGTCTGCATGCTCTGTTTATTATCCCCATGATTGTTTTCACATTTCCAGGGGATTTTAACTGCCTTTATTCGTCCTCCAGCTGCTGACACACGAATCTGCTGTCAGAGGTTAAGAGCGCATGTACTTAAACATGAGTTATGGCCTACATTAAGATGAGAGAGAAACACAGTCTCTCTTTATCTCCTGTTTGATTTGGACATGTGAGGGCATTTACTAGATTCTGTCTCTGTTTAATGGGACAGATCTTCCTGTTGCGGATTGACTCACGGTTCAGTTTAGTGGGCCGTAAGAGGCGAAACAGTTAATGGGGCTCGTAGAAACATCACAGCCACTCTAGCGCTGGATGCTTGAGGCACGACTGCAAAACCACAAAAGATGCTTCAGTCAAATAGATTTACTAATCATAATAAAACAGTATTTCAAGGCAAAAATGAAATGAAATTTAAAAGCAACATGAAATCAAAACCAACTCTATTTAATTTTAAGATTCCTGCGTTGTCGTTTGTCTTAAAAAAAACTTTCATTTAATAATTATAATATATCATTTTAATAATATGATTCCATTTAGGCATGAAACACTCACTTTTTTTGATTCAATCCTTAAAAAAAAAAAAATTCTAGATGAATGCCCTGTTTCATTTTATCAGATTTTTGCTACATAAAATGTTTGTTTTCAGTTTATTCAGCATGTAAGCATGAATTTATAAGTAAGACAAAGACAAATAATATTAATGGTTTAACCACTGAGTGACTTATTATTCGGCGTATCCACTTAGTAGAAAAAGTCACCTGTAGCAGGTAAGTAAATATGAAAATTATAAATGTTGCCTTGGCTGAAATAAATGAAGTTGAAGTATTAAAAATGACTAAAACTAAAACTGATTAATTAAAGGTAAGGTCAGTGTGCACTGAAAATAAATTTGGCGTGGAAACATTTTTAACTCAGACATTGCTAGTAAATTCCACAAATAATTGCAAAGAAAAGGCAAACAACACATTGGATTTAACATGAACATTTTAGAAAACTGAAATAGTATTTTCTTGTAAAATCAATAATCTGTGCTTAATAAAATAAAAAATAAAAAGTTGGTTTATTTGGTTTTTTTAAAGGTTTGTTCAACCCACAATTAAAAATTATTTAATAATTTAAGCATCCTTTTGTTATGCAGCTGGAACAGATTCTCTCATGAGAACATTTAGTTCTTAAGGGAATGGTATTTTTTAATAGAGTAAACTAGTCCACTCTTGTTCTGTTTTATTATTGTGGTCTAACAGCCCTAACTAGGATTAACATGTCTGTTCTCTTCCCAGAAAACCTCTATTCAACCTTTCACCCAGCAGCATGATTCAAACCCTAAAACCTTCGAGGATGATCTGACATAACTACATGTCAAACACTGATATTAGTAACAGGGATTTCATACGTGTGAAATACACCGCAAGCGTCAGATAGTGTACCTTATGAAACATTTAAAGGAAACTGATGCACAGACAAGATGACAAAGCACTATGTGTGATTAAAAGGAGGAGATGTGCCAAAAAAACACCATTATAACAAACACACACATGTGGTGGAACTCATTTTTTAAAGGAATTGCAGGATTTACAAGGAGCCTGTTATCAGAAAAATAAGTTATTAAGTTTGGGACGGTTTTTAATCCTGCGGCCTTTAACTGGACATCATCTGAACGTTACATCGGCACAAACACATACAGTAGAGTTCAGAGCAGAGGTCATTACAGTAACACTGGAAATGTCACTGATGCAGCTGAATTATGAATTTAGCTCATATTTAGGGCTATTTGTTGCAACTGAAAATATTAAAAATAAAAGCTAATTCAAAATTGACGTCAACTCGGAAACTTGCACCAGAGTGCTTCTGCTGGATGAGAGTAATAACAGAGAGAACAATCACAACACAAACACGTGATCATGTGTCAGGAACGACGGCACCCATGCCACACACTACAGAGTTCAACGTGCTCAACATCCCCTTAACTGCTTCTAGGTCATTTTATCACTAAGTTGAGTGAGTTTTATAGCAATATTTGTTGTGAGTGAAGGAGAATTTCAGCAATGCTGGTTAAATATTAGATTAGTATTATCTCAGGAACGCTTATCTGTCCAGCTGGGCTGAGATACACTTTCACACACACGGCACAGCTCACTTTCACATATTTCACATCACTTGTGCATGTCTGTAGAATCAATTTAACATCACAAAATGAATTATATTTCATTTAAACAATTCAACAAGATATGTTTAATTCATTGAAACACGATCATGTTATGTTTCACCCAAACACTAATCTTTTACCCTCGTGTCATTCCAAACCTGTATGTCTTTCTTTTTTCTGTGGAACATAAAGATAATATTTTAAAAGATATTGGGAACCAAGTAAAATTGGAGCCCATGTCTCAAAATATCACCTTTTAATTTTCAAAGAACAAAGAAAGTCGTAGGGATTTAAAGAAATAGTTCACAAATAAAATGAAAGTTTGAATGTTCTCACCTTCAGGTCATCCGGGAATATGTGAGTTTGTATCGTCATCAGATTTGGAGAAATGTAGCATGACGTCTCTGCAGTGAATGGGTGCCGTCAGAATGAGAGTCCAAATAGCTGATAAAAACATCACAATAATCCACAAGTAATCTACACCACTCCAATCCATCAATTAATGTCTTGTGAAGAGAAAAGCAGCGTGTTTGTAAGATGAAATCATTAAGATGTTTTTAACATCAAGCCATTGCTTCTGACAAAAATATGAGTAATTTATCCATAATATTGCCTCCTCCAGTTAACAAGTCTCAGTCTCGTCTGAATCAGGAAAGATATCTTCACAGATCAAGCACCGTTTACAATCCAAAACCTTTTCGCTGGAGGAAGTGTTATTATGGATTATAGAGTTGGAAGCAGCAATTTGAATTTAAAACATCTTAATAATGGATTTGTTTTTTTTACAAACACACAGCTTTTCTCTTCTCAAGACATTAACTGATGGACTGGAGGGGTGTGGATTACTTGTGATGTTTTTATCAGCTGTTTGGACTCTCAGCCTGACGGCACCCATTCACTGTAGAAGATCCATTGCTGAGCAAGTGATGTAATGCTACATATTTCTAAATCTGAAGAAGCAAATTTTGGATGAGTAAATTTAACTTTTGGGTGAACTATTCTATTAAATCTTATGGGGGGGGGGGGGGGGGGGGGGTCATGTTGTCAATGAATTTTTGTTTTGAGAGTAACTAAATGTGTGTTTCTCCAGGTTTTTCTCAAACTTCCCATCGGCGAAGCAGTACTTTGATCAGTTCCGTGATATGCAGGATCCTGAGGAAATGAAGCAAAGCATCCAGCTGAAGAAACACGCGCTGCGGGTCATGACCACCCTCAACACACTGGTGGAAAACCTGCGCGACGGAGACAAACTCAATACCATCTTCCAGCAGATGGGCAAATCACACGCGCTCAGACACAAGGTGGACCCAGTTTACTTCAAAGTAAGTATGAGGAACAAACAGCATGATACAACTTCATAAAGGACGTTTTTGAAAGAAGTCTCTTCTGCTTATCAAGGCTGCATTTAATTGATCAAAATACAGTAATATTGTGAAATATTATCACAGTTTAAAATAACTGTTTTATATGAGAATATATTGTAAAATGTCATTTATTTCTGTGAAAGTCTTCAGTGTCACATGATCCTTCAGAAATCATTCTAATATGCTGGTTTGCTGCTCAAGATACATGTCTGATGATTAATGTTTAAAACATTATGCTGCTTCATGTTTTTGTGGAAACAATAATGCATTATATTTTTCAGGATCCACAGATGATTAGAAAGTTCAAAAGAACAGCATTTATTTGAAATATAAATCTTTTGTAACACTATAAATGTCTTTACTGTCACATTTGATCAATTCAATGCATCCTTGCTGAATGAAAGTATTAATGTCTTACTGCAGATTCTGGCTGGAGTGATTCTGGAGGTGCTGGTGGAAGCTTTCCCACAATGCTTCAGTCCAGCACCGGTGCAGAGCGCGTGGTCTAAACTCCTGGGCGTCCTGGACTGGCAGATGAACAAAGTCTACGCTGAAGTCGGCTGGGAATACATCAAAAAATCTGCAAAGTGAAGGAGAGAATATTTGCATGATTATACGAATTAAACCAAAGATTATTACAGCTATGTCATGTATATTTGATTTATTTCTATAAGTGGAAGAAAAAGACATAGTAGAAAATTAAGACGTGTTGTTGTAAAATGAGCTCATACCAGACAATGTTTTATAAATGTTGATGGACCCTACATGATATTTTATCTGGACTTCATTGATGTCAGATCCCTGGAAACTGTTATTCAGCTCAGATATTAAACACACATATAAATCAGTGCAGAAATCTCAAGCTCTCTGCAGTCCATCTCCCATTAAATATTTACACATACTCCAGATAAACTATGGGCCCGTACACAAACATGACCTCCGTCAGAAACAAAAATGTGCATTTCTGATTAAATATTCGGGTCTCTGTTGGAGCTTTAGATAAATATCCAGTTAATCTGAAGCGGATGTTTTTGAAAGAGATGAGTGCTTTTGTATCAGTCTCTTCCTCTGTTTGTTGTGAGCAAAATGAGTAGAAAGGACTGTTCTGTGCTAAAGCAGCTAAACGGATTTCTTTTTGTACTTAGTCAAAGGTTTTGTACATGTAAAATAACCACTGATTCAGAAATAAACTCGGAAACATCAAAGAAATAAACTCTGTCTTGCAGTTTTTATAGACCATAATACTGCATATATTCAGATTTTTTTGTTTGTTTCTAGTTTGTTTTTGAAAGAAGTCTCTTCTGCTCACCAAGGCTGCATTTATTTGATCAAAAACAGTAAAAACGTACTCGGTTACTAACGTAACCTCGGTTCCCTTAGATACGGGAACGAGTACTGCGTCGCTAGACGCTATGGGGAAAACAAATTTTTCTCCGAGGACTGAAGACTTTTTCAATCACACAGTGTGACTGCACGGCCATTGGTTCGTGCAGTAATAAAAAACAAACCAATGGCTTGTCAGCGGCGCTGCACGAGCCTATGGCGGCAAAGCCCGCCAGAGCCCGCCAGAAGGGGCGGGGTCATCTGGCTATATAAGCGGGCACGTCGCCATAGGAAAACAGGCCAATTCGACTGAAGCGACGACCTGAGTCGTGCAGCTGCATGGCATGGCATAGTACGCAGTACTCGTTCCCGTATCTAAGGGAACCAAGGTTACTTTGGTACGTTAGTAACCGAGTACGTTCACTGTCGATACTTCACTCGTACTGCGTCGCTAGACGCTATGGGCAACAAATACAATCCCGCCATGCCATGAAGGGAAACGACAAACATAAACTGGCCTTGAGCAATAAGGCTCCGAGGGACCAATTATGAGCAGGAAGAATCCTGCAGGAGGCATGAGGATCAAACTCTTAGAGGTCTGTCCAGCCTAGAATTCATTTCAACGGTCATAAGTACAGCTTATGGGACATAGCTGTGTTTTGGTTTTAGGACGACCTTAGAGTCTTTAGGCCCAAACTCAAGACAGGCAGGGTTTACGGAGAGAGCCTGCAAGTCACCTACTCGCTTCAACAATGCTAGCGCTAGTATCAGAGCGGTCTTGAGCGACAGTGTTTTTAAGCTTGCAGATTGTAGTGGCTCAAAAGGAGGGCCCTTAAGGGCTCTCAGGACCGTGGGCAGGTCCCATGCAGGTACTGTGAGGGGTCGGGGCGGATGGAGCCTCCTAGATCCCCTCAGGAACGGACAACCAGGTTGTTCCGGCCCACCGACTGTCCGGCTATAGGAGCGTGAGAGGCTGCTATAGCTGCCACGTAGACTGAGCGTGGAAGGGGCGCGGCCCTTATCCAACAGCTCTTGTAGATATGACAATATCACTGATATGTCACATGTTGTCGGGTCCTCACCGCGGGCTTGACACCAGAACCCAACGAGACACTCCGGGGATGGCCCGCCAGGCCTCGGCCCGTGTGGCAAGGGTGTTGGAATTAATTTGGGTGGTGAGTTGCCGTGTGGGGACTCGACACACCTGTTAAGAGAAAATTACTCCTTTGAAAATGTTTGTGTTTTTTTTTTCCTCACTATAGCAGTGATCGCCTGTGTGGGCGCTATAGGAATGGGCCCAGTTCACAACAGTATGTACACAAACACATTGCCGTCGACACGTCGAGCTAAACGGGGTGTTCGGAAGTGTGACAGAGGCCGTTTCGCGGTGCTAGACTCAATGCTTCCATCAGGAGAGCAGTTAACCCCCCCCCCCCCCCCCCCCCCCACCCACCCCCCCGTGGTCGGGGTCTAGAGTCTGAACCTGACAGAGATAATCATAATGACAGCCCTTTCTATCGATCTGCCTAAAAAGATCAAACCACTCATTAGAAGAGGGGTGCGGATGATCTTTGTGTGTGAACACCCTGGCAGATCAAAAACTGATGCGCGCATCCCATCAGATCCGTTCGTAGCGGACGAGGGGAGGCAGGGCAAGACACAGACTGTCACGCTGTCAGATCAAAGCTGTATGGAGAGTGAAACACGGGGCTTTGGCCAGCGTAAATTCACTCAAGCCTGAACGCTCAATCCCGCGATTTGACATTTCTTCTCCGAGGTAACTGGGAGAGGAGAAACATGAGAGCAGGGGAGGCGGGGCCAACTTCGTTGAAGTAGGATAACCGCGAGCGCAGCAAGGACAGCTTAATAGTGAAAATAGCGCTAGCAGATCAAAGAGCTGCGAGAGGCGCTAATCCTTAGTGCAAACACACCGGCAGATCAAAGCGCTGTGTGCAGAGTGAAACACGCAGGGCTATGCCAGCGCGCAAAAAATCACTCGAGCATGCCCGCTCAGCCCCGCGATCTCTCAGTTTCCAGAGAGTGAGAGCGGGGAAGGCAGGGCCAACCAGCGCAGTACTGTAAGATCTGTATAAAAGGATTGTGCCACTCAGTGCGATGAGGAGCACAGATCCTCGCGTGTTTAACACTCTAGCAGATTAAAGTGAGCACACGAGATAAACCGGCGTGCAATCACTCAAGCCTGATCGCTCCGCTCCGCGAGTTAAGTGTTCCTTCCTCCGAGGTGTCTGGGAGGAGAGGAACATGAAAGAGGGAAAGGCGGTGGCGCCTTATAGCGAGCGAATCAGGGGCGGCTTTCGACGAAAGTAGTCTGTTTGTGAGGGAGCAGCTTTAGCGACGCACACGCAAAGCTGTCAAAGATAGCTTTCTACTCCGGTCCACTCTCCGGATATAGCCGCTCATGTAACGAGGGGCGGGGATTCTCACGTGTAAAAACACAGACGGATCAGAGCATCACGGTAAAAGTGAGCACGCGGGCTCTTGAGCCGGCGTGGGATCACTCAAAACCGGTTACTTAGCCCCGTGGCTCTATAATTTCATTCTCCGAGCTTGCTGAGAGAGGAGAAACGGAAGAGCGGAGCTGCCTTGCTAGAAGGCCAGCGAGTGGAGAAGAGCGAGACTCATACTCGAGTGAGCATTCTGTCTCAGTGAACGCGCAGTCTGTGTGGGCGTTGCCCACAGAGGAGAAGCGCTCACTGCCCTTCTGCATCGTGCAGAATTCCCTGCGCGAGCCACACTCGCAGTGCGACATTTGCAACAACGTCGCTTGAAATTTAGCTCTTTCAGAGAAATTTGATTTTAGACTCACCGGATGGCCGCAGGGGACGAGGCTGGCATCTGCACAGGTCGCTGGAGCAGCTCGAAGAGCAGGCAGAGCAGCGAGAGGGCGCAGAGGAAAAGGCAGCTTCTATCCACAGCGAGATAGCTTCTATCGGCCGTGAAGCGCCGCTGACGAGCCATTGGTTCGTTTTTATTACTGCGCGAACCAATGGCCGTGCAGTTACACTGCGTGATTGAAAAAGTCTTCAGTCCTCGGAGAAAAAGGAGTTTTCCCCATAGCGTCTAGCGACGCAGTACGAGTGAAGTATCGACAGGGAACAGTGAAATATTATTGTAATTTAAAATAACTGTTTTCTATGTGAATATACTGTAAAACAGGCTTTTTTTCCTGTGCTCAAAGCTGAATTTTCAGCATCGTTATTCCAGTCTTAAGTGTCACATGATTCTTCAGACATCATTCTGATATGCTGATTTGCTGCTCTAAAAATATTTCAGATTATTAGCAATGTTGAAAACTGTTGTACTGCAGAATATTTTGAGGAAATAATTTAATATTTTGAGGAAATAATTTTGTGGTATTTTGACTGACATTATGGATACCATGTTAAAGCTATGGAAGCAAACACTGAGAGCTGAATGTGATTAAATCTAGTCATTTTATCAGCGTCTTCACCTGTAGTCTGTGTCCGTGTGTGATAATCTACAGCGAACCAGAGATATTCAGCATCTGACCTGATCAAACTTTACAAAGGAACTAATAAAACTTCATTATCAAGAGCTACGTGATAAGATGGAGCGTTGGAGAGAAAGATAAACCACGAATGGAGTAAATGAGCGGAATTCAGCAGGACAAATGTCAGTATAAAGCTCTGTCTGTGTGTGTGTGTGTGTGTGTGTGTGTGTGTGTTTACACAGATGTAGAAAAGGCCTGCAGCATCAGACAGACAGACAGACATACAGACAGATATGACCACCTACTGCTCACAGACTCCAGTGGAAACAGAGCTGCACTTCATTCACGCCACATTCTTTCCCCATTTTACCCCTTCAGGGATCTTCAATGCTAATCCAGTTCTTAAATCTCCCATATCTGCTCAGAGAAACTGCATTCTGTATGATTTATAAGCTTGTTTCTTATGGGGACAATTGGTCCCTATAATGTAAGGAATACCAGGTTGGATGGCTTTTTTTGTAATTGATTGAAAGAAAGCTGAAACAAAAATGAGAAATGTTGCCTTGGTTGCAGAAGTAAAATGTCAAGTTCTGTCTGAAACTTTAGATGGTGCAGGCTGATGGGTTGTTAACGTAAATTGATGATATTCACAGCGTTAAACTACTTGGCACAAGCTGATTGATTCATGTTGCATAGGCAGCCAATAAGCTTGTTGCTTTAAATTTAAATGGCTGTTTAGCATTCACTAGAGCATTTTGCACCGTGCTTTCAGAGTTACGCTGAAATCCTTCACCTTCCCCAGCTCCACCTGTATATATCTGCTATGGGTTAGGCTATTATATATGCTATTTGTGCAGCAGCAGTATGTCTTAGAGCTGTAAAATGACTGTGAAGAGCAGCTCAGATCATTTGATGAGAAAGGTTTGAGGTCATATTGAGATCTCTGACTGCTGACTGCTTGGCAAATCTGATTCACACATTGAGATCTCTTCTAGAACTCTATGGGCCAGTTTTAATAAACAGAGCAAATTAGTGCGAGAACGCAATTCCAAAACAGCGCCGATAGAAGTGGAAATTTCTGTGGGTGATTTACTAACAATGCACAAATTAAAGAACACAGACGCAACATCTAATTTACATACCGACCAACACAATATACCAAATGCAGTGCAAATTAGCGTAGTCACAAATAACAAATAAAGAAATAAAGAAGCCACAGGATGTTGAAAAGAACCGGAGGTCAAACAGTAAATGTTTTGATAGACCTGGTATATTGCGTGACTCCTAGTTGAGGGTGCAAGTCGTCTTTTTGTTCCTGAAGCAAATTAAAAATAACATGGCTTGGCAAACAATATTTTCAGATAATGTGTTCTTCAAATAAATTAATACATGTGGAAAAAATACTCTCCCTTCTACCACGTGCTCTCTGTTCTCTGTGGTGCCTCCTCCTAATTGCAGCCATTTCAAGCACAAAATAGTTTAAAACATGCTTTTTTGGGCGTTAAATAATGGCGCAAATGCAAACATTTGTAAAATGCGTTGCATGATTCATTTGAATACTCTCCTCCCATAAATTTTGCGTCTGAAAGGGAAATTCCTACAAATGCATATTCAATAAGGTCAGGTGCAAAAATAACTCTGTCAATGCCTTGTCAGTGCCAATTCATCACTGCGCATCTTTAGAAAAGGGTCTTTCTTCATTTGTGGTGGCAAGTGATGTCTTTACAACAGTTGAAATTAACTTTAAATACCAATAAATCATCAAATGTTTGCATGTTTGTATTCTGTGGGGTAAACACAATTTGTGCACTGTTAATAGTTACATTTTATGTTTTTAAAATACATATTTAATTGAGTTTTAGAGATTGCATTTGTAACAAAATATGGATGTTGCCGCCACTCCTTAGAGAGGTATCATGGAATGTAATTGCAACAATATAACAGTTTTAACACAAATAAAGTGGCTATATTGTGAATATAGATTTTATTTAACATGTACAATTTTATTAAAATGTTTTTAAAAAATACATATTTTGTTATATTTAAGATAAAAAAGTGTGTCCCCCAAATTCATGCCTGTGGGGTTACATTAATGGATGTCGCCCCTTTAAGAAAAGGGGGAATTCTATTTGGACTACTTCCTGTGTTTTAAGGTCACTGCAGGTGCTGGTTGATCTGAGGGGTGCATGGGGAGGACATTCTTTCTTATTCATTTTCTTAAAGTTAGCTAAATTTCTGACAATTTCATGTGTCGCACTTTATTAGTGACTGTGGTGTTATGTTGATAACATGCAGATCTGACATATTTTAATCAAAATTTTGATAAATACATAATTATTAATATTTGCAAAATGTCCCCTGATCTTGAAATCATCATGGTGGTAACCTCCATCCAAAAGTCTGGATTTAGGCTGATTTGTGACCCTGGAGCACAAAACCAGTCTTAAGTCGCTGGGGTATATTTGTAGCAATAGCCAAAAATACAGTGTATGGGTCAAAATTATCGATTTTTCTTTTATGCCAAAAATCATTAGGATATTAAGTAAAGATCATATTCCATGAAGATATTTTGTAAATTTCCTACTGTAAATATATCAAAACTTAATTTTTGATTAGTAATATGCATTGATAAGAACTTAATTTGGACAATTTTAAAGGTGATTTTCTCAATATTTAGATTTTTTTGCACCCTCAGATTCCAGATTTTCAAATATGTATCTCAGACAAATATTGTCCGATCCTAACAAACCATACATCAATGGGAAGCTTATTTGTTCAGCTTTCAGATGATGCATAAATCTCAATTTCGAAAAATTGACTCTTATGACTGGTTTTGTGGTCCAGGGTCACATTTGTCTATGGTGTAAGTGTCTGTGGTGTTACTGTCTCTTCTGGTAACACCACAGAGCCTGTTACTTCAAAATGACATAGACATAAGTGGCTGTGTCCCCAGTGTTTGATTGAAATTATTTAAAAATCAAAATGTCAAAAGCTTTCGTTTTAATGGATATAGCATATTAAACTAAGTTTAAATGCATAGTAATACAAAAAACAAACAAACATTTTTAAAAATTCTCATTTGCCGCCTCAATTGAAGAATGACTCCAAAACCTCACAGTACAATTTTAAAGCCAAAAGATGGTTTGTGTTGGCGCAAGCTGTTAGTAAAACTGGCCATATGTGTGAAAAAACTGACAATGAAGAAACATCTGACAATGTTCAGATGAATGTTCAGCAAAAGTCTCCAGTTGCACAAGAGAAACAGTTGAGATGTTACAGAGATCTTGTTTGTGATATTCTCCCCTGCAGAGATCTGAAGGGTCTCTGGTTTAAAGGTCAGATGAAGGTCAGCAGCACAGCCGATAAATGACTTACACAGACATACATTCCTTATCAGTTTTGCCTCAAACAGCAGCTCTTCAGCTGTGATCAATGTCTGCTGCTTCATGAGAGTCGCCATGACTCATCATAATCACATCACTGAAAAATACAGTGACTCAACAGGATTTCACCATGTTTGATGAATGTGCAGTTCACTTTAACACACTTATCATCCCAGTTCCCGTGAACTCAGTCACGTAACGCAATAAACGTTAGCTGAATATTTGAGAACAACAGAGCGCTTTAGACCTTACTACCACAATGCTAGCCTGTTGTGATTTGTTGCCAGTGGTTGCTACACATTTTCCAAGACATTCGGTACATTCTAGTATCTGCATAGCTAAAAAATACCATATCAATTCTGGCAGTCACCGAAAACTCCCTAGCAGCTTTCAAACAACCTAAACCACCATAGCAACCCATTAGCAACCCAAAATCTTTAGCAACTTACTAACAACACTCTGGCAGTTAAATCCCTAGCAACCTCTAAGCAAAACGACCTAGTAATCACCTAGCAACCCCAAACACCATAACAACTCCCTAGCAAAACACTGGCAGCACCCACATCTCCTTAGCAACCTCCAAGCAATCCAAAACACCCTAGCAACACTCTAGCAGCCAACCAAAACTCCCTAGCAACTCCCAAGAAAGCACAAAACACCCCAGCAACCTCCTAGCAACCCAAAATACCATGGCAACCCCCTAGCAACACTCTGGCAGCCACCCCAACTCCCTAACAACATTCAAGCAAACCGAAACACACTAGCAACACTCTCGCAGCTACTCAAAACTCCCTAGCAACCTCCAAGCAAACACAAAATGCCCTAGCAACCCAAATCACCATAGCAACACTCTGGCAGCCACCCACAACTCCCTAGCAACCTCCATGCAAACACAAAACACCCTAGCATCCTCCTAATACCCCAAACGCACTAATAATCTCCTAGCACCCTCCAAGTAACCCAAAGCACCCTAGCAACAAACTGACATCCACTCAAAAATCCCTAGAAGCGATCAAAGAACCTTAAACACCCTACCAACCTACCACAACTCCCTAACAACCTGCAAAGAAACTAAAATACCCTAGTAACCTCTTTGCTACCAAAAATATCCTAGCAACATTCTAGCAACCACCCAAAACTCCCTAGTAACCTCCAATCCCCCCCCCCCCCCCTAAAAAAACAAAAACAAACAAACAAAAAAAATAGCAACCTCCTACCAACACTCTGACAACCACCCAAAACTTTCTAGCAACCTAAAACCCCCTAAAGCGACCCATTAGCAACCCCAACCAACACAGAAAACCTTCAAGCAACACAACCACCAAAAACACCCTAGCAACCTCCCAGAATCCCAAAAATCCTAGCAACCTCCTAATAACACTCTGGCAGCCACCCAAAACTCCCTAGCAATCCAAAACACCATAGCAACCTCCTAGCAAAATTCTGGCAGGCATTCAAAACACCCTAGAATCACTTCAGCATCAGGCAGCTCTGCACAGGCTGTTTCGGTATGTTGCTGGTTTCCTGTGGTTTCGCTGCATGTCTCTGGGGCCGTGTCGAGTGTTTGGGTTCAGTTCTGATCAGGTAAACTGATGTGTCAGCAGGTGTTGACAGCTCCGACCCCCCACGCAACTCACGCTGGCTGAGATTAGCACTAATCTAGCCACATAATCTGACTCGCGCGCAGGGCATGGTGAAAGAGTGTGACCCCAGCTCACTTCCTCTGCCTGCTGAGGATGTCCTGAGCTTTGTTTTTGTGTTCGCTCCCAGTTTCCCTGAACTACAGCAGTCATGTGCACCACCATCATGGTCCTGAGCACCATCGCTCTCCTGCTGCGACGGATGTTCGTCAACCGCGTCAAACCGTGAGTCCACATCATTCTCTGTAGGATCAGAACAAAAACTTGCACAGACTGTGATGTAAAACAGTACAAATGTGTTGTGGTTGTTGTTGCTGTTGTGTAACAAGAGCCATTTCTACCTGAACTGATTCTACTGTCGTACCTAATGTAACAAAAATGATTCAGTCATATTGTTAACAAATGACTTATTTTTGTGTATACATCTATTAATCTTCAATTAAACAGTTCATTTTATGCAACAATCTCCATCTTCCCAATAATATAACTTAATATTGTAATATAAGAGACAAATGTGACCTGGATCATAAAACCAGTCTGAAGTCGCTGGGGTATATTTGTAGCAATAGCAACAATACATTGTATGGGTCGAGATTATCTATTTTTCTTTTTTGCCAAAAATCATTAGGATATTACGTAAAAATCATATGTGACCCTGGACCACAAAACCAGTCATAAGTGTCAATTTTATTAAAATTGAAATTTAAACAATCTGAAAGCTGAATAAATAAACTTTTCATTGATGTATGGTTTGTTATGATAGGACAATATTTGGCCGAGATACAATTATTTGAAAATCTAGAATCTGAGGGTGCAAAAACATCTAAATATTGAGAAAATCGCCTTTAAAGTTGTTCAAATGAAGTTCTTATGAATATGAAATTTAGCAATGAATATTACTAATCAAAAATTAAGTTTTGATATATTTACATTAGGAAATTTACAAAATTTAAAAACATGATCTTTACTTAATATCCTAATGATTTTTGGCATCAAAGAAAAATTGATAATTTGGACTCATACAATGTATTTTTGGCTATTGCTGCAAATATACCCCAGCGACTTAAGACTGGTTTTGTGCTCCAGGGTCACATTTTTTGTAAATTTCCTACTGTAAATATATCAAAACTTAATTTTTGATTAGTAATATGCATTGCTAAGAACTTCATTTGGACAACTTTAAAGGAGATTTTCTCAATATTTAGATTTTTTTTTTTTTTGGCACCCTCAGATTCCAGATTTTGAAATAGTTGTATCTCAGACAAATATTGTCCGATCCCTTCAGATGCTGTATAAATCTCAATTTCAAAAAACTGACCCTTATGACTGGTTTTGTGGTCCAGGGTCACAAATATGATTCAAACTTTCAATCATGCAAAATGGGGGCCTTAAAAGAGAAAATTAAAAGAGAAAGTACACATTTTATAATATGTAAAAATAATAATATAATTACACAAATTATATTTATATATTCAAATAGATTCAAATAGTATTTAAAGATTTTATTATACTTAAATTATAATAATATGATATAATATAATATAATAATTACTACATGGGCAGCAGCTCCTCTTGTCACACAAATTGTGTTCCGCATGTAAAGCAAGAGAGATCTAATTTACAAATGAATTCAGAATTAGCATGTTACTAAACCTATGTTACTAAGCATTACAAATAAACAGCACAGACAAATATACACAACTAGTTTACTTTAATTGTCCATCATTTTGAATGCCTTTTTTTATTTTTTTGCATCAAGCTCTGCTTTCTATGATTGCTTTCACTATGAAGAACACATGTGATGCTGCTTTAGGATTTGGCTTCAAGAATAAATCGTCTAAAGCAATGTAAAGTTGCTGCCAACATTTTAGAGCAGACCGCTTGCTGCCTTAAAATACTGTTCTAGATAGGGAGCTCAGCGGGTTTTAAAACAGAGCATGTAGTGTATTTTTGAGAGTTATCGCAGGTTTATTTTTTCTGTCCATATCTCCAGACAGCCAGATGCGAATGGGACAAAGGAAACGCCGCATGAGAACGATGCAACAGCTTCAAAAAAATAATGATAAGAGACATCATTCATCCAGCTGAGACTCAGCTCAGCCTGGGAGGATCTTCTCAGGGACACGAAGTAAACGGCCATCCTGAAATATTTAAGAGCATTGTCAGATTGAATACAAGACGACACGTGTACAGCGCACACAAAGGAGAGCACTCAGAGAGAGGAAAAGGGTTTTGTGCGGCTCCATTCCCAACACAGCGAGGATGGTTTGAACTGGACACAGGAGGAATAATAACATCTGTGAAAAAGTGCTTTCAGGACAGGATGCCATGAACTTGCCTGCTCCATTTTAGAGCTGTAAGTGCTGTCCGCGGCTGAAGACGGATGCAGCGCCCTGTAAATCATTCATACACAACAACCGGCCATCAGCTGCTTGCAGGACTGGACCGGTAGAGACCTTCATCATCACCATCACCATCATCATCCAGATATGTTATTAACTGAGAGGGAAATAGTATGTCACTGCAAGAGTTTTAAATGAGTAATAGAGGCTCGTCTGATGAGCTCCTTGCTGGAGGAGGCAGTTTAGTGCATGAA